>NC_134865.1:50615004-50935942 GCF_049852395.1 Peromyscus maniculatus bairdii | reverse complement strand
CCTCCCCGTGGTACACTGGGCACAGAGAAGTCACACTAGTCATCTGCTATCAGTCAGAGAATACACTTATGAAGCACCAACTCTCCTTATCTTTGAAGTGTCTGTCACCTTCCTTGTCACACTCTGTGGGATCAGCTGAGTGTGTTGGCTCCATGTTCAGCATCAGACACTGTCGTGACATTTCTGTGAGGGACAGGCATGGTTTGCACTGCTGAGCCCATGTCTTGCTGGAACAGTCTAATGTTGAGTGTTGAGAAGGAAGCCAGCACCCCCCCCCCCCCCCCACACACACACCCGGCTCTGCAGCTTCATTCAGAAAACACGTGCATTCTTACACGAAAGAAGCTTTTATCTCTGATACTATCTGACAGTTATATCTCCCTCTCAGAACCAACAGGTAAGATTTATTTTCATTCTTAGCACATCCCAGGTTGTTGTTGATTGACTTGGGCACTAGGGACTGAACCCAGGGCTTTGTGCATGCTAGGCAAGGGCTCTACCTCGGAGCTCATCTCCAGCCTCAGATGTTTGTCTTTAAAATACAGGTCTAGGGGCTAAAGAGATAGCTCAGCTGTTAAGAACTTGCTGCTCTTGTAGAGAATCTGGGTTCAATTACCAGCATCCACATGGTGGCTCACAACCATCTATAGGCACATCCATGGTGCACAAATGAATGCAGGCAAGCCACTCATATACATAAAATATACAACTTTAAAAATTAAAATAAAGCTCTGAGAAAGAAATTATTTGAATACCTTCCTTTGATAGTATGTTCTAAAAATCATTTTGTGTAACAAGATTTTGTTAGCATGACAATTATGGTAGATTTTGGACAGAATTCTTGCTTTCGAGTTTGTTGGGAACATCTAAAGTGAATCTTCCTGTAATGTGAACTTTCAGGCTATTAAAAATTACAAAACTGTTCCCCTTGACATCACACTGTCCCTTCATCATATTTAAAAAGTTCTCTTCTCAGCCTTTCACTGTCTTTGAGAAAATGAAATACAGGAATTACTAGAAGTAATTGAGAGTGCAAGTGTTATTTACCTGAATAAAATTGCTCTCCAGTATGGGAGGAGATACAAAAGAGCCATACTCTCCTGCATCCAATATATTCTTAAGATGCCCCAGATCAGGAGACTGTGGGAGCCAGAGAGAACCTTGCTCATCCACTGATGACTTCTTCTTCCTCATCATGCTGACATGAACCATCAGAAAAGTGAGAGAATGGAAAACAAACTAATGAATATACAAAGAAGGTCATAGTTACACTGTCTCTTTATGTTGAGTAAGTTTTTATACAAATCTGTAATATGCTTGACTCCACACCAGGCATTATAGGCGCATATACATCAGCAGCTTATACTTTAGAGGGTGACAGACAGTAAGCGATCAAACAGAAAAGTAGTCCGATAGTACAGGCACCAGTCATAAACAGGGATGGGTGTGTGACTGGCAATCCTTACTAGGGTGGGGGAGGAAAGTAAGGAGACTTTTCAACCCATGTCTTCTGTCCCAAACCATTATTTTCTACCTTTACAATTAATTAATCATGGAGGGATCTCATGCCCTTTTGTGAAAGGATATCAAAACTGCATTAAACACCTCATACATGACTGAGCCTTAGCTTTTGTTAGGGAGGAAAATGGGATAGCCATCTAATCAATGACAGTTCACTCCTTGCTACATAACTCAGGCTCTCCTTCTCTGAAGACACTTCAACAGAAAACACTGATTCCATGCCATTGATTTCACCTTTTGTCTATCAAAAATGATTGTAGGAAGGGAAGGAACAGAACCCCCAAATTTGTGTACATATATTCAAGAGATTATTCTTTCTACTTAAACATGTTTTCTGTAAAGAATATATGCAAAAGGCCAAAAGCTAAAAGATACTAACCTTCATTGACATGAAGGAAATGTCAGTGACATGAAGGAAATGTCAGTCACAGCTACAGCCATTCCTCAGAAACCCCCTTTCTTCAGAGTCTGAGAAGAGCGGTACATCCTAAGCATGCCTCAGTGCACTTCCCATCAGGGCTGTGCCTCTCCTAAGCACACAGCCCTGGGCACGGCAAGCTGTGCAATTCCATTTCTTAGCACAGTTTTCTCTGTCAGGCTTTCTACTGTTAGCAATGCAGTGGCTCCCTTTGTAGTTTCTTAAAATTTGTTCACAGAGAGGATAAAATCAGTCAAGATGAGCAAGAGAGTGAAGAGATTGAACTGCAATAGCCCGTCGAAGTTAGCTCCTGAGATGTGGGCCAGCACAGCGGTCCATAGAAGCTAAACTGTGAAAACAATGAGGCTCTCAAAACAGCAGATCATAAAAGAAAACAAAGCAAAGATAACCACCATCATCCCTTAAAATAGAGATGATGAGAAATAATCATTTAAAAATTAGTGCTTCTATGAGGTAAGCAATAAAGATTTTGCATGCCCTGTCTCATTTAATCATTTAATTTGGACTATACTTGAAGACCACACAGCTAAGGCTTAGAAAGGGAAAGTAACTTGGCCATCATACACAGTTTGTACCTGATAAACTAGGATTCAGACCCTCATACCTTGACTAGAGGATCTCAGGGCTGTTGCCCAAGTCACCCCTCTTCTTATGCGCTTGGAAAGCGAGGTGTGGGGGCTGGCGAGAGTGAGAGAGCTTAGGTTAATGGGAGGAACAGAGAACAGGAGCACAGATCACAGAAAACATCATCTCTTTCCCCTCCTGTTCCCTTCTCTTTCTAAACAATTTGGTCCTGATGCATTGGTGGGAGACAGAGAGGTCAGAGAGGAGGTGGGGGATGCACCCCGAATAAAGTCCAAGGGAGGCAGAAGAGTTTCCTTTGCTCACATCACCACCTGTCAGCTCAGGCTCTCATGTCACTTCCCGTGTCTCCAATCTAGAGAGGTGGTCAAGGTTCTGGTGAGACATCTCAGTGGGTAAGGCATGGCAACCTGAGTTTCCTCCTCGGAACCCACGTGGTCGGAGAGAACCAACTCCTCCTAGCTGTCCTCTGCTTTCCTTTTTTTTTTTTTTGGTTTTTTTCGAGACAGGGTTTCTCTGCGTAGTTTTGTGCCTTTCCTGGAGCTCACTTGGTAGCCCAGGCTGGCCTCGAACTCACAGCGATCCGCCTGGCTCTGCCTCCCGAGTGCTGGGATTAAAGGCGTGCGCCACCACCGCCCGGCTGCGCCACCACCGCCCGGCTACGCCACCACCGCCCGGCATCCTCTGCTTTCCATACACATAAATATGATAAAAATTTGAACTTTTATCATTGCAGATGTGTCTTGGCACATGGAATCTCCAGGAGAGAGGAAGAACAGAGCTTGTAGAGAGTGGGAGGTAGAAGAGGAAGGGGAGAGACCTGGTCACGGAAAGGAAAGGTCAAGAGCAATGTGACCGTGCAGCTGTCCATGGTCTCATCTATAAGGACCATCAAATCTTACCTCAAGGGCAAGCCACAATCCTGTGTTGGAAATGAAGTTTGGAACTTGCTGTGGGATGGTCTGTATGGTAAATGTGTTGCTCTGATTGGTTAATAAATAAAACACTGATTGGCCAGTAGCCAGGCAGGAAGTATAGGCGGGACAAGGAGAGAGGAGAATTCTGGGAACAGGAAGGCTGAGTCAGAGAGATGCTGCCAGCCACTGCCTTGACAAGCGAGATGTAAGGTACCTGTAAGCCACGAGTCACGTGACAACTTACAGACTAATAGAAATGGGTTAATTTAATATATAAGAACTAGATAACAAGGAGCCTGCTGTGGCCATACAGTTTGTACGCAATATAAGTCTCTGTGTGTTTACTTGGTTCAGTCTAAGCAGCTGCAGGACTGGTGGGTGAGAGAGATTTGTCTTGACTGTGGGCCAGACAGGACCAGGAAAACTCTAGCTACAAATGGCGCCCAATCTAAAACCTGAGAAAGATGATTCTATAACGGAGCTAAAACAGCTTCCTAGTTGTCTTTCTCAAGTTAGCTGTAGCCTGCATGCTTGAGCTACTACATGGTGGGTTTGTGGCATGCAAACTTGACCTGCAGTATGGTGGGAATGGGGTGTCTGCAAGCAGCACATTACGCTGCTCTGTGGTGGATTCAGCCTATGCTAGTACAAAAAAATGAATAAATAAATAAAAATAAAAAATAAAAAAAAGGTTTCTGGGCTACACGCTGCTTTGATAAGACTGCTTCTGATAGCTGATGGTACATATGGCTCCAGACCCAGAGCTGGCGGTAAACTGTACCACTGTCATGTTGGGAAGCTGAGGTGGGCAGAGCCAGCAGCCACAGTGGCCATTTCAGTTTTAGAAATGCTGCAGTTTAAAACAATAGATTCACAATAAGACAGATTCAGATGGAAGAAGACTTTAAATGCTTTACAATGTGTGTAAAAATGTATGTAGGCTTGGAAGAGAGAGAAAAAGGAATATATACAGTTATATTAAGAAAAAGATAGTTTTTTTTTAAAAAAATAAAGTTTTTAAAGAGACAGTAAAGGTAGTGTAAAAAATAAGCCACATAAAGATGGATATTACACAGAGAATCTGGATTGTGTTGTCTTTGGGATTTTTAACTGCAGAAAAACATTTGATCGTGAAAGCTGTTGAGTTAAGCCAATATGTATATTTTAAAGGTACCTTGACTTCAAAATTTGGATGTAAGGATATGTTGCTTTGGAACATATCCTTGTTTTGGAATTTGGAATTTGGAAAGGAGGCTCTGCTTTTGTTTCCACAGAAAGCCAGAGGCTATGGATTTGTTCCATATTAAGATACATTAGATTTGACCAGCCAAGACCTCCTGAAAGGTCTCCGATGACACCATGGCCCAGATGATCCAACATCTAGAATGGTTTCAAGGCAACTGGCTCAGAAAATACACCCTCACGGACTACTCCATAACCCTAAAATTTTCTTTGTGTCCCCATAAAATACAGCACCCTCCTCCAGCAGGAAGTAGTAAGTGAAGCTACGCCCAAATTCCCAAATATACCAAGCTGGCTTTGGAGATGGAATTGGCTCACTTCTCTAAACTCAAACATATTGCTAAAAAAAAATAAAATAAAAAAATAAAAGTTAAGAAATTCTTTTGTCCCATATTAGAAGAGCCCTCTGGTGTGGGACAGAGAAAAACCAATATTTTTATTTAAATCAGGTTGATTATAATGCAGTCTCTTTCTAAAGAAGTAAAGGGGATAGTTTAGATATGATAGGATGAAAGGGTAGATTAATGAACCTACTTTTAAAGAGCAATAACTTGTTTTAAATGTTTTACATTGCTATGGATTTTAGTTTATTGATACAAGTTTAAACTTAAATTTGTTATACTGTATATATATTTCTATTCTCCTTTGAGGTATTATGTTTATGTAATCATTTAAATTGTAATGGATAATTAAGAAATACAGATTAACAATTAGTCTTCAATGACAGTCAAACTTATAGTCATATTTTCTAGATATACATAGATATAATTCAATTAGATAGGTAATCTTCAAACATGTCAAAGACTTACAGAACATGGCATTTAAAATGTTTTAAAAATTTAGACTTTCTGTACAGTGAGACATGTCTGCTCCTGGCAGCACCGATTTACTTTAGAGAGGAGGATGGGCATCAAAGACACTCTATATAGAGTTTATCTTAACCTTGGCAAAAATAGCCATTTGGGCAAGAAACTGTTCTTGCCTGGACTGCTTGGTTGACTGGACATGCAGGACCCATAGGAAGGTGACCACTGAACTTTGCTTGACAAAATGGTGCTTCAGGTTCCTGCTTTGCAAAGGAAACCGCCAGACATCCTACAGGACACAGAGAAAAGTGACTGAGAGACTCTAGCTCTGTGGGCTTAAGACAAATGCCCCAGCTTTACAAAAGAACTTTGGATGACTGTCCAGGCTGCCAGCTGTCTCTGTCTACTCTCACAAGACTCTTGAAAGTTGCTTGCATCCTTCTCCCATTTCTCAGGTAATATTATATTGTTCTGAGGTCTTTGATATAGTTGAAGACTAGATAGTTATAATTTCCTTAGTTATGATAAAAGATAAGTTAGATATGAAACATTAAACTCATAAATTAGATAGGATATCTTCTTTAATTTTGCCAAATGCAAATAGACTAGTTATTATAAATAGACTAGATATTGTAATTGTAATTCTTGCTTGATAATTGTTTTGTTATCTGTAATTTTACTATGTGAAAGTTAAAACCTTCCCTTTTGAAAAAAAGAAAAGGGGAAGTGCTGTGGTATATTCTGTATGTTCAATGTGTTGCTCTGATTGGTTAATAAATAAAACACTGATTGGCCAGTAGCCAGGCAGGAAGTATAGGCGGGACAAGGAGAGAGGAGAATTCTGGGAACAGGAAGGCTGACTCAGAGAGACGCTGCCAGCTGCCGCGATGAGAAGCAGATGTTAAGATACCAGTAAGCCACGAGCCACATGGCAACTTATAGACTAATAGAAATGGGTTAATTTAATATATAAGAACTAGATAATAAGGAGCCTGCTGTGGCCATACAGTTTGTAAGCAATATAAGTCTCTGTGTGTTTACTTGGTTGGGTCTAAGCAGCTGCAGGACTGGTGGGTGAGAGAGATTTGTCTTGACCGTGGGCCAGACAGGACTGGAGAAAACTCCAGCTATAGGAACTCACTTCAGTTTGGACTTCTTCCTTTTCATGATGAAGCTTTTGTCAAAGAAACAAATACAGGAAGTAAGATATTATACAGAGGAAGCTAATTTCATTTCTATACCTTCTATTTCGTATGTTGAGGTCTAAGCTTTAGAGTCTTGTAACTATGCCAGATGGGTTTTTATGGTTTGGATGTTACGTGCCCTCGATGGGATCATGTGTTAGACTTAAAGATTCGACGATGAGAGCATCAATGTAATCAATGGATTAACCTGCCAGTGGATTTATAATTTGATGGCATCACTGTGAAGTGGGGGCAACTTTCAGAAGTTGGGCCGATTACATGGAGTAGATCCCAGGGGATATGTTAGGGACTATAGCTTGTCCTGGGGGTCTTCCTCTTTTTCTTTCTTGTTCTCTTTTTCCTTCTCCAACCACCAGGAAAGGTGAGCATCTTTGCTCCATTCTGCTACCCTGTCTGGGTGTCATCAGAATGGGCTGTTGGAATCCAGCTGCTGATGCTGTTCCTCATTCACAGTGGTCACTGCATGTGTAAGCATATGTATTATATGCTTATGTATGTGTGAGAAGGTATGCATACGTAACAGGGTTTCTCACTAAAGATGGAGCTCACTGATTCACCTATACCATCTGGCCAGCAAGCGTTAGGATCTTCCTGTCTGGCTCTCTGGCTCTGGGATTACTGGTACATGCCACTGAACCTGGCTTTTTACATGTGCTCTGGGGATCTGAAGTCAGGTCTTCATGCTTGTGTGTAAAGTACTTTACTTCCCAGCCTCCTCATCATGGTCTTATGTGATTGGAACCCAAACTAATAACTGGTCTGAAACTGCTTCTATGGCCAAGGAAGCCATAAGGTAAAGGAAGTAATACAGATTATGCTACTTAGATTGTACTTAACTGCTGTAGGCAACCTTTTCTTTCTTGCCTGCCAGTTTCCAAATAACTGACACAGAGACTCATTATTAATTATAAATACTCAGCCCATAGCTCAGGCTTATTACTAACTAGTTCTTACAACTTAAATTAACCTATTTATATTAACCTACATTGCCACCTGGCTCATGGCTTTATCTGTCTTCTAGTATGTCTTGCTCCCTCTGCATCTCCTGGTGACTCCTCTGATTCTATCTTTCTTCTTTCCAGCATGCTCTCTGCCCCCAAACTCCTGCCTAGCTACGGGCCAATCAGCTTTTTATTAACAATGAGAGCAATACATTTTCGCCTTGTACAGAAGGATTATTCCACAGAAAACTGCTATTGAAATTTGTTCCCATGGTTACTTGAAGCTTTTTATTTGATACCTTCTGTTAGGATTAAGAAAGCCCAGTACGAAAGTATCAGAACTTATATCAGAGACTTGGAAGGTCTCAGAGTGAGGTGGCTCATCTATTAAAGATGCCGATGGCGTGAGTTGACTCCTGCAACCCACATGGTGGAGGGAGAGAATTGACACCTGCAAGTTACCTTCTGACCCCTACATGCACACCATGGCAGGTGTGTATACACACACACACACACACACACACACACACACACACACACCCCGCATTAAATAAATAAAACATTTTAAATGTGCAGATGATAGCACAGAAAAGCAACAAATAGATACAGCGCAGGAAGATTCAAAGTAAGCATTGGTTGTGTAAGTACCATTTTTCTCTTTTTTTTAGTGGCTCATAATACTTTATAATATCTTAGACTTCAGGAAATAAAGCACTCAATTCTTGCTCATTCAGAGCTGGATGACAGAGTACACATCTTCGAAACAAAACCACTCCAAGAAAGTGAAAGCATCACTTGTTAGAGGTATGTCTTATGTTTGCAGATACTTGCTCATCAGTAGATGCCACGTTGCCACTAGGATCAGGAATGTCCCTTCCCAGTGCAGTCACTGTGGCCTCTATGATACCCTTAATGTAAGAACAGAGGCTGTGTAGATAGCTTGATGGGGAAGTGTCCTTGCTATCCAATCCTAGCTGCTGTGTAAAAAGCTGGCCATGCGGTGCATACCAATAACCTCAGTGCTGGAGTCAGAGACAGGAAGATTTCCAGAGCTTGCTGGCTAGCCAGCCTAGCAAGCTTCTGGTTCAGTGAGAAATCCTGTCTTAAATGACAAGGCTGATAGAAATAGAGGAAGACACCTGACTTCCCCTCTAACCTCTGCGTGCACACACATAGGAATAGGCACCCATCCACCATGTGCATCTAACACACACACACACACACACACACACACACACACACACACACACACCAAGTCAAAATGAAAAGTTATTTAAAAACAATCCCACTTGAGGGACAGGTATATCTAGGAACTCAGGCTATAGAGAAAGAAGAGAGGAGAGGAGGACTGGGAGGCAGCCATGAGTGAGTCTTGCCATCCTTCATCTTTCTTGAGTCTTCAAACAAAAGTGAGGTCAGCTAAAGAGCAAAAAATGTGCCAGCCTCTTTTATCATCTTTGATGTGAAGTGGTGTATTTTTTTTTTTTTTTGGTGTAAGTTTGTGCTGAAATTATTTTGACACTTTTAGGTTAGTTTATTGAACTTTGAGTAGATTTTTAAAATTTTATTTTATTCTAGTTTTGTTTTGTTTTGTTTTGCTTTTTTAAGACAGGGTTTCTCTGTGTAACAATCCTGGCTGTCCTGGATCTCGCTCTGTAGATCAGACTGTTCTCGAACTCACAGAGATCTGCCTGTGTCTGCCTTTTAAGTGCTGGGATTAAAGGCATGTGCCACTACCACCTGGCTTATTCTTAATTAAAATGTAATTTTAATTTCTTCCTTCTCCTCCCTCCAACCCTTCCCATGTCCCCCCACTCTCTCTCAAATTAGTGTCCTCTTTTTCTTTATTATTGTTACATGAATATGAAATACAAAATATGAATAAATATATAACTGCAACCCGTTGAGTTCATTTAGTGTTGCTTGTATGTATATGTCTAGGACTGACCACATGGCACTGGATAACCAATTAGGAGGCTCATCCCTGGGGAAGACATCCATGAAGAGAAATGTCTCCATTTCTCGGCAGTCATTGACTGCCTGTAGCTCCTCATGAGGGGTGGGGCTCCATGATATTTCCCACCACCAGACTGTCATGCCCACTAGTATTGTCATTGTCTAGGTCTTGTTTAGAAAAACAAGATTTCATGGGTGTGGCTTCCCCATCATATCCAGAAGACACGGTCTCATAGCTGCTAGGACATGGCAGATTTCCTGGTCTTCTGGTTCTTATATTCTTTCTATTCCCTCTTCCATGCTGTTCCCTGAACATTAGGTGGAAGGGTTACGTTGTAGATGTATCAGTTGAGGTGGGGATGGGCACCCCATGACCAGTTGTACCCTCCATTTTGACCAGTTGTGGTTTTCTGTACTGGTCTCCATCTGCTGAAAAAAAGCAACTTCTTTGATGAGGAGTAAGAGCTACGCTGATCTGTGGCTGTAAGGATAAGCATTTACAATGCAGTTCAGATTTATGCTCATTTGGGAGAGTGGCAGTAGGTTCTCCTTGAAGATCCATTAGACTTCACTAGCCCTAGAGAATGTGCTATGTTTCCAATACCAGCCATGAGTTCCTTCCTGTTGATCAGGCCTTCAAGTCCAATTAGACAGCTGTTGATTTCCACCTAGACATTAGTGCCACTATGGCACCTTTAAGGCTAGCTTGCCATGCTGGTCATTGTTGTGGCTCCTAGGCATCACAGCTGTGTAATACTATTGATTGTTCTCCTCCCTTGGAAGCTCACATATCTAGCACCTTCTGGCACTATGAAGGCTAGTCCTGAGGAGTAGGGTACTGGGTCAGGTCCAGCTCGAATCCTTGGAGTTCTGTATCCAAAGTGCTTGGTGTGTTCAGCAATAGGGACTCACCTTCAACTTTTGGGAGGCAACCATGGGCAACAGCAATAGTCTATATCATTTTAGGAGAACCTTGGATTCCCCAGCAACTGGTAAGGAGGTTATCATACCCAGTACTGGGGATTTTGTTAGTCCATAAATCTTCTGGGGGTGCATTATCATCATGTATGACATGGCTTCATTTAATACACACACACACACACACACACACACACACACACACACACACACACCACACCTCCTTATGTATTGTATATATTTTTAGGTAAATATGATTCCCTATGTTATTTTAAAACATCTCTAGTATTATTTTTAATACATTAAAAAATTTAAATTTCATATATATGAGTGTTTTGCCTACATGTATGCATATGCACCCTGTGCATGTCTGATGCCTATAAAAGTCAGATGAAGGCATTGGATCGATCTGCTGGAACTGGGGTTGTGAGGCACAATGTGAGTCCTGGCAACTGAACCCAGGTCCTCTGCAAGAACAGTAAGAGTCCCTAACTACCAAGTCTCCAGCTAATATTTTGACTAGTGTTATTGCTAACTGTGATTTGATATTATTTGCAACCTGGATTCTGCAACCTCTCCAGTGTTTCTAATAAGATGGAGGAGGATGGTCTGCAAAGGCAACTTTGGCCCCATCCCCCATACCAGTGAACACTTCAATGGTTCATTAAACCACTAAATTGATTATTTATAGGCTCACTCACAATACCTGAAGATGTAGTGAGATTTTGGCCTCCAGTTTTACAAATAGGACATTACTTAATTACATACATATTAAAATTTCCCCATAACATTAAGTATTAAAAAGTAGCAGTTACCAATCACAGTGTGGAGTTGTTTGGAGCATCGTAACCTCTTTTAAGATGTTGCCAACATAATGGTGCCTCGTGGTTAAGTTGATGACTAGTAAGGTATTTTCCCTTAAAGGGAAGCAGATGGGAGTGGTACCTGACAGCTCAGCCATAGCCCTTTTCAAGGGCTATTGATTTTGGTGGTTCAAAATCATTTTGTTTTGTAGTTGGATGTGGTAGTGTAATCCTAGCAATACTGAGATGGATGCAGAAGGAACATGACCTGGTCAGCCTGGACTACAGGGAGACTTTGCTAAAACAACCAGAAACCCTTCCGAGCAGTTCTAGTTTATGTGGGATTAAATGTTAATGCAGCTTTATTTTCAAGTTTGTTTTTGTTTTGTTGTTGTTGTTGAGGTATGGTCTCACTCCATTGCTAATCTCCTGAACTGATTAATGTATATATAATGTAACTCTAATGTATTTGTGTTAGTAATGTGTACCTAAAACAGAAGCAGAGCAGGTAACCAGTGGCCATCATGGTGCTTCATGGATGTGCAGACACATTTGTTCTTCTAGAGTTGTGTCTACTGTGGGTGGTGGTGCATGCCTGTAAGCCCAGCACTTGGAAGGTGAGGCAGAAGATTGAGGAATGTAATGTCATAATGACATAACAAGTTTGAGGTCAGTCTGGGCTATACAAAACTGTCTCAAAAAACCCTAACTCCAACCAAAACCAAAACACAACATAGTTGTACGTTTTCTGAATTATAGTTTATATTTTTCCAACAATTTATGGCTTTTTCTAATGTCCTGAGCATTGCATTAAACAGGCAAGGAAGAGAGCAGTATTGAAGGTTGAAGGCCAGGGCTCCTGCAGCACTGTGGCATTGTGAAGTCCCTGGCTCCTGTCATTAGCAGATCCTCTGCATGAGTGCTTCTTACCCTAACGCTGCAACCCTTTAATACAGTTACTCATGTTGTGGGGCCCCCAACCATGCAAGTATTTTCGTTGCTACTTCTTTTTTTTTTTTTTTTTGGTTTTTCGAGACAGGGTTTCTCTGCGTAGCTTTGCACCTTTCCTGGAGCTCACTTGGTAGCCCAGGCTGGCCTCGAACTCACAGAGATCCTCCTGGCTCTGCCTCCCGAGTGCTGGGATTAAAGGCGTGCGCCACCACCGCCCGGCTCATTGCTACTTCTAAATGTAATTTTGCTATTGTTAGGAATCATAATGTAAGTATTTTTGGAGATAGAGGGTTGGCAGAGAGGTCACGACCCACAGGTTGAGAACCACCATGCTACAGTCTTTGCTATTTCTTTCCCGGTGCTTCCCCCTCACATTTCTCCTTTCCGGTCTGAGTTGACTGGAGATTCCTTCAGAAGCTCGGTTCATCAGGCTGTACTTTTCTACAGAACTGCAGTATAATTTCCAGCTGAAAAGCATTGTTGGAAATGTTTAGTAAGAAAGTTTCCAATGTTAAATCCAATCACAGGCCAGAAGCCACTGCCAGGCATGTATCTGGGGCGACAGTGTGTCTTGGCACCAGCCAGGCTGGAGCTGCTGCAGCTTTGTGGTACAGGAGTTCACTGTCGAGGGTGACCAAGCCCAGAAGGCCTGAGCAGGGGTGTGTTCATGCTGTGCTGATGCTGTTTTCCTAGGAGTAAATGCAATCAGCTGGAACATTTGGAAATGTGGCAGTGTGGGTGTGAACGAACAGTGCAGAGTGGGTGTGAGAGGCTTAGGAACCAGTGTTTTGGTTGGGTTTTCTGACTGCCTAATACAGGAAGATGCGCATACATATTTATTGTCTGTAAACACTCTCTACTCACCGTTTCCAATGTGATTTTTTCCTTCCAGTATTCTTCAAACATAGCAAAGTTGAAAGAATTCTATAGACCTGACATGCATATTCTCCTGTGATCTTTTTCTTTTATTGTGTTATTTCTTGTATTTAGTTACACAATAGCTCTTAAATTGTAGTCTTTGTCTATCACTCATTAAAACTGCTCTTGATGATACCTGATGGCCGTGGACTCTTGACTGTCCCATTCCAGCCTCCTGAGTAGCTGGGACTAGATGTGTGCACCAGCAAATTCAGCCTCTGTCATTTTTAACGCCCTACTAGGCATAATTTTGGCATAATTTTAGGCCAGGCCCATCACTGTTTTAGTTTGCAATTTTGTTTGCAGCTCTGAGAAGTTCTGACTGCGGTGGCCTCTTCCTTCTCTGTGGTACATTCAGCTTTTCAGCTTTGAATGTCAGACCCTGTATTCTGGATCTCCTCTTCCACTCGAATAATTACAAGTGAGTCTTTTAATGAATTTATTCTGTTCTCAGTCACCAATGGAAGAAAATTGGAATGGTGATTTAGATATTCAATTTTATCCCCCCCGGAGCTGAGGACCGAACCCAGGGCCTTGCGCTCGCTAGGCAAGTGCTCTACCACTGAGCTAAATCCCCAACTCCTTAGATACTTAAATTTAAAAGCAACCCAGAAAGCATGCTTTCATTTCAAATTTAAACTGTCAATGAGGGTTGTGTGTGTTCAGTGTGTATGCAAGTGCATGTGCAAGTGTGCACATGTGCACATGTGGTGTGTGTGTGTGTGTGTGTGTGTGTGTGTGTGTGTGTGTGCATGTGTAGGCCAATTTTCAGATGTCATCTACTTTTTTGTAGGGACAAAGTCTCTCATTGGCTCAGAACTTGCTAAGCAGGTGAGGCTGCTGGCCAGTGAGCCCCAAGGGTTCCACTCATCTCCATCTTCCCAGTGCTAGGATTATAAACAGGCACTGCTTCATCCAGCTTAGTAAGATGTGGGCTCTAGGGATTGAACTCTGCTCCTACTGTATCAACTGAGCTATCTACATAGGCCTGGTGAGATTAATTTTAAGTAAAAGAAGTCCAGTCACCAACTATTAGGTCTCTTAAGGTATTTTTTTTTTTTTAAATGTTCTAGGTAGGCTACAAAAAAAAAAAAAAAAAGAAGCCAGGGGAAAGAGTAAGCTGGGAAGAAAGACCCTCAAGCCTCCCATAGCCAGCATCAATCAGACTATCCATTCCCCTCTTCCTCAGGCTCACATCCAGGTTGCTGTAACCAACACACACTTACAGAGAAGCAAGGCTGAAATAGGTCACCGGAAAGCTCCTGGGTGTTGAACAGGAGGATTGTTTCCAAATAGCACGTCTCCGCTTTTCTTTTCACATTTCTTTAGCAGAAGGTGTTGCTGTGTACTGGACAGCCAACTAAGCATTTGGTGAAAGGCTGCCTGGCATTGTTCTACTCCTCCTGCATCACAATGTGCTGACATAGCTCTGAAGTAAGAAGGGAAGGAGCAGCCGAAAGATGAGGATTGGTGCCGGCATTCCTGAGAAGCCCAGACTAAGTTCTGGGGCTTTTTAGAGGTGAAAAGCCATCTTGATGATGGTGGGGCTGGAAAAGATAATAAAAATCGAAAAGACATCATTTGTCATTCAGTTGATAATGTATCATTCATTTGATAATGTATCATTCAGTTGCCCTGTATTATGGTTTTCAGAAGCCTCAAAGGTATTTGGAGCCTCTGTGAAAAAAAAAAAAAAAAAAAAAAAGCTTCAAGTTTTGCATGGTGGCTCATACCTGTAATTCCAGTACTTATGAGGCAGAGGCAGGAGGATTGTAAGGAGTCTGAAGTAAGCTTAGGCTACACAGTAAGTTTGAAGCCAGCCTGTACTATAGAGTGAGATCCTATCTAAAAAACAAAATAAAACAAAAACAATATAAATCAAACCAAAACCAAACTATTAAACAAACAAACAAAACAAACAACTCCCATCCACACCAAAGCAAACCCAAGAAACAAGAAACTCCAAGCGTCAAACAAAGGTAACATTCCTACAAGACAACAGTGCTGAGGACCAGGTATACAGCCTCACTATATTGCCTTTGCATCTCCATCTGCTGTATTCTGGATACATGCTAAGTGGGCATTTGGTAATTGTTGGGTGAATGGGTAAGTAATATCAATAAACTTCAGTTTTTTCTGAACTGATATCAATAAATATCAGTAAAGTAATATCACACACCATCCCCTTTGTCTTGAGAACATGGCAGAGTTGCTTGTCCTTGCCCTCTGTGTTGGGAGGTCCTCTGCATTCCATCATACTTCAATGTGTCTTGGTACCTTCTTTACTGCTAATGAGGATGATGAAGCACATAGAGGGATGGTAGCTGAGGATAGGCTAAGAGAGGAGCCACACTACCTGGGTGAATTCATTTCACTTGGGTCCCTATGTTCTATGTTCGAGATTCAAGTGCTTGATTTTGTCAGGCTCCAAAAAGTATTTTGGTTTCTCAGAATAAACATGAAGTGTCTGAGTGATGCTATAATGAGAACCATAACAGGCCCCGGAGACCAGGTGTGGATGTGTTGGCATCAGGAAGCCTCTCCAGAAGCAGAGGTGAGGGCCATGCTCAGAATGTGTGAGGGCACAGGCTCTGGGAGCAGGGATTGCATCTGACTAGGAGTTTCCAGAAAAAAGCAGACCCTGTGGAGGCCCCAGCAGGTGACCTGTTATTTTTGCTTTGGATGTTCTGCTGCATTTTCTTTTTTTCTTTTTCTTCTTCTTTTTTTTTTTAATGCTGAGTGCCATTTTCAGATGGATGATTTTTTTCAGTAGGCTCTTGCTGTGGAGTCCAGGTGGGCCTCACCCTTGCAGCAGTATGTTGCCTTGGCCTCCAGCGTGCTAGGATTACATGAATGTGCTACCATGCCTGACTCCGATGGACACATTTCTCCTCCATTCATAACTCTAGTATGCCATCCATCCCTCACATAGCATGTTTATTTCATGATCACCACTTACCAATGATCCTGTTTAGGAAACATTTTGCATATATCTGATTTCTTCATTGTTGATGACATTAATTTTGAAGCATCTGGATGAAATCCTTCGGTATTACTTGAATGATTTTTGAGGTTAAAATATATCAAGAGAAAACTATGGATTAATGGTATGATTTGAATATTTCCCTTTAGATGTGAAAGTTTTAACATGCACAAAGCATATGCACCTGGTCAAAGGAAGGTGCACGACCCGTCAGTTCTCTGCCTTTGCCCTTCATAGAATGGGCCTCTGCAGGGGTCTTCTCAACTGTGTTCTAAGCTTGGAGTAGGGAAATTTCTTCCTATTTCTGATGCTGGCTCCTGGTGAAGCTGTACAATGTTAGTTCTGTTGGTCAGTTTAGTGTTGAGCACCTGCTGCTGAAGGCGCCAACTCACGCTGGGCTACAAGATGAACAGAATCTGCCCTGAAAGAACTTACCATCAAAACTGGCATGTGAGCCTTCAGGTATGGGGAGGGGCTTGGACCTGCCTCTACTGACTGTACCAGGCTCTGCTGACTCCCCACCCTGGGGTGGGGGGAGGCCTTACCTTCTTGTAGGAGGGAATGGAGGGTGGCTGGGTGGGGGAAGGCTGGAGGGGTGGGAGGAGGGAAGAGGGAGTCTGTGATTGGTTTGTAAAATGAATAATAAAATTTCTTAATAAATTAAAAAAAAAGTAGCATGTGAACAGACTGGTTCAATGGTGCCTGAAGGACTCTGGGAACATGGGTGAAGGGCACTTTGTTCAATGTGATGCTTTAGGGATGTTTCCTGGAAGAGGTAATGCCTAAGCTAGAAGCTGGCTTATTTCATTTAGCTTTTCCTGTTTTCTTTTTCTGTGGTGCAAGAGAGTCAACTCAGGGCCTTGTGCATGGTAGACAAGTGCTCTGCCACTGAGCCACACCTCTAATCCCCACGAGAAATATTGAAAGAGTAATCAGTATGAACAAAGAGAGAAGGCATCAGATGACTTGGATTTGAGGGAGCAACTGCTTGCAAAATAGTCTGGTGTGTCAGAGAAAAAAAACTGAAGTTGAGGAAGTGTTGTGGAGAGCTTTGAATGCTCTAACTGGGCCCTGGGACTATCAGCTGTAGAGGTTTTCCTGTAAGGAAGTCTGTATAGGAGAGTCTGGTTTGGTCACTCCAATAGCAATGTAGAAGAAAGATTTGAGGAGAGCTATTCTGCAAGCTGAGAACAAGGTGCTGGTGGAGGTAAAGAAAAGGAGGGGGCTAATTTGGGAACTGTGAGTAGAGTCAGAATTTGGTGACTCACTGAATGTGTGGGGGCTGAGAAAGCAGCAAGATGACTCAAGTTTGGACTCTGGCTTCAAGTCTGCCTTTAACTAGGGAACAGAATACGAGGAGAGGACCAGGTATGGGAGACAGATGCACTGTTTGCAACCACCTTTGTCTAATATGATGCCTTGCATCAGCCGGTGTTTACCTGACAGGCAGTGTCCTCGGGTGCCTCAGTTTTACATGCTGCAGGCAGGAGATGGATTGAGTACTAAGCCCCAAGCTTCCCTCTGTGGTGGCAGGCCGCCTCATGTGTTGCTGGTCTGTATTTCAGAATGCTCCCCCATCCCTCTTGCATTGAGGGCTTCCTTCCTGAAGTTGCATTCCTTTTCTCCTTTCTTGTCTGAAATGCTCCTCCCCCACCTGCTCATGTGAGGCTTATTTTCATGTTTCAGAAATAATAAGCTCAAATGTCACCTGTTTGGAGAATTGTCTGTCACTAGGTGAACAAGGCCCTGCCAGCTCCAAATCTGCTTTGGTTATTGCCCTGTGGTGTGATGGAGCTCTCTCCAGCTGTTTTTGTCACAATAGGTGGCATTAGACAGAAGGAACTTGGGAATCGGGAGGAGGGAGAAGGGACTTGTGTCTGTCTGTGTGTCGCCATGACAACAGCAACAGACTGTACTGTTTGATATTTTATTTTATTCTAACTTTTTGCACTCTCTAAATCTGCAGCTATGAGGGGTTCTCTCCCTGGAGTACCGAGCTCTGTAAAGAGTGTACAGTCTGAGTTTCCAGACCTGATCCCTTAAGCTCTCTAGAAGCTACCCTAGCCCTAGTGTTTGTGGTTGTTGACTCTTGCCATCAGCCCTGATGTCTGCTTCTTGTGTGCCTTCCCAGGTCACCAACATCCAGTGTTTTGCTCTCCTATTGTCTCCCTGTCACCAACTGATCTCTGCCTTTCCTCAAAGGTCTGCATCTTGACTGCACAACAGAACCTGATTTAGGACTACACTCACTCTTTTAACCAACCACTGCCTTATCTAGACTTTTTTTTCTGTCTCAACCTTTGCCTTTGTTACTGGTTATCAGGAAGTTCTCATTAATCCTCAGATCCTTGGTGCCTACCATGGAGCCTAACATCTTGTATGAACTTAGTTGATGTTTCTTAAATGAACTGGATTATTATAAAAGATTACTTACATGAGCCAGGTGTGGTTGGCACACATTTGTAATCCTAGTGCTCAGAGGCAGAAGCAGGAGGATTACAGCAAGCCTGAGGCTAGCCTGGTTTAATACTAAGTTCCCAGCCAGCCAGTGCTACATAGTAAGACTGTGTTTTAAAAACAAATGGACAGAAATGGGTGGTGGTGGCCTTTAATCCCAGCACTCGGGAGACAGGCAGGCGGATCTCAGTGAGTTCGAGGTCAGCCTGGTCTACAGAGTGAGTTTCAGGACAGGCTCCAAAGCTACACAGAAAAACCCTGTCTTGATACAACAACAAAACAAATGGACAAAACAAAAACAAAGAAAAAGGCCAGAATTGAGCAATCCTTTTAATCTTTCAGCTTTAGGCTAATTTACCAGAGGACTCTCTCTGTAGCAATGTGATTCTCTCCAGAGTCAAGTACAGTACTTACTGAATGAAAAAGAGAAGTAAAAAGGTAAGGAAAGGACATGACTGTTCCTAGGTGTGGAGGAGAAAGATAAGAGAGCGTTGGTAGAGGCAGGGACATCTGGGAGAGTCCAGAGTGGACAGGACCAGGCTTAGTTGTGCCATGTGGGGAGAAGGGGAGGGGAAGGGAGACGGGATAGCAGGGGACCAGGTGCTGCAGCCAGGAGGCCCAAAGGTAGAACATGTCTGGATTATATAGGGAAGAGTAGCCTAGTCCCCTAGACTGGAGATTTTAGGGTAGGGGCAGGGTATGCTAGCCAGGAGGACCCTGTAACAGGTAGGGACTGAGGGATAGCCTGAAGAACCTGCTGGCTAGGTCTGCTTTGATATGTTAAATGGGCACCTCAGTCATTTGTGCCAGGTTTGAAACCTAACACTTACTTCTAAGCGTATTAGAATACAGTTATTTTGTTTAGTTTTGGAATGGCCATCAGTAGACTAACAGGGCAGTCTGCTTTGATTCTGTGTGGACACGCACCTCTACTTTCTATAACTCAGGGTGATAATGCTTACCTCGGTAACGTTTCTTGAAGATCACGAGTTGGTAACTGGTTAGAGCTGCAAAGTTTGTTTGTTAGCCAAGCATTTTAAAAATGGAAGTCATCCAAAGAATCCACTTGCAACATCACTTAACAACATTTACTTGGAAAACAATCTGTTTATGTTCTATTTTTCGTTGTGTGATATAGTTTACAAAAACCAAAGCACAGAGCCCCCAAGTCTGGTTAACTTCTGTACAGCTATAATAATCTGAAAGTATTGTCTAGTATTTGACTAAAGTTTAGGTTACCAAGACAAAGAGAACTTGAATATAATGTGTATGTGTAATTCTTAGATAGTTTTGGCAAAATAAATGTGACTAGATTGACGCTGACCAACAGATCCAACAAATCAAAGTGGAACCAGTTCATTGCTGCATAACCTCCACACTTCCCTGCAGCCGGTTCAGATGTCTTACGTCCCCATTTTCTAATTCTCAAAGAAAAATGGCTTTCTCTTCTAGCTTGACTTGGCTGCTAGGGTCCTTAAACTCAGCCCTTCTTTCATTTCTCTCCTCCACTTAGAATCAGTACATTTTTATATGCCCATAGCTGCTGTTTTCTTTCCTCAGAACCTACTTCCACAGTGTCATTAGTTTGAAGTAGCATCTCTTCTCACATACAGGTTCCAAAGCATTATTATTCAATTTCTGTTTTTTAATATGACTATTATTTTCAATGTCACTATTGAGATTCTGCTCTTACAGCTCATAATTGGCTGCTTAGTTAATAAGTATTCTCTTTTTTTTTTTTCCCAATTTCATTCATATTCTTGGGACTTCATTTTTGTTCCTTCTCTCTCCTTGAGATTCTCTGTCTTGGGTTGAGATGTTGTGTTTCTGTCTCTGTCTTCTACAAATATTTTTCATTCCAGTCTTCCTTCAATACCCTGAGTCCCTGTCCACTTGGCTTGTTAATTCACCCTCATGGGTCATTTATGTGAATGAGTTCCTGAGTTGTATCCAGCCTGTACGTTTTTCAACTCCTAACCAGAACTTCTAAATGCTCCTCCACAAAATGTATTTTTCTGATTTTCTCATTTGTTGTCTAGCATTTTCTGACTGAAGACATGGGCTCCTTTCTCCGGCTTCCTCTCCAGAACTTGTATCGGTTATAAATCCTTCCCACGGTTCTCTCCAGCAGGGAGTTCACCCGTCCCTTTTCCTTATCAGCCCCTGTCCAGATCTCATTCAAGCTTGTGTCTTCTACTTCCCTCTAGTTTAACCAGATCTTGTAGCTTCCAGAACATTCATCCTAAATGTGCAGCTCTGATATACGTCCTTGGTCAAGATTCTCCAACAGTTTTATCCCTAGAATAAATCCAGATGCCTTCACTTGGTATTCAAGAACCTTACATTCTCAGTCTGACACATGCTACCCCCCTGCTTGCCCCAATCTTTCAGCAACCAGTTTCTATAGTTCAGTGGACTCGAGCCATGGCTACAGCTTTGCACCTTGTTCTTGTATGTGCTGTGTGACTATGGACACATTTCTGCCCGGGTTTCTCTATCTGTAATAGGAATCACAGGGGTGTTGTGAAAGTAAACAGGAAGTGCTTTAAACAATGCCTGGCATCCAGTAAGTGCCACTTAATGTTTCACTGCACAATACTTACTAAGGCCCACACATGTGGACCTCCATATGCCATAAATCCTACGACTGGGGACCAAGGGAGCTCGGGAGCTCTTTAACTAAGATGGTATTGAGGTGTCTGTCACAGTTTCACTCTGTCATACATTATGGAAGATACAATATAGTTCCATGCACAGCTTTTGTTTGCTCCCTGGTGGAGTACAGGGCAGCTACTTCATTTTATTGGTTTCTGTGAGTAGTAGTATGGTATATTTTGGACCTCCACACATAGTAGGTGCTTATTATTAAACAAATGTAAAGAACTGTGTTTTCATTGGACCTCTATTAACTCTTTTCTTCAGCTGTACATACAGAAGAAAAACAATAGAACATTTCACTTTAACCTCCCAATATCAAATGTCATTAAAAGTACAAGTTTTGCCATTGTGATGTGTTACTTTGTTTCTTAGTGTGTTTTACTAAGCATACTCTAGAACATAGCGTCTTCCTGTTAATATCATTTGAAAAATACCTTGAAGTTCTTGTTAAAAGAAACATCCTGTAGGGCAGTAGTGGCACACACCTTTAATCCCAGCACTTAGGAGGCAGAGGCAGGTGGATCTCTCTGAGTTCGAGGCCAGCTTGGTCTACAGAGTGAGTTCCAGGACAGGCTCCAAAGCTACACAGTGAAACTCTGCCTTAAAACCCTCCCCCACCCCCAAAAAAATCCTAGCCAGGCAGTGGTGGTGCACACCTTTTAATCCAGCATTTGAGAGGCAGAGGCAGGCCAATCTCTGAGTTCGAGGCCAGCCTGGTCTATAGAGCAACTTCTAGGCCAGCCAGGGCTACACAGAGAAACCCTGTCTCAAAAAGCCAAATCAAACCCACCAACCAACCAACCCACCAACCCACCAACCAACCAACCAACCAACCCACCAACCCACCAAAAACAAAAAAGGGGGAGCCATCGTAGAGTGTGTTTCAAAGGGCACCAAACCGCCACATTTCTATTTTCTTCCAAACATGATTTTAAAAATGCCTCATGTCAGCTATGGCGACACACACTCTCAATCCCATCATTTGGGTGGCAGAGGCAGATGAATTTTGTTCCAGGACAACCAGGGCTATATAGTGAGACCCTGCCTCAAGAAACAAAAAACCACCAAAATTCTAGGCACTCATCTGAAGTTTTGATTCATAACTTATTTTTCCCTTCTCTTCAAAGAACTGTACATATCCAAAGTTGGTACCTAAGCGAAGACTATTTTTTTCTAAGTACTAAAGCATCTTTCCTTTAGCTGTGTGTACTGTTTATCCAGCCATCGGCAGGAAACCTGAGGACGGGCAGTTCTCTTCCTTACTGACAGTACTTTCTTAAACACCACAGCAGGAGACAGGTTGCATCAGCCCACAGTTTAACTCTCACACACTGAGAGAGTTAACTCTCCCACAGGCTATGGTAAGTATTCTTTTACTGAGGCAGAGTTCTGTCAAGGTGGAGTAACAATCTTCCCTTTCTAAATAACAAGGCCAGCACAATACATTTTTAAATAATGATCAAGGATTTTTTTTTTTATTCATTAAGTTTTAGTATCATTACAGAAAATGTTATGGTACAGAGTTGTTTAACATTATTTTGTTTTTGCTCTTGATTTCCACTTGAATGCTGGTAACACTAATATCTGTACAAGATCAGTCTTTGATTTTATTTTTGTTCTGTACAATTTTAAATGTGTTGGTTAAAAAGGCTGTCAGCACTTAAGGAAGCATTTCCCCCAGTTTGTTTGTTCAAATAAAAGGTATCCAGTTACTGCCTGCAGGTACTGTGCCATGAGGCTGCTAGGGTGAGAACTTCCCTGGGTGCTCAGCAGGGCCGGTTCTTGCCGCAGGGCGGGGCCTCCACGCAGTCACTCCTCTTTTGGCACGGTGCACATAAACACGAGATACATGATAAAGAACAAGCCAAAGCTCTCTGTAAAGCAGTTGTGAAGCATACTAAGAAGGGAAATCCAAGTGTTGCCTACACTAGTATAAAGAAGCAGACAGCCTTGATTAAGAGCATAAGTAGTTGTATTTAAAGATGAGAAAACACAAGTTCTGCAGGCACCTACCGCTGTCTACTAAAAGCTATCGCTATCAGACCTAGCATTGAACACACAAAGCAATTTGCAAGAAAGGAAAATTTTGCTTTGATATAATCAGAATAGAGTTGTCTGTTAAGATTTATTCTTAGGTGTGTTTTTTCTTTAAAAGGTATTTAAATTCATTTGAAATATAGTTCAAGATGTTGACTATACAGATCAACTTTTATCCAGATCAGAAAAACTAGCTGTGCCGTTGCATATTACAGGATACAGTCAATGATATGTGGACATGCATCAAAGCTTTCTCCTGTTGGTGAACATCATAGCCGTCCAATGACCATGACATCAACCACCTCGCCCTTGTGGAGTTCCACGTACTGCTCTGTCTTTGGAGGTAGCATCAATAATCCATTGGCACTGCGCATGCTCATCAGACGGCTGCTCATCTGATTACCTGGAATGAAATACTCTCATTACTGCAGCACAGGCATCAGGAAGTACATGGAGAGGCCAGCAAATGGAGTGCAGGGCTCCGGGGAGAGAGGTGATGAGTCTTCCCAGTACCTTTCCAGGTGAAATGTATGTCCTAGATCCTTCACCTTCTCACCAAAACTTTAAAAACAAATATTAGATATTTTTTAAAGAATAAAATAGTACCTTATAGCCATTGAAAATGCCACGGAAATTCTCACTTCAGGGTGAATTTGTATTTGTGTAAAAATAAATCCTTTTAGAAACTTAAGGATAGCAATAACAGCAGCTACCATTTAGGTGCTTTATGGACATTTTATGAACTCTCTTATTTAACTCTTGCAAGATGCAAAAGGTCTGAGGTACAGGGCCTAGGTTCTTGCTAACTTGGCTGGTAGCCACCGTGCATGCAGAACTCTGTGATGATGAAGGCTCCTGAACTGAGTCACTGGTAGTGGATGTTTGCAGTTGACACAGGGTTTTTTTGTGGAGCTGTACCAAAATGTGGGCAAAATATGGCTAGAAAACTTGTCGAGAGCTTTATACTTCAGAGCTAGAACTCTGAATTATTGACATGACTTTGTCCTTAAAATCTACCAGTATCTAGGGCATAGTAGGGTCCATAAAGATCATCTTATACATTTGGCTCTCTTTCACATTTCAGGGTAACACAGCTCCTGTGCTCTCCTTTCCTACCCACCAGTCATGTTCAGAGGGCTGCTTGAACTAACAGATCAAAATCTGTAATTCTAGTTATATATTTCAAATATTTATCTAGAAAATATGGCTCAATGAAATAAGGAAACATTGTTTAAGAACAACTTATTTCATCTAATCTTTCAAAAAAAGAAGTGCACAACAATTATTCATTTCATTATCACCAAAGAGAAGACATGATTGACAGAGTTGTTATTGTGGTTTGTTTTTCAGAATGAGTGCAGAGGCACCTCTGTGGGTGTGCAGGTGTGAATGACTGACCTGTACTCTGGGCCCAGGGCAGTGGTTCTTGGTGATGCCAAGTCAGTATACACCGGTGGTACTCTGGGCGAGGGTCCAGCTTTACGTCACACGACAACTACAGCATAAAGAGGCAAAGAGATTTAACCTGGTCACCTAATCACTTCTCAGAGTTTCAAAGAAATAGTGAGCCTGGACAGATCATGTCCTTGTCAGTCTACTATTTCTGTCATTTCCATCTTGTTTTACTGCAGAAGTCCAGAGGCTGACTGCTATGTAAAGAAGAAAGAATGCTAAGAAGCCAGTGTTCATAATGGGAGAAAAGACAGACGAAAAATGTAAAGTCTATTGTTATGGGTTATAATGATCTTGGACCTATGAAATGAGAAACTGAAGTGATATGTCAATATTGAAGGAAAGGAGGTAGATTTAACAAACAAATTCAATGTTCATCCATCCAGCAATATCATTGTAGATTTCATATGTGCTAGGCATTATTCATCTACCCACTTATAGAACTATTTTCAACATACAAGGAACAGGCTTTTTCATATTGCTTATATTTGTTTGCTGGTAGAATAGCTTCCTATTTCTCCTAAATTATTTTGTGCTTTTCTCTTAGTTTCTATCTGTGTGTGTTCTCCAATTTTAAGGAAGAGTTGGTAGACGTTAAAATTAAATAAATGTAAGGATTCCTAAGGACTTTGCTGTGTTGGATAAGCCATGTGTCTCTTAGAACAATGTGGATTTTTCCTGCTTCCTCAGTTTAGCAAGTGTGAAAAAGTAAATTCTCCATTACTGGGTTGGCTGTGTGAGTCTGTTAGGACTTTGACTTTTTGATCTGAACATAATTCTTTTCCATTCATGCTAGCCTTCCTTCCTGCTCTCCTTTCTCCCTTCCTCTCCCTCCATCTCTCTTGTTTCTTCCTTTGCTTACAATTCTAAGACCATTTCCTTGTGATTACTAAAAGGAAGCTCCATTTGGGGGTAGGGGTGATTCGACACACAGGACACTATGCCCGGTTAGTTGATTTTAAATGATATTTTAGGGAAACAAGATACTATTATCTTCTTTCATTCACAAATCCCCAGCAATAAAAGTATCAGTGTTAAGACTGCTGATGGCCTAGATTTTCAAAAATGTTTTTATTTTATATATATGTGTCCATGTGCACACGCAAGTGCCACAGGGCACATGTTGGGGTCAGAGGACAACTTTTAGGAAGTCAGTTTTCTCCCTCCACCATGTGGGGCCCAGGGATTGAACGCAGGTTTCAGGATTGGCAGCAGGTGCCCTTACCTGCTGAACTTGCCAGTTGTCTTAGATGTTTTTATACTATGTATCCTTAATAATATTTTATTACTATTTCCTCTTCTGTGTTTTATCTATTTATTTTTATTTCATGCACATTCATGTTTTGTCTGTGTGAAGGTGTTGGATCCCTTGAAAATGGAGGTACAGGCAGTTATGAGCTGCTATGTGGGTGCTGGGAATCGAACCTGGGTTCTTTGGAAGAACAGCCAGTGCTCTTAACCACTGAGCCATCTCTCCAGCACCTCTTCTGTTTTATATTCTTTTGGTCAACTAAGCATAGAATTATGTCATATGTAGTTACTTTAAAACTTTTGAAAAGTAATAACTTGGTTCTATAGGTTACGATGTCAGATAGTCATTTGTTAGTAATACAGAAAATGTATAATTGGTTGAGTGGTAAGTTAAATCAATAGTGTGGGTAGAGAAAGGACTCTTATTGTAGTATACAGCCCGGTCTGACTAATGCTGTTCTGAACAGGACATTCGCCTTCTCCTCCTGAAAGGCCAGTCTTTTAGTCCTTTGATTGCACTTTTTGAATTTTTTGAAGAGCAACTACATACAAACAAGCAGGTTAACTCCTGTCCTCTATGAACTTCGCTGGGGAGACAATCTTATCTCTTACTCCACACAGTCTAGTGTGTGGTGCAGGCTTTTTCTGTTTGCTGGCTTGTTCTTAGGACCCACTAGACATTTGAAGACTTGCTCTCTGGATTCTTTTAAGTACTTTTAAACTTTAAGACATTTTATTTATTTTTATGTGTATATCTGTGTGCCATGTATGTATAATGCCTGAGGAGAAGGCCAGAAGAGGGCATCAGATCCCCTGGGACTGGAGTAACAGAAGTTGTGAGCTGCCATGTGGGTGCTGGGAATTATACCGAGGTCCTTTGGCAGAGCAGCCAGTATTTGACTTCTGAGCTATCTCTCTTTATGTTGGAGGGAAATAAAAGTAAATCTTCCCTTCTACTTTCCATCACAAAGGAAAGAATATTAATACATTTATGAGAAAACAAACATGAAATTCTAGGCATCTATTTTGCACAGTTGTTATCAATTTTGGTTTCCGGTCATTAGGAAACATTACCCTGGCTTTGATGATGGTTGGCCGAGGATCCAAGATACCCTGCATCTTTCTCAGTGCAGGTACAACAAAGAGGTTGCAGGTGACCACAGCTGATACAGGATTTCCTGAAAGTCAACCAAATAGTTAATTATATTACACCACATAAAGATTCATCAGATAATTATATCTGTCTACACAGTCAGGTATGATAGAACATGATACAAGTGACTGACCTTTAGTCTACTTCTGAACCACTCTGAATCCAACAGAAGGACAGAACAGAGGGACAGCTAACCACATGCTACAGTGGGTAAGAACTGAACCTTTTGGTCATCCATGAAATTACAAAGAGGTCTGATACTCAGCTTTTAGACACCATTTCTGGTTTCCTGAGAGCCTTGTACTGAAAGCCATTGTGTGTGAGTATGTGAGTATGTGAGTATGTGTGTGTGTGTGTGTGTGTGTGTGTGTGTGTGTGTGTGTATGTGTGTATACAGTTGTGGGTGGAGAGGTAGACACTGGACCCTGGGCTGCCTGTGTGTAAGGCACACATACTCTCACACTGAGTACCAACTAACTCAATTTTCATAAGTTTAAAAATTTTAATATATATTCTTGTTATTTTACGCATTTCTACTGTAGAAATATGATACAAAGAAAATACAGATATGAAATTTTATTTATAATCATCTTTATCCAGACACATCTTTAAGTTTAAAATAGGGCACCAAATGGCTCCAGCTATAAAAGACTTCAAGATGAGTAAGATTATGGTGTGAACTGCAACTTCAGCTCCCACTAGGAAGCTCTGTGCTCAGTGTATCTGAGGAACAGGGCCTTGGCGATTAAGCTTAGTGGGGCGTAGGACTGGGCCCTCACGTAGGAGAGCTGGCGTCCTTGTAGAAGGCGGAAGAGGCAGCACAAGAGCACACGTCAGAGGCGAGGCCGTGGGACTCGGAAGGCAGCTGGCCGCGGAGCAGAGAGAAGCCCCAGAGAACAGCACTGCAGCCACCTTCCCTTTGGATTTCTTAGAACTGTGAGGAAATCACTTCCCATCTTTGAACTGTCCATCGGGGGTGCACCTACGGCAGCAGAGCAGCTGGAGCAGACTGTGACGAACATCAAGTTCTTTAAAGTTATCTGGAGAATTTCAGAAATGTAGCTTTCCTCTCCAGGAGAAATCAATCTAGATAGGACGTGTACTTCAAAGGGAAGGGGGTGGCTATGTTAAAAAATCACAGCACTACCAAGAAGAGATTCCTATGGTTTGTGTGGTAGCCTTAACTAACGCTCAAGCTGTACTCAAAGCTGGACAACTTTGACAAGCCCCAAATGTTGTTTTGTTTTGATACAGTCTTGCTATGAACCTTCAGGCTGCCCGTGGATTTAAGGTAAACTCAGCTTTCCAGGGGTGGGGATTACAGTTGTGCACCACCAACCCTTATGAATCTGACTACACTCATCCACAAAACTTCATTTTTCTCTTTAGCAAGGAGGATGTGATTCTTCAGGCCCATTCTAGTTCTAAAATCCTATTTCTGTTATACAGTTGTATGCGATGATGCGGGTTGGTATTGGCAGTGGGGAACCAGCTGTCTTATTTTAGGTTCCCCCTTTCCTCAAGTACTGCTAATTCTGTCCTCAAAGTAAGAGACAAGGGCCAAGCTATCCAATTACCTGACGAAACCACACCTTCAGTTCTCTTGTACCAGTAGCTAGGAAGAGATATTTAATTTATATAGATTTCTCCTCTGTCCGCATATTTACACTGCACACAAGACTGGGATGGATGGTGACATTTTCATGCACGCATGTGATGTGATGTTCTCCCTCTCACTGCTCTCTCCTCTCCCTCCCTCCTCATTCCTGTTGTTCCCTTTCGTCTTGAAAAACAACTTCCTTCTTCTTTAAAGTCTTTTATTTTTTAAATCTAGATTCTGCACAGAGAAACTATATATTTGTCTCTCAGAATCAGGCTTATTTTGCTTATCATAGTGATATGTAACTTTATTATTTTCCTAAAAATGAAGTAATTTCATTCTTTGTGTTCAAATCCATTCCACTGTGCATCTATACCACGTTTTCTGAATCCATTCACCTGCGGATGGACTTCAAGACTAGGCTCCCATGAATACTGCTGTTATAGTGAATATGGCTGTGAAGAGATCTCTGTTTCATGCTGATTTAGATTCAGGGCTGTACGGTATTTCCATTTTCTAGTTTTCTCTCTCTCTCAGAACCTCCATTGATTTTCACAGTAGCTGAGCTAACTTATGTCCTTGCTTTTATTTGTTTGTTTATTTCCTTGATGATAGCCATTCTGACTGGGGTGAAACGGAGTATCAATGCAATTTTAATTTGCATTTCCTGATGGCTAGGGATGCTGAACGTTTTCTTCCATTTATTTTGAGAATTGTCTGTGAAATTCATTCATCCATATATTGATTTGGTTACTTTGGCATTTTTGATTTATTTACATATTCCAGATCTCAATCCCCTGTCATGTGCTACACAACACTACTCTGTTGTGTCTTTTTGCCTTTTAATTTCATATAATTCCATAGATCAATTCTTGTTATTAGTTCCTGTGTTACTGGAGTCCTATTTACAAGGCCCTTGCCTATGCCTCTGTCTTGAACTGTTTCCCATAGCAGTTTCAAAGTTCTGGGTCTTCCATTAAGGTTTCCATCTCTTCTGTACTGACCTGGACAGGACCTAGTTTCATTCTCTATGTAGACACCCAATTTCCAGAACCATTTGTTAAAGAGGCTCTTTTTCCTCCAACATCTGTTTTTGCACCTTTTGTCAAAATTCAGTTGACTGTCAGGGCTGAAGAGATGGCTCAGTGGTTAAGAGCACATACTTCTCTCCAGAGGACCCAAATGTGGTTCTGAGCGCCCACGTCAGACAGTTCACAAGAGCCTGTAACTCCAGCTCTGGGGGCCAGATGCTTCTGGTCTCTGCTGGCATCTGCACTCATGAGTTTGTTCCCACACACTGACATGCTTGCGTATACATAATTAAAAACAATAGAATAGTAAAAGAGCCAGTTGGCTGTAGCTCTGTGGGTTTACTCTTGCATCCTTTACACTAGTCTACTGGTTTATGTATCTGGGTTCTTTTGTCTTCTTTTTAATGTGTGTGTACGTGTGATCTTTGTTCTGGTATCACTGCTAGTCTAGTCTATATGTTGAATCACACCTATGGAGAAAGCAGTCTCTTTTAGCAGATAAAATGAAGCTAGGAACAGGAACTAATTTTTCATAAAATATTTTTAAGAGTATCTGAGAGAACATTAAAGGTCCTAGGTTTAGTCGTATGCCACAGATATTTGAGGTTGCTTTATTTACATTTCGTCTTAATATTTTCTGCATGACACAGTCTATTTTTATACTTATGGATAGGGTTTAAAATATTAAGACTTGAAATTCTTCTGCCTGCTTCTTTTATATATATATAATTCTATTTTGAGATTCACTGAATATAAAAAGCAAATAAATCTCCGAATCCCGTGAGATTTGTGAGTCTGAAAGGATAAGTAGTTACTTTTCTGAAGAATTGGTGTTAACAAAATAGGGTCTTGAGCAGAACTATTACAGGATTTTATTTTTTAGGACTAGGTCTTTATAGCCAAGGCTTGCTTTGACCTGTGGTGATTCTCCTGCATCAGCCTCACTAGAGTTGAAATTACAGGTATAATTAAAGGATAGTTTTAAAAAATAACAAGTAGATACATAAAGTTCTAAACCAATTTAAAAATTTTCAGGATTCATAAAGACTTAAGATGCATGGCTGTAAGTAATAAAAACTGGATTAGTAAGTTCTTAGAAACTGGACCACCTTGGTTCTTCTACAGTCTGAACACTCAAGTTTCTGCCCGAGTGGGAGTTAGGTGGTGATGCTGATGTCAGACAGGTGACACGTGAACGCTCGGATGAGGTGTACCAGGCTCAGCAACTCTGCCTCCTTTCCCCAGGCCCTAATCATCCCAAGGCCAGAAGCACAGCTGTGCTTGTTTGCATCCAGACAAGCAAGGTCTTGCTATGTAGCCCAGGCTGGCCTCATTTCATGATCTTCCTTCCTCAGCCACCTGAGTGCTGCACTTAATGTGTAGACATACCTGCTACATGTGATCTAGTAGTTTCATGTTTGACAGTACTTCTAATTGTGAGATTGAATTAGACTGCCCACTTATATTTGGATATCATCTTAGGCTAAGGACTGTGTCCTGGAAAGAATGTTCTGGTCTGACGAGGTATTATTCCTGTTCTATAGTAAAAAACTAGCCTCAGAGAAGGTAAGTGACCTGCCAATTAGTAAGGCTGTTCGCGTTATAAATCAAGTGATGTTGATTAGAGACTGGACATCTGAGAAGCCTAAATTTTTTTTTGATCATTTTTCTAGAAAATGGAGAAAATAATTTTAATGATTCTTACCTGGTAGTGCAAATATAATTTTTCTTACACCATCAATATCCAAAGTTGCAAATGTTGTTGGCAAGCTAGAAACAAAAAAGAGTATACTTGTTTGTGATTGCTAAGTAATGGAAGAGGTAAATCTGAGTGCTTTAATTTTCTTGTTGAGTGATTCATTTACCATATAAAACTCTTTTGTTGACTTGCCTCTAAAGCTTTCTACTCAAGTCAATTGCTTTAGTACCATCTGTTTCAAGTATTCAAACTTCCCAATTTTCTGTACTTTACATTTTTTCTTATTCTCAGTGACATAGGAACATATTCCAAATTCTCATGTTTTCCAATGTCCCCATCCCTCCACTCAATGATGTTGATAGTGTTTTGTTGGAGATTTAAAACAGTCCTCTTATCACAAGATTGATCTTTGTTCAAGTATCTTTGTTCAAGATGAATTATCTCTGATCTTAATTATTTTTAAAGATCTACTATTGTATTTTTGTGTATGAGTATTTTGCTGTATGTATGTATGTATGTATGTATGTATGTATGTATGTATGTATGTGCACCACATGCATGCAATGACCAAGGAGGCATTGGGTCCTCTGGAACTGAAAATACGGATGGCTGTAAGCCACCATGTGGGTGTTGGCAACTGAACCCGAGTCCCCTGCAAGAGCAGCCAATGTTTTTAACCACAGAGGTGTCTCTATAGACCCTCTTATCTTTTAGAGATGACACTCAGCAATAACCATTAAAAAACTTCCTACTTATCAAAGATGCTTTTGTACTATAAATAAACAAAACTCCACGGCTAGAACAAAGCTAAAGCAATCTTCCTCAAGATTCTGACATCAACTTTCATGGGAAATGCGAGAAGGGTGCGTGGTATGGAGTAGGCAGTTGAGAATAGTGATATTTCCCCCTCTATTGTCACATAAAATTTTGGCTATTAAATATTAATCAAACCTGAGTCATGCAAACTTCTCAGGGAACACTAAAACTTTCCAAGAGTAAAAAATTAGTTATTTTAAGCACTAAATTATGGTTTTATTTTTTGGGCCAATTTTATAGGTTGATCTTAAAATATTTTTTTAAACTTATTTACTGTGGGAGTATGTGTGTCACAACTAATGTATGGAGGTCAGAAGACCACATGTACAGTGAAACCCTGTCTCAAAAGACCAAAAACCAAAACAAAAACAAAATAAACAAACAAACAAAAAGAAAAAAAAACTAACCAACCAACCAAACAAACAAAAAAACAAAGACAAAACCAACAAAAAAGTCCAGCTCATTTGCTCATTACTGTTTCTATAATATAGTAACAGTACACTCTGGATAAGTTATAGCTACATTATCTGTTATAATACAGTGATGTCAGATTTTGATCATAAGGACACTGGGTTGTTTTATAAAGTGTGATTTCAAGTTGCTATGTTCCTGTGAATCTCACTTCTGTTCTTCCATATTTGTAGAGTTCTATCATCAATAATGACAGGATCAATTATTATTGTTTAAGGGTAACATTTATGTATCACACTCATTATTTCATTTAAGATTCACAGAAATAGCAAAAGATGACATTTGTCATAGTATCTGGTAGATGAGAAAAACCGAAACTAAGAAACCATATTAAAACCATATTAAAAATTTGGTTCAATCTTACTCAGCTTCTAAGACTTTTGTAAAAATAAATATTTTGAACCAATGTCATTTTAACTTTAAGGTTCATGCTGGAAAAAGTCAGCATGGAATAATCTATAATAGAGTTAGTACTTGGACTTTGGGACCTCTCTTTTTGTTTTTTCCCTCCTTATTCCCTGATTCTTTGCTATATACTAGAACAAGATTAGATTATAGGTAGGCAACTCAGCAATGATTATTACTGTTTGATAAAAATAAGATCCCAGAAACATTCTTGAGAACAACTACACTTGCCATAGATGACCCATGGCAGATCTGGTTACTGTTTGGCTAAGTATTTTTTCCTTTATATTTTTAAGATCAATCTCTCTCTCCCTCCCTCCCTCCCTCCCCCGATCCCCTCTGCGTGCGTGTGTGTGTGTGTGTGTGTGTGTGTGTGTGTGTGTGTGTGTGTGTGTGTGTGTGTATGTGTGTGTTGTATGCATATGGAGGCCAGAGGTTGGCAGTAAGTGTCTTCTTCTATGCTAGTTGTTGAGGCAGGCTCTCACTAATGTGTAGCTCACTGGCTGGCATCCTCCTGCCTCTGTTTCCTGTCGACATATGATGTGGTGCTGAGGATCTCAGCTCAGGTCGCCATGCTGTGTGGCAAGCACTGTACTGACCGAGGCATCTACCCAGTTGCCTGAGCATCTTTGTCTTTGAAACCAAAGACATAATTATATTTGCTGTATGTGGAAAGGGCAAAGCTAACTTACTTGATTTTGTTTCTTTTTGTTCCACCAGCAAGTAGAACAAATTACTTACAAGTTCTTCTTACATTTAGGTAAGTAGAAGATTCTGGCCAGCTAAAGGAAGACCACTTAAATTTCCAAGCCACTCTGCTGTAGCAAAGCAGCTCATGGATAATATGTATTTAAAGACAATATCAAGTATAAGGGCACTTTAAATTTTCTTTTACACCCTAAAGAGGTAATTTCTCCAAAGGTACTCACTTAAGATCGTATTTACAACAGAACATTTTATCCTCAGCCAGTATTATCACAAGGATCTTGTTGCTGGACGTGTGTTGGAATCCAACACATACTGATTATTCTGAAATCAGACTGAACAGAATTGATCTGATTGAGGTCCCAAAGTGAAAGGATTTTAGAGAAGAAGCCTGAGGAACTGAAGCACTCCTAAAGTGGAGAGTGGTAAACAATGAACTAAAGAGTACAAAAATCACCACTACAAGCTGTGTTTAACACTATAGACGTCACAAATAATTTTCCACATTTGAAAACAAGTTATATCAGTTTCTTTCCCTCCAAAGGCAAAGATCAAATCTATGTTTGAGATCAGTGAGAAGTACACTGACATGCTTTGAGGATGTCTTCTGTGCTCTAATCAAATCCCCGCTGTCCAAAGGGACAGGGAAAGCTCAGCATACAACACTAGCATATGATAGGCTGGTGTTTACTTGTTTTGTGCCTGTGCATGTGCGTGCCAGCATGCATGTACAAGTCAGAGGACAGCCTCAGGACTCAATTCTTTCTCTTCCCTTCTGCCTGGGTTCTGGTGGCTTGTTGGCAAGTGCTTTTACCTACTAAGCCAGCTTGCTGGCCCAAAATGCTATTCTTAGTAGAATGATCCAAACCTCACAGTTTCATTAACAAAGGGGTTTTTCCAGCAATAGATAGATTGGGGATACATTCAATAGCCATGTACAGAAATATACTGCCAAGAATCCTATAAAATTGAGAACACCATAGGGTTAATCTTTTTTAAAAAAAATTATTTTATTTTATGTGTATGAGTGTTTTGCTTGCATATATGTCTGTTCACCATGTGCATGCCTTTTGTCTGCAGAGGCCAGAAGAAGGTGTTGGATTCTCCTGGAACCAGAGTTACAGATGGTTGTGAGCTACCATATAGGTGTTGGGAACCCAAGGTCCTCTGCAAGAACAGCATGTGCCCTTAATGGCCGAACCATTCTTCTAGCCCCTTTAGGACTAATCCTAACTTTGTACTAAATGAGGTTAAATTATGAAGGTAAAGCCTAATCCCCTTGGGGATGATGCTGGGAGAGCAGGCTGATATTTGACTTTGGGGAACTGGGTTCAAAAATGCCTTTATTTCCCACAGTTTACTTACAACAATGTTAAGCTCCCACGCCACTCTTTGTCATGGTTCATATGAGTCCCTAGCAAGGTATAATCCTGAGCCAAAGCATCAATATTGTTTTCTGTGACACCCTGGACATATGCCAACACACTCTTCCAAACCCTGAAGTGTGAACAAGTACTCACAGATACTGAGTACTGGGGATCTAAGAGCGCAGCTTTCCTGCTTGAAGACCAAATGTGTTTAACACTGCTATTGGGCATTCTTTGAGGATTCACAGTCTATAGGACCTTCTCCCTTCATCTCTTTCTTGAGAGTTATTAGCTTTTAGGAACTATGAAAATCTTCATTAATGGTTATTTTATTTTCTTCTTGGAAAGAATGGGAAGCAATGTTAAAGACCTTTATGAAGTAGTTATGTGAAGCAATTGAGTCTGGACCTAGGTCTCTACTGATATCAGATAGAGAAAATATGTTCAGATTACCAAGAAAGAATCATTCTACTAGACAAGAAAAGTGATCTAGTTTTTCCAACAAGTCAATGATGCAAATAAAAAACAAAACCAAAATACCCCGAGATCACCACCACCACCACCACCACCACCACCACCACCACCACCACCACCACCACCACCACCACCACCACCACCACCACCCTCAACAGACCTCATATCTAATAACAAAAGGTTAGAGATTTAATCACTAAGTGCAAAAAGAATAGACTTTACTTGAATCCTGAATTAGAACAATTATTAAAAAGCACTCTTTCTCTTGACATTTGGGATACTTTGATATTGACTAGGATATTAGCTAATATGAAAAATTATTTTTTGTTAGATAAGACTATTATTGTATTTATATAGGCCAATGTTCTTATTCTTCTGATTTAAGAAAATGACATGATGTCTAGAATTAGCTTTAAAACAATCTAGCTCTACCACCCCACAAAGAGGTTGGGGAATTGATGAAGCAGATATAAATGCATGCTGGTGGTTCCTGACTTCAGTAATGGGCATGTGTTTGGGTTCATTGTTCTTTTACTTCCCTGTATATTTGAGAAATTTCATGTTAAACTATTTTTAAAAAGAATGAAGGTGCAGGAGAAAGAGAGGGAAAGACACTAGACATGGTAATTAAAAAGGAAACAAAGTTAGAAAATTGCTTTGCTTTGTTTATACCAAACTCATTGATTCATAAGACAAAATCAACTTCAAACTGAAACTGCACATATGAAAAGGATTCTAGTACTAAAATATTTAATTAAAATGGGTACCCCATAATGAAAAGTGTAAAAACAGAGCATTTAAAACTTGGTTACAGCAATCCAAATAACCTGATATATCAGATAAAATTATTTTCATACCCTGGCTTCATAAAAACCCTGCCAAAATGGATCTGAGCATGAAGATCAATGTCCAGCACCTGCTTGAGATAGTCCTGCAAATACGAAAAACAGTCACTTTATTTTCAAACATTTTACTATCAGACGTTTAACACATTAATGAAAATAAAATTGATTTATGATTGAAATGAATATCATTGCTATTTTAATGAAGCTCATATGCTTAACTAATTATTCCTCATTCATTCACTCATTTAATAATTTTTTGGGGTGCTTTTTGTATGTAGAGTATTAATTGAGGTTCAAGGGATATAACCTAAAGAAAAGTGACATTTCTCCTGCCTCTCTAGAAGGTACATTGTAGAGCCTGAGGTGGTACCATAATACCTGTAATTCCAGCACTTGAAAGGAGAAGGTAGGAGAATCACTTGTTCAAGGCCAGCCATAATAACACTTAAAAAACACAAAGAAAATTATAATCTAGTAGAAGAAGCAAGATAATAACTAGAATAACCATAGTAATATTTTTACTTGATGGGTTTTTGTTACTGAGATAAAATTTTTTGACCAAGAAAGACCATAAATAAAGTAGTCTTAAGAAGTTATGTTTGAGCTGGGTAGTGGTGGCACACGCCCAGCACTGGAAGGCAGAGGTAGGTACATCTCTGTGAGTTTGAGGCCAGCCTGGTCTACAGAGTGAGTTCTAGGACAGGCTCCAAAGCTACACAGAGAAACCTTGTCTCGAAAGACAAACAAAACAAAACAAGTTATGTTTGGCATGGCAAGATACGCCCATGGCGACAACAGTGGTACAAATGTTAAGAGTTAACCAACCACTTTCTGATTAGATTTAAGCCATATCTCACTGGAAGAAACACATTCCTGGTACTATAAATCTGGTTAACAACCTATGGTTGGGAGCTTACAGGCCCCATGGTGAACCTACTATTATCATTCTGCTAAGTGAATATAGTATAAAACTGTCCTTCAACTTCATATTACCCACAGATTATTGCAACTATCAGGCCTCATTACAAGAGTTTCTTTTTGCAGTGAACACTAGTTAACACAGAAACTCAATACTGGTCAAAGTGCATAGAAGGATTGTCAATGCAATGCCCAGCAACAGACGGACCATCTATATCACACCCCCTTCCTAAGGCTCAGGGACCATTGCCGAAGTGGGGGTAGAAAGACTGTAAGAGCCAGAGTTCAGGAAGGACAGAAGTGATACAGTGTCTTCTGCATATGATAGGACCAACGTACTCATGAACTCACAGGAGTTGTGGTAGCCTGCATAAGACCTGCTCTTAAGATCAAGCCAATCAACAGTCTATCACAGAGTGGGGGTGGATTCATGAGCCCACCCCTAGCTGAGAAACTATAGACAACTGATGGTTTCTGGGGGAAGCTGAATCAGTTGAATCCTGGTAGGTCGACCATACTCCATCGATGCCCTGCAAGAGTGAGATCCTTTGAGAGTGTCAGACCAACTCACTTTCTGTCTTCCTTTTTTCCATTTTTTTTTAAGGGGGTGGTCTCGAGACAGGGTTTCTCTGTGTAGCCCTGGCTGTCCTAAAACTTGCTCTGTAGACCAGGCTGGCCGTGAACTCAGAGATCCACTTCTGCCTTTTGAGTGCTGAGATTAAAGGTGTGGGTCACCATCACCCAGCTCCAAATCACTTTCGAATACTTCAGCATATTCTTGGTTTTTAGGATAAACCCTTGATTTTTATTAATTAACGTCATATCCAAGAGTCCTGTATCTTCTAGCTCTCTCTTACACTCCTTTGTCTCCTCAGTCTTCATACCTACATGGTGAACACTGACCAGCTAGGCAGCTCTCTCCTTTACCTTAATTTTCAAAGGGATATTTTTCTGGATTTAAGTTCTCTGTTGGCAGTACATTCTTTTGAACTTTGGAAATGCTATGCTATTTTATTGTTTTCTGGGTTCTATCACTGATGTTTAAATAATTCCTGTTAGTTTTATCTTTACTTTTGAGGTAAAGGGCTCTGGTGACATTGCTTATCATTACTGGTTTAGTAGTTTTGCCAGGATTACCCAGGTGTGGTTTCTTTGTAGTTATCCTACTTTTGATTAGCCTAGTTCCTAGAAATCTCCGGCTTGTTTTTTGACTAGTTTTGAAACATGTCTGTCAGGGCTGGGGAGATGGTCCAGGCAGTGAATGCGCTGCTATGCACCCTGGAGGAACTGACTCTGTGTCTTCCAGTACCCACCTAGAAAGCCAGGCTTAGTGGTACATGCTTTTAATTCTAGCTCTGGGGAGGCAGGCAGATCCTTGGAGCTTGCTGGCCAGTCAACCTAGTTAAACTGGTAAGCTCCAGGTTCACTGAGATACCTTACCTAAAAACAAACCAACAAGAAAGATAGAGTGCAAGCGTGCACACACACACACACACACACACACACACACTTCTGCCAATCTCTCTAAAATATAGTTTATGCTCACTTTTTCCTCTTGAACTTTACTTATAAATGCTAACACTCTTTATCATATTTATTTCATCCTCTTCCACATTTTCTATTGTTTTCCTAAACTCTTTTATGGACTTCAATTTCTAAAGTTCTCATTTTTGTTATTTTTTCATAAATATGTAACAGCTATATAGAGTCATGTGAGACAATATAAGCATCAGTACCACTTCTGTGCCTCTTTTATAAAATTTTCTTCTCTCAATTTTAAGTCATTTTGCTAGAAAGCTCTGGATAATGATATATTCCTCCAGAAAAGATTTCTTTTAGCAACCAGTTGAAGTAAATTAGATTATTCTGCTTATCCAGGGACTGAAATAATTTTATACTGGGTTTCAGTTTCTCTAAAGGCCGATGTTTTGTGCTTGTTTCTGGAGCACTGCCCTCTTCAGGGTTTTAAATTAAAGCCTGAGATATTTTCCAGATACCCTCCTCCAAGGAAAACTTTGAATGCTTTTCCTTCCTTCCTTCCTTCCTTCCTTCCTTCCTTCCTTCCTTCCTTCCTTCCTTCCTTCCTTCCTTCCTTCCTTCCTCCCTCCCTCCCTCCCTCCCTCCCTCCCTCCCTCCCTCCCTCCTTCCTTCCTTCCTTCCTTTCTTTCTTTTTTGAGACTGGGTCTCACCATGAAAAGCCCTGGCGGTTATGGAACTTGCTATATAGATTAGGCTCACCTGAAACTCACAGAGATGTACCTGCCTTTGCTTCCCAAGGGCTGGGTTAAAGGTGTGCACCACCATGCCTAACTAAACCTTGGTGTCTTAAGAATTACGAAGAATTTGCTTTGCTCCATTAGCTTCTCAGTTACTCTTTTATGCGTGGTGTCTGGTCTTTTGTGCCACACTCCTGCTCCAACAACACACTGGGCTATTTGTGATTTTTTTTTTTTTTTTTGAGACAAGGTCCTGTTATCTATTTAGGCGGCCCAGGTTGGCTTTGAATTCAAGATCCTGCCTCCGCCTCCCCAGTGGTGGAATTACAGGCAACTGCTACTATACTTAGCTTTAGCAAATGTTTCCAAATGCTTATTAAGTATCAAGAATTCTATGGGCTGAGGATATAATGGCCAGACATAGCCTTGAAACAAGGAAACTGTATTATATATTTTTACTAGATGAAAACAATTCTTCACAAGTAGATTAACAAAATAAATGCCATTTGTGGTGTATGCTACAATAGAACAACCAGGTACTGTGAAAGAGACTAGGAAGGTGGGCTAGAGAATTAGGAAAGGTCATTATAGAAGGGGTGGTGATGTACTAACTAAGCCCTGTAGGACAAGAGGGATTCAGGAACACAAAATGTTGAGGAAAGAGGGAATTATGTCATTTTGAAAGTAATTTTTCAAGGTTACTAAAAAAGCTAAAAATCTTCAACTGACAGTAACTTAACTAGTAAACAACTGTCAGATACTTAGATAATTTCTATGTAAGATGTAATACTAAATCATTGATTGCTAACTATAGTTTTACTTTTAAGAATGTAATTTGCTTATTTTTATGTGCTATGGAGAGGTCAAAACTTTAGAAGTGATTTCATTTGCCTTGTTTTATAAAAACCATGCCTATACAAAATCTCAAATGTAATCATTTAGTTAATCTTAATGAACATGTGTGTGTGTGTGTGTGTGTGTGTGTGTGTGTGTGTGTGTGTATGTGTGTGTGTGTTGGTAGTCATACATGTGGACCCCAGAGGGTTGACTTTAGATATCTCCCTCAATTGCTCTCATCCTTTTAAGATAATTCTTGAGAAAGAGAGAGGGGTGGGAGGAAGGTGGGTGCAAGCACAGGTATGTGTATGATATGATGTTACTGGAAGCAAGGATTCTTACATGTTGAGCCATCTCACTGGCCCCTTTCCACCTTCTTAATTTTTAAAAAATTTTTTGAGATGGGGTTTCTCTGTGTAACAGTCTTGGCTGTCCTGTAACTCACTCTGTAGACCAGACTGGCCTCGAACTCACAGAGATCCTGCCTCCTGAGTTCTGGGATTAAAGGCATGCACCACCAGTGCCTGGCTTCCATCTTAGTTTTTCAGTGGGGTTTAATCACTGACCCCGGAGTTCACTGCTGTGGGATCCTCTCCTCCTGTCTCTGCTCCACAGTTCTGGAATTACAGTGTATGCTGTTGCACTTTTACTTATGCTCTGGAGATCTGAATTCAGGTCCTTATGTCTTTGTTATAGGACCTTACTGATTGAGCTTCTCCTACCCACTGCATCTTTGATATTAAGTAATGCTTTCCTACAACATGAAAGTTATTTTCCTGTAATCTTCTTGTTTGGATTTATACTTATTTTGTTTCTGGTTAAAGAAACACAAGAAAGAACAAAGATCCCTTACTTATGAGTGAGTGAAACATGTCCCAAACATTTTATTTATAAGCATATTAAAACGATTCATTTACTTATATTTCACATGTATGAATGTCTTGCTTGCATGTATATTTGTGTGCCTGGTGCCAGTGAAGGCCAGAAGAGGGCATGGGAGCCTCTGGAATTATAGTTGCAGACTTTTGTGCATCACCATGTAAGTGCTGTGAACCAAACCTGGGTCCTCTAGAAGAGTAGCCACTTCTCTAATGCACACACAGAATCCTCTCCAGCCCCTGTGCGCTTTTTCAAGTACTTTTTGGTGTTGGTTTGAAAAATTAGGTAACTTTCTAGCCTTCTAAAATTCAGTCTTAAATTTAATAGAATGAAAATTTTAGAATACCTTTATATTTAAAAATATCTCCAAAGTTCCAAGGGGCCTCTAGAAGACCACAGGTTGGTTCTCGTATCTTATAAGAGATAGCGTAAACAGTTGGGCTTGTTTGATGTGCTGTTCTTTTAAGAGTTTCATGGGAGGAGCTGCCATGTCTGAGAAGAGATGCTCAGTTGGCCCTAGGTTAGATTTCTACAGGTATTAACACAAATATATCAACAACTGTGATAGCCAAGGCTTACACCAATTTGATTGGACTAATAGATGCCTGGGAACTAGTTAAACATCTCAGGCAGTATCTGTGATGTGTTTCCACAAAGGATTCACTAAGTGAGAAAAATTGTGATTTGAAACTGAATATCATCAGAAAGAATAGAAGGGAAAAGGAGAAGGCTCAGTGGTGCAGACACCTCTCTCTGCTTCCTGGCCATCCTGCTGTGAGCTGTTCTGTTCCATCAGGACCCTTTGGACATGATGGACTGAAACCACTGAAACAACAGTTGTAATAAAGCTTTTCTCTTACATTGTTTATATCAAGCATTTTAGGAAAGTGATAAAAAGTGACTAATACTGTTTGCTTTGCAGGAACTGTTTAGAGATTTGATAGATAAACTCTGTAATTTTACTACCAGAGGAAACATTGACCAAGACTTTTCAGGCTGGTCACAAAGTCACAGTTTTCCTGCTTTAGCCTCAAAAAGCTAGGATGAGGAGTATATATCATCACAGCTGGCTCATCAAAAATTTTTATGAATTGTCTACCCAAAAATGATTTCACACAGTACTGACAACTTGCCAGACTACCTTGCAGAAGAGACTGGAACTGAATTAATAATATGTCAGTGATGGGCAGGGCCATACCTTGATCAGGACCTCTTAGTTATGCATATATCTTGTATTAAAACTTGAACTTCATATAAAGGTCTTGAACATAGATTTGGGGTTGGGAGGTTACTGGACCTGATTATTCTCAGTATGGCCATGTTATGTAAATCTTCCTTTTCTGCTTTTCACCAATGTTTGTTTCTTTATCTAGCCTATTGAAGATAGGTGACCGAACCTTGATTGTTAGGTTTGCCAGGGCCCAGACTCTGACCCTAGCAATTCCACTAACAGCTTTAGGAGATAAGGACATTGATCAGGTCCTGAGGTCCTGGGAATACGTTGGGATACCCTTTTCTTAAAATCTCTTTCCAGGTGAATTAAAGGTATAGTGTAAGCATCTTGACATAGAGAGTAAAATAAAGAAAATCAGTGTGCTTAATTATATTAGCTTTGTTTTCTTCTAAATAAAACACTAAGACAGCTGACATCTTTGTTAGTACGAATAGATTAGATTCAGAAGTGTCCATCTTATGCTTACAACATTTGAGTTACAACTGCCAAGACTGTGTGCACTAAGCTTTCGCCTCTCTCGAGGTACTAGAAAAGACAATCCTTAGGTCTCCCCAGTGGCATTATTCCACAATTAGCTCCTTAGGAACTAAGATAAATTCTTAGTATAAAATAATCCCTGGAAATACATTTAATATTAATCCTGATTTTAGGGTGTGCTTTTGTGATATCGAGAGCAACTTCATAATGAAAAAATGCTGCAAATCCTATCTTATAGCACTCCCACAGTACAGATTCCAAACCCAGCCTTTGGATTTCACAAACTGTCTGTATAATATGCTTTACCTGGTAGAAAAGGCTTCTGGAAGACTTTGAGGAAGGACTTACAAAGCTATTTTGTGTAGCAAGAATGCCTGCTTGCACTATTAACACCTTCCTTCTAGATATAACTTGAAATAATAGTCTTAGATTGAGATTCTTTTTCTTCTATGGATTTTGGAAGCTTAAATTCTGTTCTCAAAGAGTCTAAAACCGAAGTTTGTGAATGGAAATGCGGGAGTTTTCTGTTCAGGTTACTGAATTTGTTCTCAGAGACAACAGAATTCATAGACCAGAGTCAGGTTGTAAGTTTGGGCCATTTTATAGCTGAAGGAGGCAGGGTCCAAGATCATATATGCAATTATATATATCATACATAGTTTAGCTCCTAGAAAATATGAATTTTAAAGCCAAGGCAAGGTAGCTGTATGTATCACTCTTGAGTTGGAAGCAGAAGGACCAGAAATCCAAGGTCATCCTTAGCTTTGTAGCAAGTACAAGGCTAGCCTGGGCTACATGAAACCTTGCCTGAAAAAAGAGGAAAATGCGAATTTTGATAAAACTGTTATGATGGCACTATTACTATAATTTTTCAAGTCATTACTATGACATATAAGAAAATTTAGGAAGAGGTAGACTGGCAAAACATTTCTAAAATATTTTTGAGACAAAACAGATTTAATTATTATAGTAAGGAATATTTTACTTTAATAACATTATTCAATGGGTCCAATAATTAATTGTAAGTTAACATTTCATTAAGACATACAAACTTAGTGATATTACAATTCTTAATCTGAGACATATATAGGGTTAAGATATACTATGTGCAAAATATTTAGTCATCTAAAATCATACATATGTATATATATTTTTTTCATTGCAATTATCAGTTATGAGTTGCATAAAGAAGGGCAAAAAGAATGCCCATCCTTTGTTTTTTCTTGTCAGGAGGGGAAGCTAAATTTTGGTTCATTAGAACCAAATATGGTGGTCAACATAAACACCACCACCACTAACAAAATAACAGGAATTAACAATCACCAGTCACTAATCTCAGTTTCAATGGACTCAATCTGCCAATAAAAGACACAGGCTAACAGAATGGATAAGAAAACACGATCCATCCTTCTGTTACATATAAGAAACACACCTTAACTTGAAAGACAGATATTAACTCAGAGTAAAGGGTTGGAAAAAGATTTTCCAATCAAATGGACTGAAGAAGCAAGCTGGTGTAGCTATCCTACTAACAAAATAGACTTCAAACCAAAATTAATCAAAAGAGATGGAGAAGAACATTTAATATTCATCAAAGGAAAAAATCCACCAAGATGATGTCTCAATTCTGAACATCTATGCTCCCAAAACAAGGGCGCCCATATTTGTAAAAGAAACATTACTAAAGCTTAAATCACATACTGAACCACACACATTAATAGTGGGAGACTTCAATACCCCATTCACTTCAATGGACAGGTCATCCAGACATAAACTAAACTGAGAAATAATGGAGCTAACAGATGTTATGACTCAAATGGACCTAACAGATCTATATAACTTTTTATCCAAACACCAAAGAATATACCTTCTTCTCTGTACCTCATGGAACCTTTTCCAAAGTTGACCACATACTTGGTCACAAAGCAAGTCCTAACAGATACAAAAAATTGAAATAACTCCCTGCAGGTTATCAGAATTCCATGGATTAAAGTTGGAGTTCAACAACAACAACAACACAAACTATAGAAAGCCTACATCAATTGAATCACCACTGGGTCAAGGAAAAAAATAAAGAATTCTAGAATCCAATGAAAATGAATGCACAACATACCCAAACTTATGGGACATAATGAAAGTGGTGCTAAGAGGAAAGTTCAAAGCATTAAGTGCCTTCATAAAGAACTTGGAGAAATTTCACATTAGCAACTTAACAGCACACTTGGAAGCTCTAATACAAAAGCAAATGAGGAGTAGATGGCAGGAAATAATCAAATGGAGAGCTGAAATCAATAAAATAGAGACAAAAAGCACAATACAAAGAATCAATGAAACAAAGAGTTGGTTCTTTGATAAAAATCAACAAGATAGATAAACCAGAGAGAATATCCAAATTCACAAACTCAGAAATGAAAAGGGGGGCATAACAACAGACACCGAGGAAATCCAGACAATCACTAGGTCATACTTCAAAAACCTGTACTTCACAAAATTGGAAAATCTAAAAGAAATGGACAAATTTCTTGACAGATACCGAATATCAAAATTAAATCAAGATTAGATAAACAATTTAAACAGACTTATAACCCCTAAGGAAATAGAAGCAGTCATTAAAAGTCTACCAACCAAGAAAAGCCCAAGGCCGGATGGTTTCAGTGCAGAATTCTACCAGACTTTCAAAGAAGAGCTAATACCAGTACTCCTCAAATTATTCCACACAATAGAAACAGAACATTGCCCAATTCTTTTTATGAAGCAAGTTACACTGATAACCAGACCACACAACGATTCAACAAAGAAAGAGAATTATAGACCAATTTCCCTCATGAGCATTAAAGAAAAAATACTCAATAAAATGCTGGAAAACCAAATTCAAGAACACATCAAAAAGATCATCCACCATGATCAAGTGGGCTTCATCCCAGAAATGCAGGGATGGTTGTGGTAATGTATTTCCCCAAATTTTGTGCATGCTAATAAACTTATCTGGGGTCAGAGACAGAGCAGCCACAATATTAAACATAAAGGATAGGCAGTGGTAGCACACGCCTTTAATCTTAGCATTCCAGAGGCAGAAATCCATGTGTTCAAGGATACAGACAGGCATGGTGACTCATCACGCCTTTAATTCCAGAAAGCAAGCCTTTAATCTCAGGGAGTGGTGGTAGAAAGCAGAAAGGTATATAAGGTGTGAGGACCAGAAACTAGAAGCATTTGGCTGGTTAAGCATTCAGGCTTTTGAGCAGCAATTCAGCTGAGACCCATTCTGGATGAGGACTCAGAGGCCTCCAGTCTGAGGAGACAAGACCAGCTGAGGATCTGGGAGGTGAGGTAGTTGTGGCTTGTTCTGTCTCTCTGATCTACCAGCATTGACCTCAATAACTGGCCTCGGGTTTGATTTTATTAATAAGAACTTTTAAGATTCCTGTTACAGATGGTTCAACATAAGAAAATCTGTCAATGTAATCTACCATATAAACAAACAGAAAGAAAAAAAAAACCCACATGATCATCTCATTAGATGCTAAAAAAGCCTTTGACAATATCCAACACCCCTTCATGATAAAAGTCTTGGAGAGATCCGGGATACAAGGAACATACCTAAATATAATAAAAGCAATATACAGCAAGCTAACAGCCAGCATCAAATTAAATGGAGAGAAATTCAAAGCAAATCCACTAAAATCAGGAACAAGACAAGGCTGTCCACTCTCTCCATATTTGTTCAATATAGTACTTGATGTTCTAGCTAGATCAATAAGATCAACAAGGGAGATCAAGGGAATACAAATTAGAAATGAAGAAGTCAGACTTTCACTATTTGCAGATGAAATGAGAGTATCCATAAATGACCCCAAAGATTCTACCACGTAACTCCTACAGATGATAAACACCTTTAGTAAAGAGGCTAGATATAAGATTAACTTAAAAAAATTAGTGCCCCCCCCCATACACAGATGATAAAAACACTGAGAAAAAAATCAGGGAAACAACACTCTTACGATAGTCACAAACAATATAAAATATCTTGGTGTAACTCTAACCAAGCAAGTGAAAAACCTGTATGGTAAGAACTTCAAGTCTTTGAATAAAGAAATTGGAAAAGATATCAGAAGATAGAAAGATCTCCCATGCTCATGGATTGGTAGGATTAACATAGTAAAAATGGCCATCTTACTGAAAGCAATCTACAAATTCAATATAATCCCCATCAAAATTTCAAAACAATTCTTTATAGATCTTAAAAGAATAATACTCAACTTCATATGGAAAAACAAAAAATCCAAGATAGCTAAAACACTCCTGTACAATAAAAGAACTGCCAGAGATATCACTATCTCTGATCTCAAGATCTACTACAGAGCTATGGTAATAAGAACAGCATGGTATTGGCATAAAAACAGACACATTGATAAATGGAATCAAATCAAAGACCCAGACATAAACCCACACACTTATGGATACTTCCTTTTGACAAGCCAAAACTATACAACGGAGAAAAGAAAACTTCTTCAACAAATGGTGCTGGCATGGATATCAACATGCAGAAGAATGAAAATAGGTCCATATCTTATCACCCTGCACTCAAATCCAAGTGGATCAAAGACCTCAACATAAACCCAGCTACACTGCATCTGATAGAAAAGAAAGGGGGGAATAGCTTTGAACGCACTAGCACAGGAGACAACTTCCTGAACAGAACACCAGTAGCATAGACACTGAGATTGACAATTAATAATTGGGACATCCTGAAACTGAAAAGCTTCCGTAAGGCAAAGCACACTGTCAATAGGACAAAATGGCAGCCTACAGAATGGGAAAAGATCTTCACCAACCCCATATCTGTCAGAGGGCTGATTTCTAAAATATAAAAGAACTCAAGAAACTAGACATCAAAAACCAAATAATCCAATTAAAAAATGGGGTAGTGACCTAAACAGAATTCTCAACAGAAGAATCTCAAATGGCTGAGAAATACTTAAAGAAATGTTCTATCATCCTTAGCCATCAGGGAAATGCAAATCAAAATGATTCTGAGATACTATCTTACACCTGTCAGAATGGCTAAGATAAAAAACACAAGTGAAAGCTGATGTTGGAGAGGATGAGGAGCAAGGGGAACACTCCTCCACTGCTGGTGGGAGTCAAACTTGTACAGCCACTTTGGAAATCAGTATGGTGGCTTTTCAGAAAATTGGGAGTTGATCTATTTCAAGACTCAGTGATACCACTCTTGGGCATATACCCAAAGGATACTACATACTACCACAAGAACACTTGCTCAACTATGTTCATAGCAGCTTTATTCATAATAGCCAGAAACTGGAAACAACCTAGATGTCCCTCAACTGAAGAATGGACAATGAAAATGTGGCACATATATACAATGGAGTACTACACAGCAATTAAAAACAATGACATCAGGAAATCTGAAAGCAAATGGATGGAACTAGAAGAAGTTATTCTGAGTGAGGTAACCCAGACTCAGAAAGACAAACATGGTATGTACTCACTCATAAGTGGATATTAACTGTAAAGTAAAGAATAACCATGCTACAATCCACATACCCAGAAGAGGTTAGGTAACAAGGAGGACCTAAGGCAGGGGGAATGCATGGATCTCCCAGGAAAGGGGAAATGGATATCTCCAGTTTGAACTGAGGGTGGGTGGGCATGGAAACTTGAGGAATCAGGTTGTGGGGTGGCAGAGGGAGAGTGCTAAGAAAGAAGACTAGAAAGGGGAGCTTTAAGGAGTTGGGTAGAAGCCTGATGCAAGGGAAACTTCCACAAGTTTCCTATGGCCAAGTTGAGCTTGAGGAAGCCTGCTGAGGAGAGGGAAGAGGGATTGCAGGAGCCAAGGGGTCAGGGACATTGCAGGAAAACTCACAGAAATGGCTAGCTTGGCTCATGGGAATTTAGAGTCTGAACAAACAACTAGGGAGCCTGCATAGGACCAACCTAGGCCTTCTGCATATGTGTGACAGTTGTGTAGCTTGGTCTATATGTGGGACTCCTGGCAATGGGAGCAGGGCTGTCCCTGGTGCTTTGACTGGCTCTCGGGAACCTATTCCTCATGCTGGATTGCCTTGTCTAGCCTGAATACAGGGGGAGGTGCTTGGTCTTAATAAAGCTGCTATGAACATAGTTGAGCAAGTGTTCTTGTGGTATTATGTAGTATCCTTTGGGTATATGCCCAAGAGTGGTATCACTGAGTCTTGAAATAGATCAACTCCCAATTTTCTGAAAAGCTACCATACTGATTTCCAAAGTGGCTGTACAACTTGATATGCCATGCTTTGCTGAAGCCTGTGGGAGGCCTGCTCCTTTCTGAGAGAATACTGGGGTGTTGGGTAGAAGGGAGGCGGAGGAGGGAGTGGGAGGAGAGGCTGTGGTTGGGATATAAAATAAATCAATAAAAATAAAAGAAAAATAGTGGGTGAGATGGTTCCATCTGGGAGGTCATGTTCAAACTGAAGAAAGGTAGCTCTTTATCTTGGGCATAAATGTAACATATAAAGGATTTTCTAATGTTGTAAAAGTAAGTGAAAAAACAAATGTCTTCAAGGAAAGAGCAAAAAGCATTCTACAATTTGTGGGATTTTCTAGGCTGCTCCTGATGTAAGCACCCTGACTTAGCTTTTTTTTTTTTTTTTTTTGGAAAGACCAGCACTTTCTGAAGCCTTCATGCTTTCAGCTTTGTGGGGTTCTGATTATGAATACTAGATGCCTACCTGGTTCTAGTGAGCATTAACTGTCAACTTGACACAGCCTAGAATCACCTGAAAAATGAGTTTCAATTGTCCTAATCAGGTTGATCTGTGGGCACGTCTGTGAGGGACTATCTTAATTATTAATTGATGCAGCAGGGCCCACCCAAAGGTGGTACTATTCTCTGAATAGGGGTCTTGGGCCAAGAAGTGAGCCAGAAAGCAGCATTCCTTCATGGTTTCTGCTTCAAGCTCCTATTTGAGTTCCTGCCCCCATTTCCCTGAATGATGGCTCTAGAAGTGTAAGCCATTAAATTTTTTCTTTCTCTATGTTGCTTTGGACGAGAGTGTTCTATCACAGAAGCAGAAATCAAATCAAAACAGTAAACCATAGTAGTGGACTATGGTAAAAACATTAAAGTGACTAAATCTCACGAGCAATACCTTTTCTCCCATCGATACACCTCCTGAGGTGATGATGACATCAGCACGGCTGATACCCTCATTCAAGGCATTGAGTAAGTCATCTGGGCTGGAAAAATAAAGACAAGTATGTTAACACACAAAGGAAATATACAGTGCCAACTGAAAACTAAATACTTTATAAGTCCTCTGAGTTTACATTATTGTTTTTTTTTTTTTTTTTTTTTGGTTTTTCGAGACAGGGTTTCTCTGCGTAGCTTTGCGCCTTTCCTGGAGCTCACTTGGTAGCCCAGGCTGGCCTCGAACTCACAGAGATCCGCCTGGCTCTGCCTCCCGAGTGCTGGGATTAAAGGCGTGCGCCACCACCGCCCGGCTGAGTTTACATTATTGTATGATAATGAGTTCTGTGTGAAGTGGGAATGAAATGGGTCTCTACAATTAAGAGTGTAAGTATTAACGTGGAAAAAGGACCTTGTAAGATGCTGTATTTTGGTTTGCCTACAAATATCCCAAGTACTGAAATTCACATGTCCCTGGAATTCCTGGGCATGCAAGTTTAGTCACCCTGAAAAATTCTAGTTTGCAGAAGAAATTACAAAAGATTTTGTCCCAAATTCTTACTGTAACTCTTCTTGTTTTAAAGAAAATGCTCAATGGCTACTTTCTACTTTGTGGATAGTAGATTAATAAAACTGTTGCATATCAGTCTGGAAATGTCATTTTGTCCAGCATCACAGCTGGGCCCACCGTCAAGGTCCTGCCCTTCTCCATCTTCCTGTGTTCCCATCTCTGACTCTATTTGCTGTAGCACACTTCTGGTGATCAAAGATAATGGCTTAATAGATTCAGGTATGATAATAGCTAGAAGATTTATTTATTTATTTATTTTTTTGGTCTTTTCGAGACAGGGTTTCTCTGTGTAGCTTTGCGCCTTTCCTGGGACTCACTTGGTAGTCCAGGCTGGCCTCGAACTCACAGAGATCCACCTGGCTCTGCCTCCCGAGTGCTGGGATTAAAGGCGTGCGCCACCACCGCCCGGCTTGAAGATTTATAATTTCATTTATGGTGCATGTTCGGCTGGATGGGTATTATGCCAATTTCACAAGAAAAGAAAGTAATACTGAGGGAGGGAAAGTTTTGTTAAAGTGAGAACAGTAAGTGGCAGCTTTGGCTGGTACTACGGTTTCTAGAAGCTCATTAAGTGTTTGTTCCACTCCCGCCTAGGGAGAAATGATTGTAGGGGTTTTATTTTGATGGGCATATGATATATAATAAAAGGGAGAGTCTCATGAGACTGGATTGTTGTGTAAAAGCCTAAAAAACAGTATGTAATAGACATAGGTGAAGATTTTTCTGGGAAGACTACCAATAGCTGCAGGTATGGATGTGTTAGTCTATCTATGGGAAGTGAATCAATATGACTCTGAATCCTAAAATCTGATGGAAACTAATTTTTGATTAGATATAACTTACAGACTTGTTTGCAAGCCATGGATTGACTTTCTTTTTAGAACTCATTTTAAATTTTAAAACATTTTCATCTTAGATTTAAGAAATGTTATTCTTCTTCTGTTTTATGTGCTTCATAGTTCACCAGACTTTTTAAAAACTTCTTTTGTGTCTGCTTATGCATCCCTAACTAGTCTTGCACTCACTATATAGCCTATACTGGCCTTTAACTCCCTACCACCAGTACTGAAATTACAGGCATTACTACCACACCCAGTTGACTTAATTTTTTTTTATTTTTTATTTTTGTGTGTGCATGCATGTGCCATGGCCTCAAATGAAGGTTAGCGGATAACTATGAGTCAGTTGACTCCTTCCGCCATGGACGTTTTGAAGATACAATTCAGTTTGCCAGGCTTGGTGGCAGGCACTCTGACCTCCTATGCCATCTCACTGGTCCCTGATGTTTGAACTTTTAACTTTTAACAAAACAAAAACAAAACAAAACAAAAAAACTGAGTTTGCTTTTGAAGACTAAGATACTGTTCTAAATAATAAGAGGCAAATGGGATTAAAATAATAAACATTATAGTAGAAAGAAAAAACTCCTGATTTTCTCAGTTTATTAAACACAGAGCAAAACAGATTAAATTTTTCAGGGATTAGACAATGTGGTGGTTTGAAAGAAAATGGCCCCCAAAGGGAATGGCAACATTAGAAGGTGTGGCCTTGTTGGAGGAAGTATGTCACTGTGGAAGCGGGTTTTGAGGTCTCATATATGCTCAAGCCACACCCAGTGAGACAGTTCACTTCCTGTTGCCTGCACAAGATGTAGAGTTCTTAGCTACCTCTTCAGTACCATGTCTGCCTGCACCTGTACCATGACCTACCATGATGATAATAGACTGAACCTGTGGACAGCAAGCCACTCAATTAAATTTTTTTTTATAGGAGTTGCTGTGGTCATTGTGTCTCTTCACAGCCATATAAACCCTAAGACAGATAGTAAATTGCAAAACATAATCTGAACTGATATTTAAGACATAATTCCTATATATAATCAACTGATGCTTGAGAAATAAAATTAAGGACAATAATACTTGTGTTTTAAAAAAGAACTATATTTCCACACCTATGAGTTAATTTCAAAATGCTATTATGTAGGCAGGATAGGAGGGGGTACTGAGGTTGACAGACATAGTGAGATATTCAAGATCCTGTGTTTTTTTTTTTTTTTTCATTTTTAAGCTATTTTTCTAAGTGACCATAATATTGATATTGTGAAAGACACATTTTTCATAGTATACCTTCAGATGAAAGCTGTCATTATTTATCTCAATATGTAAACATATAAATCTTATTTGAGTATGACAATTACTGAAGGGTAAAGTGTGATGGTTTATGCCTATAATCCCAGCATTTAGGAGGCTGAAGCAGGAGGACTGTGCCAAGTTCTAGGCTACTCTGAGCTAGAGTGAGGTCCTGCTTCATCTTCCACTCTATTTTCCAAATACTGATGAAGGGAAAAGATCATACTTAAAACATGTGAAATATTTTCTCAACACTGTCACTAGAGGGACACTAGGGTTGTCCTGGTTTCTCTGTAGACCAGGCTGGCCTTGAATTCAGAGATCCATCTGTCTCTGCCTCCTGAGTGCTGGGATTAAAGGTGTGCACCACCACCACCTGGCCTCAGACACATATTTTAAAAAGACTATCATTGAAATCTTCCTTCATGAATAACTGTAATTTCAATTAAGCCTGTATGGTAATTACTTACCCTTTAAGAATAATTCTAAGTATTGCTGCTCACTTTCTACCCATTTTCTCTTAAATTATTGAGTACCTATCCACTGTTCTTTTAGAGTACCAATGTTACATGGAAACAATACAAAAGAGTTATTTTACATTCATAAGATTGTATGTACCAGGTGACTTATTTTACATTCATAAGATTGTATGTACCAGGTGACATAAATTACAGCCATTAACTGAAGGCCTAGTGCCTTAAATCTAGAATCCAGTCTTAGATAAAAACTCATTACTTAGACAAATCTAAAGATATAACTTCTTGTGTATGTGTGTGGGTGGGATGTTCCTCATTCTCTTTATCTGTAAAATGAGTACAATAACCTCAGTCCTTTCCATCACTCACATTCATTCACAATGGTCTAAGCACTTGAGGCTAGCTGGAATCCAGTTCAGGCATAAAATGTACCACTTTTAAATTTATCCATATATCTACTTAAAATATTAAGAGTTTCCTGTCTCAAAAGGCTGGGGACAACCATCCTTTACAGCTAAATAGTCCAGGAAACACAGAAGTCTTTCAACACAGGAGACTGGTACAGCTTGCCGTTGGTGTTCTGCCAAGTCAAGGGTTCAGGTTTCTGTGCCTGCATCACCTGTGATCCTCCTTCCTACTATCACTCCATGTCTATCAGTTCCAAACTGCTCCAGAAATTTCTTGAGTCCTGAGTGTGAAGAGGACCCTTAGAAAGGCAAAAGAAAATACCAAGACTAGCAATACCAAATGCAGTAAGTCACAAAATAGGTAGCAGATGGGTAAGTGCAACACTGAGAACAGTTCCCACGGAAATAAAAATGCTGGGAGACCAGGCAGTGTTAAAGGTAACAACAAACAACAATGGTGACAATATGCAAAACACTAACAACGGATATTCAATTACAACAATAAGACACTGTTCTCAAACAACAAACATGGCTGGGAAGTGTAGGTCAGTAGTAGAGCACTTGCCTATTATGTCCAAGGCCCAGCACTGTAAAAAAGCAAACAAAATTCCCAAGCCAAACTGAGAAAACCCAATGAGATAACCAGGATTGATGGCATATGCCTATAATCTCACAACTACGGAGGCTAAACTAGGACCACTGAGAGATCTAGGCTACCCTGAGCTATCGAGTGGATTTCAAGCCAGCATTGGTAACACACTGAAATCTTCCCACAAGATCACAAACCAAAGACACAAAACCTGTGACTTTTAAAATTTAAAATTTAGAGATGAAGATGAGAATACTCTTTGTTAAAGGCTCATTTTGTGGCCTAGAAGATGATGTGGTAGAAACAGCTCTAGGCATTGTATACAAAGAAAGAAGGGGTTGAGGATTTAGCTCAGTGGTAGAGCAAGGCCCTGGGTTCAGTCCTCAGCTCCAGGGGTGGGGTGGGGGTTGAGGGTAGGGGTGGGGGAAAGAAGCATGGAAGAACTAACAAGAAACTCAGAGAACTAGATGTTGACAAAAGGGGAAAAAGGAACAGACGGGGGGGGGGGGGAGAGAAAGATTTAAGTTACTTTGAAAATAATGGGCACAGAAATTTAAAAGGCTTACAAAGTCCATTTAGAACTGATGAAAAAACATACATCTAAGCAAGTTCTAGTAAACATTTGGTATTTTCAAGGACAATTTTGAAATCTCACTAGTATTCAGACAGAAAGAATTAATTACCAACAAAGGAAAATACTTTGGCCTTTGATCTGTTTTCCATAATACCTTAAAATGGAAAATAAATAAGCATTACTGTATCTCTGAGAAGAAGATATGCAATGCTGGATCCTACACCAAGCCAGATAGATGTCATTGACCAGTTGGGATGCAAAAAAAAAAAAAAAGTGAAAATACAAATATTCAGATAAGAAACCATAAGTAATATTGGGGGTGGTGGGAGGAGGGAGGACAGGGGAATCTGTGGCTGATATGTAAAATTAAATTAATTATAAAATAAAAGAAAGAATATTCTGGAAAAGTGACAGTAAATGAGAAAGCAAAGTGGAAGAGGCCAGAACAGAGCTGCGTAGTAAGTACATCTCCATCTAGTCATACACATTCATGTCTATAAATACACAGCTAAACTGAAGTGGAGAATGACTGAATGAACTTGAGAGTTATAATTATTGTTAAATATCAACTTAAGTTATAGAAATTTACTGTCAAAGAAAATTTAGTAAATCTATAAAATTCAATGCATTTAATAAAACATCTCTCAGCATTACCTACAAATTAAGAAGTCAAGGGGCAAATGGGAGAAGTAAGTCTTCTAAGGCTCTCCTCTGATTGGAATAGGTGTGCATGGAGGAAATGAGAGTGTGTTTGTAGGAGGCATCCAGTGTCTCCTTTTCCTCTAATAGTGAGTAAAATATATTTGACTATGAGGATCACTCTCTGGAAGGAAAACAACAAAGGTACTAAAATGGCATAACTTCCAAAATAGTAAAGGATAAAAGAGAGCAAATGGCATCTGGAACCAGGCAACAACAGAGCCAGGAGAAGACAATAAAGTTGTATAAAAAGTAACAAAAGTTAAGAGGGAAGCAAAAACAAAATCCCAGTAATCATTTTTTCAAACTTTCTACTAAAGCAAACAGAATAATAACATTTCAAGCATATGCAAGAAAGAACTTTCAGTCTGAAGCTCAAATTCTATTTTATTTTTAATTATAAGGAAAATGCTTCACGAGATCAAAGACTGAAAACAACTGGCAGACAATGTCTCACAAGGCAAATGTAAATAAGCAAAACTGCAGGCAGGTCAATGCTAACATCAAAGTTAAAACAAGAAAGAAGCAGGAGAGGCCTCAAGTTACAGTAAAAGCTGACAGCATATCTAACTAACTGCCCTATCACAAGTTCTTGTTTTATCCAGGCTCAGTGCCTGCCCTACCAAATCTGTGCACATGGTAGGTACACAACAAATGTGCCAGATTAACCTTGGGTTTAAATCAATCTCTCTATAGTAGCTTTGGGAATAAATAATTATGATATCATAGCAAATAATAGTGTCTGAGAATGAAAGAGAACATACCATTTAATATTTTTAAGATGATAAATGACACTTTCTTTGAGAGGGAAATAAGTAATGTGAAATAGGATTGTGCATTCAAATCCATGGAAGGCCATTATCTTGAAGATGGAAGCAGCTTATTTTAGAAGAAAGAGATTTGGCTCAGTGTCATGGAAATACATCCACACTGTAATAATAATAGCATCTAAAAAGAAAATGTGCTGCCTCATAAGAAAGATTTTTCTTACTAAAGCAAAACAAAACCATGATGACTAGCTGGAAGAAGTTTTCCTTAACATTCTCCATTGAGTAAAAGACTAGACTGGGTTGCATTAGGGGTTCCTTTTAGTTCTAAGATTTTGAGTCAGCTGAGTGTGGTGGCACACGCCTTTAATCCTAGCACTTGGGAGGCAGAGGCAGGTGAATCTCTGAGTTTGAGGCTAGCCTGGTCTACAAAGTGAGTTCCAGGACAGCCAGGGCTACATAGAGAAAGCCTGTCTCAAAAACAAAACAAAACACAAACAAGCAAGCAAACAAAAACAACCCCCTACCACAGACACACATTCTGAGTATATGAGACTATTGAAAATTATATAAACAATGTAATGATTAGACAGAAAAGGGGAAATACTGCGAGATGTCTTTCTGTACGTTGTGAATATGTGTTGCTTTGATTGGCTGATAAATAAAGCTGTATTGGCCTATGGCAAAGTGGGAAATATCTAAGCAGATATATGGAGAGAAGAAACAAGAAGGGAGAGACGCCAGTCTTCCACCACTGAAGGAGAAGCAAGGCGCCAATAGACCAGTAGCACCATGAAACATGTAGCAAAACATAGATTAGTAGAAATGGCTTAATTTAAGATGAAATAGCTAGCTAGCAAGAAGCCTGACATAGGCCATACAGTTTGTAAATAATATTAAGCTTCTGAGTGATTATTTTATAAGTGGCTGTAGGACTGCGGGCTGGGTAAAACCATGGCGCTAGGCAGGACCGGAGAAAACTTCCGGCTACAAATTAGGTTTTTTAATTTGTTTTGTTTGTTAAAACAACAGCAAGTTGTATCATTCTAAGATGAATGAAGATGGCAGATTGTGGGAAGTTCTAGGTTTTGTGGGTAAAGAACAAACATAGTTAATAAATACCTAAACAATAAAAACAGTTTGGGGAATTTACTAATTTCTTCAAAGAGCAAGGATAATTACAAGCACTTTCTGGGCACTAGTTCATATATGGTATAACATGTGTACTATACATTATAGTGATATTTTATTTGTACTAAAATGTGATTCGTATGTTAATAAAGTTGCCTGGGGGTCAGAGCTATTAGAGCCATAATAGCAAAAGCTGGGCGGTGGTGGCACATGCCTTTAATCCCAGCACTTGGTAGGCAGAGCTAGGTAGATCTCTGTGTGTTCAAGGAGATACACACCTTTAATCTCAATACCAACCATAGAAGACCTGGAGGGCTGTACAGACATGCAGTGACCAGGCAGTCATGTGGTTGGGTTTACAACCAATGAGAAGGCAGAACAGAAAGTCTATATAAAGACAAAAACACAGGAAGTAGGGCTCTTGGCTGAAGAGGTTTGCTGCAGCAGACGGGTAAGGCTCTTAGCTCTGCTCTCTTGGCTTTCTTCTTTGCATTGGTTCTGTTTCTTATTTACTAAGACAGTTGGTTACATCTACAATACATACCTGTTATTTCCACTGTTTCAGTTCCACTAGGTATTTCCACATGGCCTAGCTTTGAAGTTACCCAGTTACTGAAGATGGCATTTAAGAAATTAAGAAAATAATGGATGTGGAGGTGTATGCCTTTAATCTCAGCATTTTGGAGATAGGTAGGTGGATCTCTGTGAGTTTGAGGCTAGCATAGTCTACATATACATCCTAGTCTATCTTGATAATTTCTGCAAAATGTGCCAGTTTTTTTTTTGTTGTTGTTGGTTTTTTTTTGTTTTTTTCGAGACAGGGTTTCTTTGTGTAGCTTTGCGCCTTTCCTGGAACTCACTTGGTAGACCAGGCTGGCCTCAAATTCACAGAGATCTGCCTGCCTCTGCCTCCAGAGTGCTGGGATTAAAGGCGTGCGCCACCACCGCCCGGCAAAATGTGCCAGTTTTATAAGAACTCAATTTGCTAATAACCCAATAGCCAGCCCAGCCACAGCTACATAGTAAGACCCTGTCAAAAAATTAACAAAATAAATAAGTAGTGATAATATTGACTGAATTCAAGTACATTGATTAAAATGAAAATATATATAAGAAATGAAATATATGAGTGAGACATTGCTGTGGGATGTCTTTCTGTATGCTGTGAATATGTGTGGCTCCCACTTGATAATAAATAAAGCTGCAGTGGTATTATGGCAGGGCAGGATGGAGCCAGGAGGGAAAATCCAAAAGAGATAATGAGAGGAGGGTGCAGTTGAGGAGATGAAGGAGCAACAAGTTGTCAGCAGACTGGTAATGCCATGGCCATGTGGCAACACAAAGATTAATAGGGATGGGTTAAATTAAGATGAAAGAATTAGCTAGCCAGAAGCTGAAGCCATAGGCCATACAGTTTGTAATTAATATAAGCCTCTGAGTGATTATTTTATAAGCATTTGCGGGACTGTGGGTGGGAGAGATTTGTCTGGATCATTGGGCTGGGAAGGACTGAGAAACATTCTGGCTACAAGACATAATAATCAGAACTGGGTTAAGGGTCTTTAGGAAAGTTTGTGAGGTTAGTGTAGTGTCAAGTCCAAAAGAATCAGAACAAATGGCTAACTGTGGTGCCTAATAACATTCGCAAGTATGAGCTGGCCTCCAGGCTCTCTCAGGTTCTCAAATACCTGTTATAGAGTCCATGCATTCTGGCTCTTCTCACCTCACCCCCAATCCTAAACATCTCCAGTTCATACGCTTCCCTTCCTCCAGCTTTTCATTCCCATATAACCGTGCCATTTCGGCTACATGCTCTTTGTTCTCTCACTTTGCCTTCCTCTCTTGGTCCTCTTCTCTTTCCATCCCCCTCTCCTCTCATGGCCAGATCCTATAGTCCACTACTTTCTCTTCCTGATCTGGACTCTTCCAGATGCCTCTGAATATATTCTCCCTCATATCTACAATAAAAAACCTTCCTGTCAACAATACCTTGGAATGGTCACCTCCTCACTTTATATAGATAGGAAATTTCTACAGGTATAGTACTACCTAGACATTGTTCCTTGAAACAAAACATCAACTACAACAAGGCTTAAGGAAGGCTTCAGAAAGGGAAGGGCAAGAGTCACTAAAGAAGTCTCCCATTGAGAGTGAGAAGACTATCTTTTAATTAAAAACATGTTCTTTAAATTGTGAAGAATATTCTGTTAGTGAAGAGAAAAATGAATTTTTCCAATAAATGACAAAAAAATCTGTTGATTCAAAATTTAAAACTATATTTTGAGCAGAAAAGAGTTCATTTCATAAGAAGTAGGCAGTTATAAAGAAGAACCAATTAAACCGAGATCTAAACTCTCCACATTGATTAGACAAGCCCCACTTTAAGGCCATTAGGGAAGCACTAAGAAGTTAGAACTGTTTGGCTCACAAATTGGAAGCTATAAGACACTGGGCTTTGCCCAAGTAATCACTGTACTTTTAAGTCTATCTTGATCATTTCTGCGAAATGTGCCACTTTTATAAGAACCCAATTTGCTATCTCAGTACTTGTTAATCTTCACTTTGTGCTTTAATGTGAAGAGGGAGCTTTATAAATTGGCAGCTGCAAGGTTGAAATCCAAACAGCAGTCTACAACTGAGCCAAGCAAGCCAGCAGGTTGAGTGGGGCAGGCTTCTAGGAAGCCTTCTTTTCCAGAATGGGGGACATTTTACTTAATTATAGGGAGGAATTCAAGTCGTGAAAGGTTCAAGTTAGTAATTAGGAAGCTGTGTTACTGAGTTGTGTCTTAAACTGAGGTACAAACAGTAGAATAGTTAAAAACCAGTTTTAGGACTGATATAAACTCAATTAATACTGAACTTTATTTAAATTAAAAGTGATTTGTTTGTTTTATGTGTATGAATGTTTTGCCTGTATGTATGTGTGTGCATTGTGCATGCCCCTGAGGCCCAAGAATGTCAGGAGAGAGCTTTGGATCCCCTGGGATTGGAGCCTGCTGTGAGCCTCCATGTGGGTGCTAGGTGTTCCTGCCTGGCAGCAGCCTGCCTCTGCCACAGAAGCAGTGACATCATCACCTGTGGCCAGGGCCCTTTCCACCGCCAGCTATGTGACATGTGCACCCCTTAAAAGTGCTCGCTGGGCGCAGCTCGCTCTCTTGCCTCTTGTCCCTCTTTCCCTGCTCTCTGTCTGTCCGCCTCTCTCCTGTCCCCACTCTGACATGGCCTTTCGCATTTTCACTTCCTCCCTCCCCTCCCCTAATAAACCTCCAGCACTAACTGTTTTGCTTAGTGGCACACCTTGGCAGGGCCCGAAAGGTACCCTTTCTTATTCTGTCTTTCTTATTTCATTCTTTCACTAGGAACCAACCCAGGGCACTCTACAAGAATAACAAGTACTCTTAACCTCTGAGCCAATTCTCCAGCCCTGAACTTTCTTTAAATTTTTTTTTTCTGCAGTAGAATCTGTGCATTTGAATCATGTGTACTGCTTCTTATATTCAGAGCTAAATGTATAAGATTGTCTATTTAGGCCTCAGAGAACAGCCTCCTAAATTTGAAGGTACTTTGTAAAATTCTTCTAAATAGTTATACACAGAAGTTTCTAGATTGCATGGGAAGTGAAGGCAGTATAGGAAAAGATGGCTGTCCAATCCAGGAGGTGTACCCTCACCAATTGCTGTGGACATAGTGACTACCAACACATACTTTGTTCCGTTATCCAAGAAGTTCACTACTATTTTTTTGGTAAGTTCACACATTGACTCATAACAAATTCTTTACCTACTCTGTTTAGGTTATACATGATAGCGATTTTATGAGGAAATTAGAAAGAAAATAGAAAAGTTGAAACTTATATATGCCCAAATGACCAATATTTTAGCTAAGCTTTGGCCACAACTCTGCATTACTGGCATGGATAGATAGCACTCAGTAACTCATGCTGCCTAGTAGGATAAGCAGGCTGATGGGTTACTGAACCAGTCATGGGAAAAAAAGAAAAGTAGGACATCTGTTTTGTCTGAGCTTGACTGGTTTCATACTCTGGAAGGGAAAACAGGATTTGGGAGCCAATGACGTTAGGAATGAGGATAGAATGCCAAGGGAGAGCCATAGGAAAACATGTATTAGGAGAGTGAACACAGGAAGAAGAGCTTCAAAGGCCAAGAAAACAGAGATTACAAATGAAGGATATGGCGGGAAACAGCAGGATAGGAAACTGTGATAAAGAGGCCTAACAGCTGTGGTTTTTTTTTTTAAACATAGTATTTCAATAAGGTGTTATCGAAATGAACATTTTTTTTTTTTTTTTTTTTGGTTTTTCGAGACAGGGTTTCTCTGTGTATAGCTTTGCGCCTTTCCTGGAGCTCACTTGGTAGCCCAGGCTGGCCTCGAACTCACAGAGATCCGCCTGCCTCTGCCTCCCGAGTGCTGGGATTAAAGGCGTGCGCCACCAACCCCCTGGCCGAAATGAACATTAATAAACACTGGTAGCAATGTACTATTCTGTGCTATGTAACAGCCTTTACCATTTCTCCTGATTTCTTTCTTTTTAATTCTATTTTTGAAATCTGAGTTTTGGAGCTGTAATGTTTGGAAGTCTTTTTATTATTAGGCTATAATTTCTCAGTACTAAGACACACATCTCTCTCACTTTGTATCCTAGCAATATACTTAAAGTTCACAGTGCATTCACTGAATTTATTGCATTATTGCTACTTTCTGTGACCCATGAACCAGTAGCTTTGGGCCAACCATAAGTTTGTTAGTGTTAGGTCCAATGGAAGCTCCACACCCCCAAACACTGGTGCCCATTCCCCTCTACCAAAGGAGCCATTTCCTTCTCACTGTCAGGAGGGATAAACGGCTATCTGCAGTGCCTACTGGCATACCAAAGCATATGCTAGCCTCCAGGCTCCCTCAGTGTCCTAGCTTTTCTCCCTTACCCTAAACTGTTCTAGCTCAGAAGCCCCACCCTCCAGCTTCTCATTCTTGTAACTTTGCTATTTTAGCCATGCTCTCTCTCTTCCTCTTCCTCTCTTTGTCCCTCTCTTGACCCTCTCTCTTGGTTCTTTCTCTCTTCCTCTCCCCCTACTCCCTCCTCTATGACTAAGATCTGTCTGCTGGCCATGTTTAGTATACTACTTTCTCTCCCTGCTCTGGACTCTTCCAGAAACCTCTGGCTAAACTCTCCCTCATAGCTACAATAAAAACCTTCTCCTCAGCCATACCTTGGGGCAGTCATGTCCTCACTTTATACAGTTAGAAAGATAAAGTCTTAGCCCACTCCAACTGATTCATTAAGACCAGGTAGCTTATATCCATACACAACGCATGTTTCCTGGGACTGACTAAACAGTCTCCCTCAGTCATTAGTCCATCTGATACACTGCAGTCATTTTATTTTTCTAAAATAATGACTTACTCTATAACTTCTGCTGGTAAAAAAAAAAAAGTTTAAAATTTAACTGATTTGGGCAACTCTATCTTGATTGAAAAGCCTTTTAAAACCCAACCTCAAATATTTACCAAATTTATGTGTATTCTTTCTACCCCAATCTATAGTTCTAATCAGTCTGGCCTATTATTTATTGCAAACTTTATTTCCTATTTGGATTAACATATCTTTTCCTATCTAGATCCTACTAATCCTTCAAATTCTTTATAAAACTTGTTCTGACTATGTAAAGCTTATAGTTGCTTCAGTTCATCTGACATATTTTTATCACATCTTCAAAATCATAACAAAGAGTTGGGTAAAATTAATCTCAAGAAATTTATATTTCATTTCTGCCTCTGCACTAGCTAGCTTTATAATGTCAGATAAATTCCTTAATATCTCTGGGTTTCAAAATTAGACTTTTTAAAGAAGAAAAAAACTGTGGGGCATTTACCCATCAACCCCACAGCTCCCCAGAGTTTTCTTGAGTGTGAGCAGCAGGAAATATTAGATAGAAGGATTTATTGCGGAGAATCTTGAGGAGATAAACAGATAGAAAATAAAGGATAGCCTCAAGAGGGCCTGGAACCTTTTCCAATGGGCCCGACTGTGTCTGCCCCACAGTTTTTATAGAGACGCCAAGGGGTGGAGCAAAAGACCTCCTCCCCAGCACAGCCAAGTGCAGACCATCTCAGACACCTGCACTCAGGCCCGTGGTCCTAATCATCCTCTACGCGGACCTGCTGGGTAAAGCCACAAGCAACCCGAAAACGGGCTCCCACAAAAAACAAAACAAAACTCCAATGTATTGTATTCTATAAAGTGTGAGAAAAATATGGGAAATGTATTTTAATATAAACTTATTATTTGTAAATGAACATTCAAAAAATAAAGTTAACTTTCAGGTATTTGAAGTATTCCTCTTAAAATTCTCGCTAACTCACCATATTTTTTTAAACAAAAGGTACACAAAACAAAGGCCAACTTTATAGGCTGAAGAAACGGCTCCCCAGTTAAGAGCTCTTGCAGAGGATCCAGGTTTGGTTTCCAGTACTCACATGACAGCTCACAACTGCCTATTATTCCAGTCCTAGGGATCTGATGCCCTCTTTGGCCTCCACAGCAGTAGACATACATGCTGTACAGACATACATGCAGGCTAAACACCCACAGAGATATAAAATAAATAAATAAATGGCAAACTTTAGCTCAATTCAATTTAAACAGTTCTAACAACTTATTCTTCTTGTTTATATTGACTGTAAAAATCAAGATAAATAACAAGAGCTGGAAAGTATAATTCACACAGAATGTAAAAACCACATTCAATCCTTTTTAAATGATAAGAATACAAGGATTACTTTCTACCCTTATCCACATAGCTTAGCATGGTTCTGTGATTGAAAGCATTCCAGAGCTGTTTCTCACCCAGGGTTCCTCCCATGGCAACTTGTTTCCTTGCTGAGATTCTCTTAGAAGCTTCTGTATAACAATATTTGCTTTCATTAGAAAAGGGAATGCATAGCAAAAAGAATGAAGAGGCAACCTACACAGAATATCAATAGCTGTACAGTAATGCACCTTGTTTCCCTTGCTAAATTCCCAGTGCAGATTTCCATTAGAATAGCTGTAAATTCTTTCCTCCCACATTCCACCTCTGAGTTCTAAACCATTCATTCTGGGCTTAATACAGCACTCTAAGACTGGAAAGGTCTATATTAGCAACACTCACTTAAACAACAACCCTGTTCTCAGTTTTATGAAGGTATTGCTACCAAACAGAAGGATATACACTAGAAAGTGGTACATTTCTCTCCATTGCCTATCCAGGTTTTCTAGTTTGTTGTTCTGTTTGCTGTTTTCAGTGTATGCTTTGAGGTTAAATTTAAAGTCAACACTACACTACCAGAAGATGTCTATGACACATTTAGTAAGGACTTTACACAAGTAGACATCAGTGTTAGGTCACAGGCCTTCTCGCTGTCCCCCCACCTTGGTCCACCCTGCTCCCACAGCTCTCCAAGGCAGGCATTCTGCAGTGTCCTTGTACTCTTCCCTCCTTGCGGCTGGAAACAAACTCAAGTTATAACCTGACTTTCAGTGCCTTGTGACTTCTGGCACGTAGGCTAGGTTACCTTGATATGGAGCTTTATTGTAGTGGGTAGCCATTCCAACTTGGATCTGGAAGTTCCAACCCCCATTGAGACTCTGGCAACTGTCACGCCTACGAGGTGGGGCCAGGGGAGGTGCACAGAGAGAGCGCTGGCCCATCCAGCTCTGGGGTCTCCAGGCGCCTCCCCTGGCCCCGCCTTGTAGGCGTGACAGTTGCCAGAGTCTCAGTGGGGGTTGGAACTTCCAGATCCAAGCTGGAATGGCTACCCACTACACTTTATTGTCCCACCCTAAAGATTCTCTTTGTTCTTAGACTCTGAAGGAATGACAGGTCTGTGTTCCTTGAGGGCCCTACCATGGCTGCCTGCATATGGCCTTGATGCTATCTTTCCTAATTGCTCTCCCACTTCAGGATCTCTCTCTCTCTCTCTCTCTCACACACACACACACACACACACACACACACACACACACACACACACACACACGCATATACATATCCCATGAAAAATATCAACAAACCAAAACAACACCAAAAAGTGCAACAATAAAAGTGAGGATAGGCTGGACGGTGGTGACAAACGCCTTTAATTCCAGCATTTGGGTGACAGAACATGGCGGATCTCTGAGTTCAAGGACAGCCTGGGCTACAGAGTGAGATCCAGGACAGGCACCAAAACAACACACAGAAACCCTGTCTCGAAAAAAAATCAAAACCAAACCCAAACAAACCAAAACAAAAAAAAAAAAAACAAAAGTGAGGATAGATAGAATTATGGGCCAGAGGAGTACAATTTAGGCCTAAGATGCTTAATAATAATTAAAATGCTCCTTTAACCTTTACATGTCTTCAAGGGTCCATTAATGCATTTGATGGCAGGGGCAGCACCACTCTTTAGAGGAAACTAAGACTGTCTCCTGGAGTTTTAGGTTTGCTCACTTTATCTTTGTGTATTTTTTTTTTTTTTTTTTTTTTTTGGTTTTTTGAGACAGGGTTTCTCTGTGTAGCCCTGGCTGTCCTGGAACTCACTCTGTAGTCCAGGCTGTCCTGGAACTCACAGAGATCTACCTGCCTCTGCTTCCCGAGTGCTGGGATTAAAGGTGTGCACCACTAACGCCAGATGAACACAAACAGTGAGGATTTTAAAAAGGAATGAAGTTTAAAGACACACACACAATATTCAGGAAAGAAGAATTTTAAAAAGTTCCCCATATAATGTCAATGTCGAAGGTTTGGACTGTGCCTACCTTTCATCTAGGATGGGTTAACAGTACACCTACTAGAACATACCTTATAAAATGATAGGACAGAGCCTCTTTAAACGCACTCATCTTAAAGAAAGGATCAATGAATAATGAACTTTTTCCAGTGACAAGGTAGTGACAAGGGAGACAGTGATACAGGTGACAGATACATGGTATCCATCACTCTGGTGGGTCTAGTTTTATCTGCACTAGATTAATGTCTAGTGTTATTAAAGCAGTGACACTTCTAGAGAAGAGGAATCCGTGCCTTGTGAAAAGGTCTAAGTAGCAGTGTTGTTTACTATTTAGTAGTGGGATGCCCAGAAAACAGAGACTTTTTTTTTAAAGATTATTTATTTATTTATTATGTATACAGTGTTCTGCGTACACACCAGAAGAGGGCACCAGATCTCATTACAGATGGTTGTGAGCTGGGAATTGAACTCTGTCCTCTGAAAGAACAGCCAGTGCTCTTAACCACTGGGTCATCTCTCCAGCCTCACTTTAAAAAAAAAAAAAAAAAAGATAAGACAAACCACTAAAAACTGAAAGAAACATTTGGAGAATTTACTGAAGATCTAAGTTGATTTGGTAGGTATGGGCAATGTGTTCTTAAAGATGGGCAGGTATAGTTAATGCACCTCCTTTGCAACTCAATAGGTGAAGCTGGAAGAAATCTGGGTCACACAGGATACACAATTAATGTCCAAGCCCATGGAAAACAAGTGTGCTTAAATGTCAAACAATCAGGTAAGACTAGTTTTGACAGTTTCTCTTAGGCTTCTCACCTCTATTCCCAGTGTCTTTGTTGAAATAAAAGTGTGAAAAGCAATGACATCATCACCCATATTTCTAGTTGGTTAAAGCCAATTACATGAAAAAACATATCTCTATTTACCACACTATATCAAAGTAAAATATTTTTCCTTTTATAATACCCATTCTAAGAAAATATTTATTCCTAAAGTTCATATGTACCTCATATAATCCTTAGGCTATGGAAGAATGTGACCAATGAAAATCATGCTGTTCAGCCTGTATCTTTAGCGTCAACTCCATCTACTCCAATAATCTAAATATTCATATTTCAGAATAATTACTTTTCAAAGAAAAATATACTTACTTGTCTCCCACAATTCCCAGGTTGATTGTGGGGTAACCATGTTCCTGAATTGTTGCTAGAAGTGTTGACCGATTGCTGTCTCGAATCTTTCCTGGTAAGAGGTCATCTTCAGGATTTAGCAGCTACAAAGCCAAAAAATCACCACTAATTATTTTCTTAGGTAATGTTGCCTATGCTAATGGAAGAAATTAGATGTGAATAAGCTAAGCATTTGGGCATCTATGATGGCATCTGGCATGTAGAATTTATATTATATATACTCAAACTTTGAATAAATATTTTAAGTAAAGGAGAATGTTAGCTGAACAGTGTGTCAAATTTCACACTAGCTTTGGCTATAATTCGGCAATAATGTCAAGGAGAAACTGGGCTTCCCTAGAAACTGATTATTATAAAACTATCTTTGGTCTGGCAATACTACCTTACAATTCATCTTAAAATATTTTTTATGTGTATGGGTATTTTGCCTGAATGTATGTCTATGCACCATACATGTTCTTGGTGCCCACTGAGGCCCGAAGAGAGCTTTGGATTCCCTGGAACTGGACTTACAGGTGTTTTTGAATTGCTGAATGGGTGCTGGGAGTCAAACCTGAGTCCTCAGGAAGAGCAACCAGTCTCCTAGCCATTGAGACATCTCTCCAACCCTCTCCCAATTTATCTGACAATGAGACTATCTGAGATTCTCAAGTCTGAAGAGAACAACCATTTGATTTTTCTCTTTCAAGCTTTCTGGTATGTTTTCTGAAGTGGAATCAACAGTATTCAAGAAACACTTCTTTGAAAGAAACAGTTATTGTTTTGCCTGAGACACAAACTTAAACAAGGAATACGTTTCTATACCCATCCACAATTCCACTTCTCTGAGTTAATATTTACTAATGGTGTCTATGAAGAAAACTTACTTTATGTTAAGATGTTTCAATAAGGAGTCAGCTTATTCAGTACAGTAACATCTTTGGATTCAGATTAAATGTAAATTACTCAAATGCTTTACCTTAATTTTCTCATTTATAAAATGACTTCATTACAGCCACCCTGTAATGTACTTGTCAGAATTTAAGTAACAGTTTATGCAGATAAATGTGATTTATTATGTTATTGATTATATATCATTAATATCAATATATTACCAATACTATATTACATTATTATATAGTGTTATTAATAATATTAATGCATTATATTGTTATTAATGATTCAATAAATGTGACTTTCTTTCCTAATGTCAGATTGTCTACATTCCCTTTGGTTCTCATATTGTTACAACTAGGGGCTAGTTCACACCGTATTTGTTTACAGTGCGAACACAGACTCTTATGACTGTAAAATACTCAAGAAAAGGAGCCCTTAACCCACTACACACACACTGAAGATTACATGTAAGTTATATTTTGAGAGACAGCAAGATGGCTCTCAGTGGGTAAAGATACTTGTCCTAAGTCTGATAGCCTGAGTTTGACCCTTGGAACTCATGTACATGCACAGAAGAGAAATAACTATACAAAGTTGTACTTTTACCTTCCCAAATACACCATGGCATGCATGTGCCTCAACCCTCCCCAATAATAATAAAGTTAAAACGAGAGAGTGGTACTTGAGTTTCAGAAACATTATAAAGTTAATATGAGTGTGTTCTTTTTAAGGTGCTGAGGATCATATTCAGGGCCCCCTGTGCCACAGTACTGAGCTGCAACCTCACACCCAAAGCACCACTTGGTAGTAGGCTGAGCAGGAGGCAGACAGCAAGCCTATCATCTTAGATACTTTGTCTGTTAATATGGGAACACCCAGGGCAATAACCACAGTTGCCCTTTAATCTTCCTTCTGATTCATTAGTGATTTATGCACCCAGAGTTTTGGCATTATGTTAAAAAGTAGTGGCTTTGAAATGATTTCCTTACAAAGAGGCTGCAAATATACTCTCTGCCATGTCACCTGGAAGTCTTCCCTTAAACAATGTACTAATTTACCTTTATCATATGCCACAGGACACTGTGATCCACATCTAAACTTAGTCACTGCCAGTGACTGGAAAACTGCTACTGCAGTGCTGATATAGAGAATTATCTGATCACAACCAGCCAAAGTATTGTACTGATAATTCTACAGAGGACATGACCGGCAGCTCTTTAATTCTGTTAGTCAGACAAGTTGTTTTAAGAAGAAAACTGCACGTTTATATTATTATTATTGGTGTTATGGTATTTTTTTGCCCCTGTTATATACATTTTTGAAAACAGTTCTAGAAATCAGAGACTAGTTAGAGATAACTAGAGAACCAGTAGTTTGTAAAATTGACATAATGAAATAATAGTTGGTTAAAGGAGGGGGTAGATTTACAGTTCATTTAAAGTATTTTTAAAGAAGCATACAGCATTAAATGGAAATCTAAATATATAAGAATAAACCCACAATTTTCCTCTTTACAACTTAATCCCATTTTCTGTTATATTTCCAGCCATGTCAGGAATGGTGCTTAAAACTTATTACAATTAAAATACAAAAGAGGAAAAAAAATACAAAGTAAAACAAAATCTATTTTATCATCTCTTTCCTATGTACCACTTAAGTTCCCATTTCTTATTTCTGGTATCATCAATGGTGCTACTACTAAATTCTTAGCTTTTCAATACTCAATTTTTTTAAAAAAAGATTTATTTATTATGTATACAATATGCCTGTGTAGCAGAAGAGGGCACCAGATCTCATTATTGATGGTTGTGAGCCACCATGTGGTTGCTGGGAATTGAACTTAGGACTCTGGAAGAACAGCCAGTGCTTTTAACCTCTGAGCCATCTCTCCAGCCCGAAACTCAATTTTTGGATGTTGACTTTTCCCTTTGTAGTCTACTCTCTTACCAAAGACCTCAATGATTAAAACCTTTTTCCCTTTCATTTCTTTTTTTTTTTCTTTTTTGTTTTTTGAGACACAGTCTCATTATGCAGTCTAGCCGGAAACTTGCTATGTGGACCAGGCTGGACCTGCCACTGTCTCTCTAGTGCTGGGATATGTGCCACCATATCTGGCTCCATTCTATTTCATCTCATTTTCATCAGTCTGCTACCAGCATCTCCACAATTTCATATCAACAGCCCAAGTCTCCAGGTCTAGGCATTCAGTTTATTCTATCTGAGATTTTGTAAAGCCTTACAAGTGGGTGCCTTGCTAATAAACTTTCCTTCTGAGTAATGAAGCAGAAACATGAACTTGAAATACTGTACTATTGCCTGTGTAATACTTAAACTGTACCAAACCACAGTGTGTAACTCACACTATTATAAGAGATCGTTTCTTTCTTTCTTTCTTTCTTTCTTTCTTTCTTTCTTTCTTTCTTTCTTTCTTTCTTTCTTTCTTTCTTTCTTTCTTTCTTTCCTTCTTTTTCTTCCTTCCTTCCTTCCTTCCTTCCTTCCTTCCTTCCTTCCTTCCTTCCTTCCTTCCTTCCTTCCTTCCTTCCTTCCTTCCTTCCTTCCTTCCTTCCTTTTTTAAAGACTTATTCATTTATCTGATATATGTGAGTGCTCCTCTGCATGTTTGCCTTTATGCTGGATGAGGGCATCAGTCTGACTAGAGATGGTTGTGAGCCACATGTGGTTGCTGGGAACTAAACACAGGTCCTCTGGAAGAACAGCCAACTCTTAAGAGCTAAGGCATCTCTCCAGCCCCATGAAGTGACAGTTTTAATACAAACATTTCGATCTCTGTACTCTGACATAGGATCATGGACACACTAATTTAATTGTAGCCCCAAGTGGGCTAAAAGGTGAGAAAGACTGTTGCAGCAAGTCACCTACTTTACAAATTCTTACCAGTCTGTTCTTGTTACTGTCCTCACTAACAGCTCCTTGAGAACCAACCAATAACCAATTCCAGTCCTCAAAATCATGTATGTACACTGTTGTAGCTGCCTTCTTTTGAGATATTGCTGAGATTTTGTAGTACAATAGAAAAGTATGTCATCTCAAAATATGCTATTTTGGTATACAGATGATTTTTGATCTGAAGGCAACTATGAAGCACCAAGTACAAGAGCTCTTTTAAGCCATGTGGTGGTGCATACCTGTATTCCAGTGCTTGGGAGCTGGAGGTAGAATGATTAGGAGTTCAAAGTCATCCTCAGTCACATCCTCAGTCAGAGATTAGCTATGTGAGACCTTGTCATGTAGCTAGCTATGTCAGCCAATAATATAGTTAATACGCCCACCCCCAAACACACACACACAAATAAATAAGTAAATGCAATGCACTAAAAGAAAGGATTTAGGTAAGAAGTCTTGTCACTGAGGTGCTCTTATTGGTTATGCTGTACTTCTCTCAATTCTTAGTCCTTTGCTCAGGGGATATGGTGGTTTAAATGCTGAATGTCTCCTCACAGCTTCATAGACATTTGGTCTATAGTTGGTAGTGCTGTCTGGGGCATCATCGAACCTTTTCAGAGGTTCAGTCTTGCTTGAGGAAGTAAATCACTGGGGGCTTGTATAGACAGCCCCACTTCCTATCTTCTTTCTGTTTCCGGTGGGTGGATGGAAATGTACTGAGCCAGCTTCTTGTTCCTGGGGACGTTGGCGAGCCTCTCCTGCCATTACAGACTCTAGCCCTCTAGAACTGTATGCTAAAACAAACCCTTTCTCCCTCAAATTCCATTGTCACGGTATTTTATCACAGCAATAGGAAAGTCACTAGTACAGAGCATTTCTCTATGGTGACAAGTTCACTTACTCTGAATTATGATCGTTATTGGTTGAGTTCCCAAAGTTAGTTATTTTCTTTGTCATAAAATAAGGTTCTTGGGGCATTTTGGTTATTTGATCAGACATGTACTACTTTTTTCCCTTGGTGCAGAGATGCTAGGGCACATATTTGATACTAATAGGCATTTTATCTACCAATTGGTTACATTTATGTCTCTAAGATATTTTTATTAGTTTATAAGTCATGTATTTTATTTGATAAACTGGACTGGAGGGAAATTTCTTCTTTGTTTATTTATTTATTTTTGTTTATTTATTTTTTTGTTTTTTCGAGACAGGGTTTCTCTGTGTAGCTTTGCGCCTTTCCTGGAACTCATTTGGTAGCCCAGGCTGGCCTCGAACTCACAGAGATCCGCCTGCCTCTGCCTCCTGAGTGCTGGGATTAAAGGCATGCGCCACCATCGCCCGGCCTGGGAAATTTCTTCTTTATCCATTCTGACTGTTAATTTTTAGGGTCCAATGCTGAGAGTTCAACTTTTATGTTTAGATAATGAATTCATGCATTCACCAAATGATGAATGACCTGTTGATGTAACTCTAGCTTGTTTGGTCTTGTATTTATCTTTATAAAAGGCATTCTTTTATCAAGGACAAATACAGTACTTGGAGTACTTTTAACATGACTATAATATTCACACAAAAATACTTTAAGAACAAAGGGGGAATATAATTTTAGATATTCAATGATTAGCATTTTATTGTTATGTAAAGATTCAAAAGGAAATCTTGAAAGAAAGGTAAAAGTTCTTTTGTTAAATCCTCATGAAGAGAATCTCCGTCTTAATTTGTCTAAATGACAAATTGACTTAGTTTAGTATAAGAGTCCTCCCTCTCTTTCTCTATCTCTTTCTATTAAATCTCCAGAGATTTAATACTATGGTTTTAATGATTTCATCATGTGCCTAGGACTCACTTTCTCAGACACTGAAATGGCTTTGCCTGCATCTAAGACTTGTGTGTAAGAGGAAGGTTGTAACTTTTTGCAGTGGTCAGTAACTATTTTCATCTGCCTTGCAAGCAGCAGCTCTTTTATACACCTTCACTTTTCTTTCACCATTTTCTAGAAAATTTATTACTTGCTCAAACTCTAATTTGATGATATATGCATACCCTAGAATATCACATCAAGATCAACAGATTTCTCTCACCCCCCCCCCCCAGGTGCGCACAGAGTCAGATTATAATAGAATTTATTTTTATTGAAATAGCTTTTACTTATTGCTCTGAAAAAGATGTAAAGTTAAGCTAACTCTCTTAGCTACTTGGTTACAAGATAAGACAAGACAATAAAGAGGAACATTTATAGCTTGCAAGCACAATTTAAGGAGTTTAAAAAATTGGTTTATGGTCTAGGGAAATAGCGAGTTAGTAAAGTGCCTGAGTTTGGATCCCTAGCACCCATGTTAAACAAACAGACAAACAAACATGTCCCCTTAGCAAAAGCTTATAATCCCAGTGCTGGTTGAGCTCTAGCTTCAGTAAGAGAATAAAACACTGTTCTTTTCTCCTTCTTTGTTTTTCTGTTTTTGAGAGGGAAAGAGGAAGGGAAAGGGAGAGAATGAGAAGTTAGGTGGGCAGGAAGGCAGGAGGGATCCAGGAGGAGTTGAGTGAGGGTAAAGAATATAATCAAAATACACTACAAGAAAAAACCACTTGAATGTGAGTAGCCACGTCCAGAACTTTAATTCCAGCACTTGGGGGGCAGGCAGATCTCTGTGAGTTCGAGGCCAGCTTGGTCTGCATAGTGAGTTCCAGGCCATCTAGAGCTACATAATGAGACCCAGTTTCAAAAACAAAAAACAAAACAGCTACACCAAAAAACAAATGAAAGAAAAGTATGTATATTTAATTTTGTTTAAAATGGTTAAGATAGTGGATTGTATTTTGAATGTTTCACTACAATAACTTTTTTAAGTTAAAAAACCACTGATGATACTGTTAAAAAGTAGTTTCATGGAATAGTGACACCGTTGTCAGGAGAGGCAACTAGGAGGAGGCATTTTTTGGTTGGGAAGGCAAAGATGGTGAATTAGAGGAAACAAAGATGGAAATATCCAAAGAAAACTGAAGATGGTGGCTTGATGTATTTATGTGTAGAGAGATGGTATCATCGAGAGCCCAAATCAGAAGATAAACATAAAGGCTGGGAAGGGATGAAGATCAGCTGCCTTAAGTGTAAAAGTGGCACCCTATCTCCTGGACTCCTACTTTGTAATTTCACGATCTTAAATACTATAGTTATGCTGGTAACTTTCAATGTATATCTTCATCTCAAATCTTTCTTTTATTATCACATTTCTTGTGGGCTTTCTAATAGATACCTTAATCGTAGTATGTTCAAAACAGATGTCCTAATTTCTACTGCCCAGCCGTTCTTAGTTGGGTAAACAGCGATCCTTAGACTTGTGTAGATAAAAACATAGAGCTCATCTTGATTCCCTACATTTTTTGATATTCTACTTTAAATTACTTATCAAGCTCTGCCAGTTTTATCTTCACAATATATTGTGGGTCTGGTATGTCTCACCATCTCTCCACTGCACTTCAGTGAAATTTTCTCAGTACATCTCATAGCCTACCTTTTTTCTTTGTCTCTCCTACATGCTGCACTACTTAACAGAATGCAGTTAATGCCTTAAGACTCATTCTATTCACTTATGCTCTCTGCTACTCTCTACTGTTCCAAGTTGGGCATTGAGATTAAAATGGTGTAGGGTCTGTCACCTCTCCATCTTTATTTTCTTTTTACACACCTTCTACTTTTCTTACCGCCACATGGACCTTGCTATTCCTCAGCTATGATAAATATGTACCCTACCTCAGGAACTTCCTTTGGTTGTTCATCTGTCTAGAATAAACTGCCCTCACATGGCATGTGCTGTGGATGCCAAATTTCACTTCAGCTGTCAGCTCTAATCACCCTATCTATAACAGAAGATTTTACCAATCAGGTCGAGACAAGAAAATAAAACTCATCTAGGTGTTTCCAGTAAAGGGGGTGGGAGAAGACTTTTAAATACAAGGCATTGATTATAAATGTGTTGTAAAACTTGGAGGCATAAACAGAGAGAATGGTGTTACTAAAGACCAGTGACTGCAGAAAGCTGCCCCTGTGTTCAGAGCTGCTGGAATGTGATGGGTCTAAGAGGTGGGCTCCTGCTTCTGCTAATTCTTTCACCTCACTTCTACCTTCTATTGCCACGTGAATGCATTCAAACAGCAAAACTTAAGTAGAGGCTTAGAGTGCCTCATGCATGAAATCCCAGCACCCAGGAGACTGAGGCAGGAGGGTTATAAACTTGAGACCAGTATGAACTACATAGTGAGATGATCTCAAAAACCTAAAAACCTAGTATTTAGACAAGAGCTGGAAAGAACCTGGAACATTTAGTCTCCAGGCTTTCACTCCAATTGCAATAGCAGGGCTGGTGTTGGGTAAGTGTCCACAGACAGTAGTCTGTGTCCAGTCTATTATTTTACCCCTCTATTTCTATTGCTATTTGTGCCATTATCACTATTTGCTTATTGACTACTTCCCAGTTAGACTCTCAACTGTGTATAAACAGGGAGCTTGTCTTTCCGACCTACCACAGACCTCCTGTACCACAGCACTGCCCTTCACTAGTAGCATAGTAAGTGGGGAGGGTTGGGAGTGGTGCACTACAGGGGAGAGAGGAATTTAAAATGTATTTCAAGGTTTTCTTACAGATATATAATGCATGTTGAACATATATTCCTCCCCCCCGAAAAAAGACTGTTTTATCACTGACACTGTAAAATAGCTACTTCATGGTGATTAATAAAAAGCAAATTGACATTTACTCCATTTTATTACTGTTTTCTAATTTTCTACAGACAGTGCATTCTCTATTTCTGTTCCCATGGATATTTGTTAAAGATTAAATGTTAGCTTGTTACTAAGCAACAATTCTTTTGTTGTTGTTTTTTGTTTTTGAGACAGGGTCTCATGAAGCCCAGGGTAGTTTTACTCCTCCCATGAAAAAAGTGATTTCTAGTACCATGTATGTGGACTGGAAGGTACCATACATACCTAGAGGGAAGTCTTAACTTTGGGTTCCCGTGTATGGTGACACTTGCACTAGATATTTACTTTATAGGCATCTTGGAGGCTCCCCAAGATTATTATTAAAAAAATACCGATTCCTACCTAGAACAAGAAGTTTCTAGGCCAGGGTGGCTCCTGCAGTTTAGTATGAGTCTTATCTTCTTATACCTGAGCTGTCACTTGCAGAATAAACATTGTAGCTATAGAAGGTTATGAGGATTGCTAAGAGCATTGTTCTCCTGAGTAAGAAAGCTATCAATGTCTGATGGTGCCCCTGTTTGATGCTGTTTCTTGTTCAATATATTTCTATGAAAACTGGTTCAAGCTTATTTTCTAAAAATTACTACTAAATTCAAGAGAGATTCTTACTGGCTGGCCTGGAACTCATTTCACAGGCCAGGCCAGCCCCGGACTTGTGGCAGTCCTCCTGTCTCTGCCTCCTAAGTACTGGATTAAAGGCGTGTGCCACCACATGGCCTGGATGTCCATGGGATTCACACATGCAAGAAAAATCCTCTACCAGTCAGCAATACCCCTCAGCCCTGGAACCCAAGTGTATACACACACACACACGTATATATTTACAGAATGTCAGAGGTTAAGAATGTATACTTATAATCACATAATAGTACTGCCTAAATTTTAACCTGTATAGTTTACTGAAATAAATATCTAAACCATATATTCTGAGACATAGTTATTAATTCTATTTCCTTAATTTTATTAAGGCTATAGCTTCACATAACATTGGGCAGGTTTTATATAGCTACACAGGTATTTTGTGTGCCATTCTTAAATTTATTTATTTATTTATTTATTTTATGTGTATGAGTTTTTCGCTTGCATGTATTATCTGTGAACCATGTGCATATAATACTTGTGGAGGCTAGAAGAGGGCATTGGATCCCCTAAACCTGGGTCCTCTGGAAGACGTCTAATGGTGGCAATCTCTCCAGCCCTTTGTACAATATTCTTTAGGTTGCCTAAAGCAACTGTCTTGCTTGTCTCTGTTTGAATGCATCCATATGGTATGACATTAGATTCAAGAAGTGTACACAGAGAAGTGCAAACGTTAATTGATGGGAGCCATAAGCCTAAGTGACCCTTGACACACATGCTGCCATATTTGGGCTTCTCTCCTCTTTGCTTAGATCTAGGCCTTGCTTAAGTCTCCATAGCACCAGAACCTCTTCTCACAGATACCAGAACCTCCTCTCAGAAATCAGGTGAATGAGCTGCAGCTAAGCAATTAGGCAGTTAGACAAGGGTAGATAGATAACCTTCAGAGCAACATTTCCTGCTGGCCGGACAGCCCATTACTAAGTCCCTTCCTGCTCGCAACCCCCATTACTAAGTCCCTTCCTGCTCGCAACCCCATTACTGTCCCTTCCTGCTCTCAACCCCCTTTGCCTACCTATATATGCCTTGAAAGAAAAATAAAATTTTGGAGCTTGATCAGACGTCCTGTCTTGCTCTCATTCTTTGTGTCTCTTGTTCCTCTCATTCGCCGGCCCTCCCTTTAGGTCCCGTTGAAGACCCCGCTGGCCGGGGCAGTTAATGGTTATGAGAGTCCATCTTATCCCACTCTGAACGGTACCATGAAGAAAATGAGTGTCAACAACTGCCAGCAAGGAGGGAGGGGAGAACAGCCCTTCCCCACTGTCCCTGGGATGGGAACTGGTAAAGCCACCACGGAAATCAGTATGCAGGTTCTTCAAAACTGACAAGAGAACCACGGGATTGAGCTCCAGCACTCTAGCAGAGGACTAAGTCAGCACGCCACAGGCATACCTGCACAACCAGTTGGTGTTGCTGCACTCTTCATACAAGCCAGGAAATGGAGACAGCCTCCATGTACATCAATGGATAAAGAGAATGTGGTACACGCTGACCTAAACTAACATTTAAGGGGAGCTTGCACCGAGACTGAACCTAGGATAGCCTTGTTACATTAACAGGTAAGTGCAACTTCTTTCAGCATCTTTGAAAATAAATGGAGTTGTTTTTGTAGCTGTTATTGTTTTCTAATATCTAAGGATCTCAAGCTTTTAGAAGAGATATGTTTTATTTCTTTCTTTTACCACTGATTTCCTCTGTAAGGCTTGGCACATAGAAACCATGTTGAACTAAAGTACATAGTTATAAAAGTAGCTAATTTTGAATATGGGAGGGAGCAACAGCAACATAGAGAGTATAAAATTAGAAGCAAGCATCTCTTTGCTGCTAATCATGGTGCCAGTTAGACACAGGGTTATTAAACCTATCACTGCCCTATCAAAATGACAAGAACATTTGTTTGAGGTCAGTGATAGTTTTTAGGGATGTTTGGTACATTTGTACCTAGGAAGATCTGGAATACAGATTTAGCTTCCCATTAGCAGAATTAAAAAAAAAATCCAATTCTGTTCTTTTGCTTTGAGAGATACCCTTTCTAAAGACTTCAATACATTAAAAATAATGCTAATAAAAGGTTACTTTCAGAACAAAGAGTTTTTTTTTTTTTTTTTTTAAGTCCTATCACTCTTTAATAGTATAGTCCAAAGAAACTGCTAAAAATCTTGGTAGGATTTGATTCTGTAATTGAGTTTCTAGACTATTCATCCTTTCACAGTCCCAAAATGACTATAGAGCTCCTGGACATTTTAACAACCTAGGCAAGAGAGCAGTCAGGAAGGTTTTCAAGAGTTCTCAGAAAAAGATTGGTTATCATCTCCTTTCCAAGCGAGGCCTGACTAACATGTAGATCCATTTTGAATAGCATACCACTAGAGATGCTTCATTTGAGACCCAAACAAACCCTCATACCAAATCAAATCAAAAAAAGATTATTAACCCCCTCTGGTGATTAGAATTTACATAGAACTTTAGCAAGAAGACAGGCTAGCCACGGTATCTGTTTCATTCCCTTACTTCCTAGGATGGCTGGGCCAGCATTTCATAACAAGAGACACAAATCGCGTTTCCACAGCCTAAGTACGGTTTGCTGTCTACAGCTTGCAGGTAACATTTTTTTTTTTTAAATAAGAGCGAGGAAAGGACATTGGTTATAATATTTCATTCTAAAAATGGAAGGGGATAATTTCTTAATATGCAGTTTCCAGTTTTACCTTATCTTTTGTACCTAAACTATGCCAAGGCCAACTTATTATTTCTCTGAAATGAAGTCCCATTGTTGAGAACCATAATCTACAATGTTCCATTTATGACAGAAAACATGTCATAAGGGTTTTATCTTATAAGCTAGCTCTCCCCTTTATTTTATTTCTCTGATTATTTATTTACCTCATTCCCTGTTGACATGACAGCAACCACTGGAAACTTATTAACTTCCACCTCTGTGACACCCACAGTTGCAAGGAGACCGATCTCTGAAGGGCCCATATGGGTTCCTTTGGCCAAAACGCACTCCCCTCTTTTAATGTCATGGCCGATGGGTCTGAAAGTCAAAGCAGAACCATAAGCATTATGGCTAAGACTAACATTTTCTCAATTCAGAGGGAAACTTTAGTATCAGACAGAGGACATAATCAGGGGAGAAAGGAGTTAAAAAATGAGTCAGGAACTCAATAATAAAGAGATTCTAAAATTTCTAAGTTTCTAAAGTTCTATCACACTATAGAAGACAGAATAGGAATTATATTTATGATTGATAAAAGAACATGTTACATCTTATATTTTTCTTTTTATTGTATTATACTTAAAATTACCAATTCCAACTGGGAGAAGCATAGCTTTCTTACAAAGGGATGCTGGGCAAATTAGTATTGATAGAATTTATGTAAACACTTTCTAGTGTAACAAAAATAATTCAAACAATGCATAATATTTATTGTAGGAGAGAAACCTCATCTTTACATGCAAGGAACAGCAAATTATTACATTATTAAGGGTAGTTGAGGAGGGTGTTACTATAAGCTACTTGTATAAATATTCAATCATCTCTAATCCAATTTCTGGGTAATCTAGGAGTTGGAACTGAGTAATTTCGGATTGGTTAGAGGTAGAGTTAACTGTGGGGAAATGTACTTACAACTTTACTTTTTCTCATGTTGATTTTGATAATTTTCTTCATTTTTATTATTTTCATTTAAAAGGCAAGATAGACATGGGATATAAAATTCAGAAAATTCATTTTGCCTCTTGTTAAAGCTTGAGAAAAAATGGCTAGTTGACATAGCTGTGGGTTTATAATAGTCGCGTTCCCCTGAGTTCATGATGATGTAGAAACACAGTGGGCTGTACATGATGTATATCTGAACTTACCGGATATCTTGGCCTGGCCGAGCCTGCACCAGAATTCGCACTTCAAGTTCTTCAGTACCCTATAATTAGAGCAGGTCGTATAATTTTAAATAATAGTCTAATAGAATTTCTGATCAACAGGAATGAGCTTCTCAGGCACTTTAGCAGACAGGCCCAGAATATATACAAATACAGAGGAGCAGAAAACCATTTGTTAACTCTCCAAAAAAAAAAAAAAAAAAAAAAAAAAAAGTAGTGTGAACTTTTAAAGAGAGCTCTTGAAAAATTAGGTTTTGTGCCAACAAACACATAAATACTTTTTCCAATTTTCATTGATTTAAAAATACATCCTAGTTTCAGTGAAGGACTTATAGCATGTCAGTAGATTTCTGTAACCTCATGGTAACCATCAATTTTACACTCATGGGCTATAAGTAACACTGGGATACTAGAATTGTGTCTTGTTATCTCACAGTTGGAGGATGTGTGTGTTCTGGATTTCAATGCCTTTGCAGGCTTCACTCATGCTAATACATCTCTGCTTGGACAGTTTTGAAAGCAGGCAATGTGATCTTTATATCAAAAGTTGATTTTATACATGAGGGAAGATAGATCTCCAGAACAAGAAAGGTGGTCATCTCTTAGCCTGGCTGTATTTTACTATTTACTTAATCTATAAGAATATATATTATTTTATGCCGGGTGGTGGTGGCACAGGCCATTTATCCCAGTGATTGGGAGGCAGAGGCAGGTGGACCTCTGAGTTAGAGGCCAGCCTGGTTGGTCTATAGAGCAAATTCTATGACAGCTAGGGCTACACAGAGAAACCCTATCACACACACACACACAAAAAAAAAACAAAAAGAAAAAAAAAGTATATATTTTTTAAAATTTCTGCTTCAGAATATGATTCCACAAAATTACAGTCAATAAAACCGTAAAAAATTATAACTTTTCTAGTTTTTTTCATGACTAATATAGTTTGCTTTAAAAAATTATGTGTAGGAGTGCTTCACCTGCATGTATGTATATGTATGACATGTGGGCCTGGTGCTCATGTTCAGACCAGGGTGCTGGATGCCCTGAAACTGGAGTTAGAGACAAATGGGAGCCACCATGTGTGTGCTGGGAACCAAACTTTGAAAAGAAGGACTCTTAACCACTAATTATCTCCAGCTTGTACTGCCTATATTTCTGTCAACCTGACCTAAGCTAGGGTGACCTGGGAAGAGAAAAACCTCAATTGAGAAAACACCTCCACCTATAGGCAAGCTTGGGAGGCATTTTCTTAATTAATGATTAATGCAGGGGGGTCCAGTTTACTGTGGGTGGGGCTACCCCTGGGCATGTGGAGGAAACAGGCTGAGCAAGCCACGAGAAGCAAGTCAGCACACAATGTTCCTCCATGGCTTTTGCTTCAGTTCCTGTCTCCAGGTTCCTGCTTTGAGTGCTACCCTGGTACAGGAGGACTGTGACCTGTAAGCTGAAATAAATCCTTTTTTCTGCAAGCTGCTTCTGCATGGCGTTTATCACAGCAATAGTAACCTAACCAGGACAAGCCCCACTAGCCTGGTTTTAGTAATTATTATTAGTTTCATTGAGAAAATTTCCTATTTAGATCCTGTATATGTTCTTTATTTGAGACAATGCAGAGGGAATTGACAGAAATTCAACATTTCCAGGCTTCTATTTGATGGAACAGAATTTCTCTGAACAGAAAACCAGTGGTGAAAGGGACATTTGGTTTGAGAACTTGCCCAAATGTCCCCTGTTCAAGTCCTTTATATTAAACTCATATTCCAAGAGTACTTTCACACTTTATCAGAAGTTAGTTTCAATGGCAAGAAGATATGTCAACTGTTAATATCACTGTTCTTTTATTGTCCAGTAATTTGTTTGCATGTGAAAATTCTCATGTTAAGTATGGTTCAAATTCTACTGTAATAATAGCATAAAAGTCCCTCCATGTCAGAAGATTTTCATTCTTTAAGGCAGTTTATTTACCGGAGACCTACCTACATATTACAACGTAAGATCCCCAAACCAAAATCACAACATTAACACACCCTAAACCCCAGGTTAATCTTATGAACCCTGAAGAAACGGAGTATGACTTGGAATACTGCCACAGGAACCTGGGAGTGACATACATCATCTGATTCCCTGATAAGTTCAGTATCTTCCACTTGCACTACTGCATCAGCACCGCAGGGGATTGGAGCACCTGTTGTAACCCGCATCACTTGTCCAGGCATTACTGTCTGCGTTGGCTGCAAGTGCAAACATAAAAGAGAGTTGGTTATGTAGCTACCGCACAGGAAAATCTTCAGGGGATATATCCTTTTTAAGAAACAAACAATGACAAGTCTTTTAGGTTTTCTTGTTTTGTTTTTGTTTTTCAAGACAGGGTTTTCTCTGTGTAGTCCTGGTTTCCTGGATCTCACTCTGTAGGCCAGCACAGCTTCAAACTCAGAGATCATCGGGCTTCTGTCTCCTGAGTGCTGGGATTAGAGGCGTTTGCCACCACTGCCCAGATGAAAAATACCACAATTTTATCACTTAGGGCCATACCCACAATGCAGCTACTCACAAACAGCTGCACTCACACCCAAGAGTCTGCAACTTGATGTAAGCTGACTTTATTTGTCTTTAAGGTACTCTCTTGGAGGCCCGTTTTGAAGAACTGACACTTATATTTGCCACTATTGCTTTTCATTCAAATAATATGAACTGTGCCAAGGTAAACTTAATTCACAGTCTGTCAGAAAAAATTCTAAGTCATCGAAGATTACGAATGACAAACGTGAAAACCCATCATTTAGGTAATTTGCTGAAGTTCTGTTGTTTGACAAATATGGTACTTCATGAAGTAAAGTTTTTGGTCAAATAAAGGCGGTCAGGAAAGCCATTTTAATTATTTGTCTTGAATAATTTCCTAAAACATAGTTTTTCATTTATCAGTTAATAAAAGTCTAATATGTGGACTTAAATCACCTAAAAACACCCCAAACATCCCAGTGTTTGTAATAATCTGGACTAAACATTGTTTTGAAATTTAAAAATGAAATTTTAATGTCTTAAGTTTAAATTACATCTATTTATTTTACATATGTGCGTCCACCACAACACATGTGTAGAAATAAGAGAACAATTTGTGAGGTTGGTTCCATTGCTTAAATTCGTGTACAGAAAGTGTGTGTAGGATAGGACCTGCCTGGAAAATCTTCCAGAATGGACAAAGTATGTATCTGCCTGAACCATCTGATAGGTTACATAGGCTTCAAGAGAGTTACTTTGTCAGAGGTCATGATTAAGGACAGAATAGAAGCAAAGAATGCTTTAAACTACCCCTATAAGAAAATCCCGAGACAATAGTGAAAAATGTTTAAGAATATTTTAGTTTTATTTATTTCATGTATGTGAGTTTTGCCTGTATGTATGTATGTACATACATATGTATGTTCATCATGAGCAGGCCTATTGCCCCCAAAGGGCAGAAGAGGGCATCTGATGCCCTGGAATTAGAATTACAGCTGGTTGTAAGCCTCCCTGTGGGTGCAGGGAACTCTGCCTGGGTATTCTGTAAGAGGAGCAAGTGCTGAGCAGTCTCTCTAGTCCCATGTCATGTGCTTCTTCACACACACACACACACACACACACACACACACACACACACACACACACAAGGTATATATGAATCTTAGACAATGGTTTAAGGAAAACTATCCCATTATCAGTAGTATAAAGTACTTTTATAATAAGATAAATAAGTTATAGTAAGAACATGTTTCAATGTTCTATATAAGACTTTATAGTAAGAAAAGCCTTAAAGTCTTTCTATACTATTGATTAAAAAGTACTGCAAAGTAGCTAATAATCTCTGAACTCCTAAATTCACTCTAGGTAAACTATTCAATTTATTATATATTGTAGAATTTAAGTTCTACAGAGACAAACGTTTATTTCCTTTTAAAAGGCTTGCCTCTGCAGATCACACCATTGTTGTGTAAGCTCTGCTCTGCCCAGAATGCTGACATAGCTCTATGGACTATTAAAATCTGGTTCCCATCACTTCGGCTTCTGGATAAGGATTAGCCAGTGGAGAAGGAACACAAGAGATTAGAAGGGAGGAGGGAGGAGGAGCAGGGCTGTCATTCCCTTCCTTTTGCTGCAGTTTGGTGGTGGTTAGGACATCTTCACTAACCGAAGGCCATGGCTCCTTGGGGATCCTGCACCAGAGCTATGGACCTCTCCAAGTTGAGGTACTACTGTCTCCTTTTTCTCCTTTCAACATGGAGGTAGTGATGGAATGTCACTGTAGCTAGTTTCTTGGTTTCTTACATCCTTCTGTGGTTCCTCTTAGCTCTGTCCATATTTTGGAAACAGTCCCACATTTGTCTTTATAACCTCTCCTTTTCCAGGTATATTCTCTATTATCTCAAGGCTTGGGAAGTGGTTGGCATACAGTTGGCAGTCTAATAAATATTTCTAGAACAGAGAAATGAATATGTATTATCTCATTACTACAAGAATTTCATGAAGTATGCATTGTTTATTGGTGTATACCTCTAGTGTTCTCCCTATCATTAGAGAAAGAGATGTGTGGTAAGATCTAGCACAAGTTACATGCTATAAACCTTTTTACTCTGCTAATTTCAATAAAAGGCATTCTAGTATTGTTCAGAATTGTTACATATTCACTTAAGTTTAGACCAAAATAATACATGGGATTTAAAGTAAAAAGTTAGGGCTACTGTCTTTTAAAAGCTACGCCTTTCAATTGCAGATACCACTTTTAATCTGGGGCATCTTTTTTTTTTAATTAATTCTTTGAGAATTTTGTACAGTATGTTTTGATCCTATTCATACTCTTCCCCCATAAGTCTTCCCACATCCATCCCCAACTTTCTACCCATCAAACCTGATTTCACCCTCCCCATCGAATACAGTCTGTGTTACCTGACTGAATACTCAGGCTATGGGAGTCTGCCCTGAGTATGGCTGATATATCAGGATCACACCATTGATGAAAACTGACTTTACTCTCCCTCTTCAAGCAGCATTCAGATGCCAACAGCTCTTCAGCTAGGGGTGGGGCTTCACGCCCCCCACCCAACCCTGCTCCATGTTGGGATTTTTGTTTGGCCTGACCTTGAGCAGGTATTTTTCATGTTGTCATAACTGCTGTGAGTTCTTACATGCCTTGTGGGGTCTGGAAGAAGATGCTGTTTCCCAGGTTCTCCACTACCTCTGACTCTTATTATCTTTCCACCCTCTTCTGTCTAGATGCCAGAGATTTGAGGAGAGGAGTGTGATACAGGAATTATCAGAGACATATCTTAGTGATCATTTCATAGCGTATTTGTTTTTGATAAAAAAAATGTTTTCATGTGAGATATGTGTTTTTGTAAGAGGGGTTAGTGCCCAAACTATCTTCTGGGCCTGTGGAACAGATATTTCAAATAGGTCTACAGAGAATTCTTTGCTAAAAAATTTACATTAGAAAGTCAATTCTAATACAAATTACAGGGCTATTGCTTCTCTTAAAGTTTATTATCTTATTCTATGTGTATGGGTATTTTGCTTGCAAAGGCCAGAAGGCAGATAGATATCCTAGAATTGGAGGTACGGTGGAAAACTGCTGTCTGGGTACTGGGAATCAAATCTAGGTCCTTTGGAAGAGCAGACAGTGCTCTTAACCTTTGAGCCATCTCTCCAGCCTAGGCTACTGAATCTGAAGCTGAGCTGTGCTAACCTCAGTTTACTTGGACTCTGTATACTACACTAGTAAACTTACTTCAAGTGCTATTGCGATTGAATCTCTAATTTTCTTTATTATTATTATTATTGTGTGTGTATGATGCGCATGTGTGTGAACCAGGGAAGAAGTAGATGTTATAGGACAATTTTCAGGAGTTGGTTCTTTCTTTTGTTGTAGATTCTCGAGATCAAACTCAAGTTTGTTATGCTTGTGTGACAAGTGTTGTTACCAGCTAAGCCATCTGGGTGGCCCTCTAATTTTCTCTATTTTTGGCTTAAATGACCCATATATAAATATATATACACACATATATACATAAATAAAGTGATATATATATATATATATATATATATATATATATATATATAAATAAATAAATTTATTTGTTTTTTGAGACAAAGTTTGTATACTCCTGGATGTCCTGGAACTCACTCAGTAGACCAGGCTGGGCTCAAACTCACAGAGATCCACCTGTCTCTTCCTCCCAAGTGCTGGGACTAAAGGTGTGTGCCATCACTGCCTGGCTAATTCAAGATATTTTAATGTGGTTATTAAATAATTTTTAAAATATTTTTTATTTTCCTGATTTTTTTTTATTTAAAATATTGTTGTATTGCCTAGGCTAACCTAGATCTCACAATCCTCCTATACAATATTGGTGAATGTTGGGACTGTAGTAGTGTCACCAGCCCTGGCAAAAATTTGGCTGTTTTCTAAGATCATAAATTCTAAATGGTAGGAAAAAGATTCTTACCAGCTTACATTATATTAAACCCCATATTAAAGATATTACTGGATATATAAAAACTTATGTATCTACTTAGATCAAACAATACGAATGCCATGTTTAGAAATCAATTACAAAGGTACATTCTAGTGATATATGACATATTTCCTTTAGTCTGTAAAGGTGAGCAGGTATTCTTTCTTATTAAATTGAAATTTCCTATGTGCTTCACATACATATATACAGTAAAAACAGTTAAAATCTTGGCTTTTTATTTTTTGGAGGTACTAAGTCTTATTCTTTGGGAATCTAATGACAATATTTTATAATAACATATTTTCTCTGAAAGCATCCAATGCTAATTGTAAGGACTGAACTATTAGTGATTTAAGGTTACATATTTTAAAGCACTAAAAAGTGATTTTATAAATCACTGCCCTTGTGTATACAATGGCACCTCAATGCTCAATTGTAACCTGTGAGTGAGCAATGCAGTTCTTGCAAGATATCTGAGATTGCTCTAAGTATATGTTGTAGAATATTATTTTAAGGTGTGTTACTTTTGTTTATGTTACATTTGTTTAACTCTGTGAAGTGTGTCACTGTGCCTGTCTAAAATGCCTGATGGTCTAATAAAGAGCTGAACAGCCAATAGCAAGGTAGGAGAAAGGTTAGGCAGGGCTGGCAGGCAGGGAGAATAAATAGAAGGAGAAATCTGGGAGGAGGAAAAACAGAAGTAGCCAGAGAAGGAGGAGGACACCATAGGTTAGTCACTCAGCTACACAGCCAGACACAGAGTAAGAGTGAAAGTAAGATTACAGAAATAAGAAAAGGGAAAAGCCCAGAGGCAAAAGGTAGAAGGGATAATTTAACGTTAAGAAAAGCAGGTTAGAAACAAGTGAAGTTAAGGTTGGGCATTTATAAGTAATATTAAGCCTCCACGTGTGATTTATTTGGGAGCTGGATGGTGGGCCCCCAAAAGAGAAAAAAACAACCAACAACAGTATGTATAACACATATTATAGATAAAGAATGATATTCTGAAGAAAAAGCTGCTTCCATGGACTAGTTTGAACTTATCCCATCAAGCCTTCTATGAGAACTTAAAAACTGAAGTTTCACCGTTCTTTTTATGTTCCTAGTTCTCTAGTTTAGTTAGAAGTAACTTACAAATAGGGTATGAGAAGTTTAGAGACCCTTAATGTGCTATGTTGTGGCTAACATAAACCATCTGTAGTTCTCTGAGTAGTTTATGGAATTTTTGTTGTTCTTTTAAGGCAGAGTTTCAATACCTACCTACCTACCTACCTACCTACCTACCTACTTACCTACCTACCTACCTACCTATTAATCTATCTATCTATCTATCTATCTATCTATCTATCTATCTATCTGTCTGTCTGTCTGTCTGTCTGTCTGTCTGTCTGTCTGTCTGTCTGTCTGTCTGTCTGTCTGTCTATCTGTCTATCCGTCCATCCGTCCATCCGTCCATCCATCCATCCACCCACCCACCCATCCATCCCTGGCTGACCTGGAATTTATTATGCTACCCAGGTTGACTTTGAACTTGCAGTGACACTCCAAGTTGCTGCAATTACAGGCATCAACTGCCAGGCCAGGCACATTTGGATTTTTGACCTATACTGCTCTCTGCCTAGAGTGTTCCAATATTATCCTCCTAAGCATCTACTGTTGAAATGTTCAGTTCTCTTCTGCACTCCAACATGTTTGACTGACACCATTATTTCAATAACTAATATACTGTATGATATTTAGTTGTTTATGCTGACTCCTTAAGAGAAGAAATTATGTCTTAATGTAAGTTACATGCCAGAATTTAACACCTGCTAATCATGTCAGTGCGCTGAATAAAGGAATGCTGAATAGACTCAATTAGAGGTCAGACAAGTATTTCTTGAACATTCATTTTGTGGCTTTACTATAAAAATGGATGCTTTTTACATTCACATCAGATGGAAATATGTGCTAAGTGATCAAATAAAGTAAAAAAAAAAAAAGTCAAAGGGAGTCACTGGGTAAAGTGTTTAACGTGCAAATGCGAGGACCCGAGTTTGAAATCCCAGGACCCATGAAAAAGCAAGCATAGTAGCATGTACCTGTAATCCCAGTGCTCCATGGTAAGATGGGAAATGAGTATAAGAAAATTCCCAGAGGCTCAAAGGCTGAATATCCTTGCACACACAGCAGTGAGTAACAAAGAAACTGTTTCAAACAAGGTGGGGATTGACATCTGAGGTTGTCTTCTGACTTGACTGTGTACTGAGGCATCATGTAAGTACCCCCCCCCCCCCCTCTCTCTCTCTCTCTCTCTCTCTCTCTCTCTCTCACACACACACACACACACACACACCAGGCCTACCTAATTTTTCCCTAAGTAGTATGTGAAAATAAAATAGCAATAAATAATTAAAAAATGTGTTAGTTTTGGTAAAAACTATTGCCATGTCCTTTTCTTTCTTGGTTTATCATGCACTTTTGTACGTACCTAAAATAGATAGGGGTCAAGGTAAAAGTAGAGGGATGATGCCAACAGTAGCCACTCTGGCTTCTTTACTTAAACATAGAGGTACATGCAGTTCCAGCCAGAAAAATCAAAATTTGTGGGAAGAATCACTCAATCATAGGGCTAGAGATTATCTACAAGGTATTCCTGGGAGGATGTAACAAAACTATTATTATACCACACATTGATAGATGGAGGGTTCTTTAACTAATGTTGGTTTTGTTGTTGTTCACATGGGACCTTTCTTTTATCCCTTTGATAGTCTTCTGACTAATCCTTCTTTAAGACTTCCACAATGCTGATATTGGAAACTTGGAATTGGATGCCCAAAGTCTGTGAAGCAGAAATGTGCAGTGTGTTTCAGGCTTATGAATCTCACCTGTTCACCAGCTTGGGATTCCCCAATGATGAAACGATCTCCTGGACCATCAGCAGCTGTGAGATGGAACAGAGCCAAGAATAAATATCAGCATGGACTTAAAGCAAGGAACAAGAATCTAGTATTGAGATTCTAAGATTTCATTAAAATTATGTTCAGGAAAGTAGAATGTATTTCTGATTTCCTAAAGTAGATAATGTCCTTTTGACTACTAGTTTGATCTTTGGTATCCAATAGATTCCAAGTATCAGCAGAAGTGGATCTATTTGCGCCCTTCCTTGACATCACTGGAGATGGTCTTCATGAGATGCCATCCTTTCCATACTTGTGCTTTCTAACATGATGTTCATTTGGCTTATTCTTTCAAATGGCATAACTGACCCATGTACTTGTAATAATAAGTGCACAGTCACAGATATATGAACACATCACTTCACATATTCAAACTTCTCCAATTTTTTCTAATTTTTTTTTAACTTCTTAACATTTTCTTATTTATTTAAAATAAAATCAGAAAATCAATGGATTAGAAATAATGCTGTTTATGAGCTGGAATAAACAAGCTTTACTGCATCATATTATCCACTTAGTATTTTTAGTGCTGGAACTAGGGCCTTGCCATGCCAGGCAAGTGCTCTAACACTGAGTTACACTCCCATTTCTGGCTACTTATTTTCATTTTTAGGAATGAAAAGTATTTAGTAAAAAAAATGTTTTTTTGAGACAGGATCTCATTGTATGGCCCTATATGGGTGGGGGTGTGCTATGCAGATCAGGCTGGGCTTGAGTTTGAGGCAGCTCTCCTCCATCTGCCTTCCGCTTACTGGAATTATAGACATGTACCACATGTGCCAGGTAAAATTACTTCAAAAATCTTTTGAGCATATATGTGCATTTGTGTGTGCAAATGCAAGCACAAGTGTAGTATAGTGCAAATGTGGATCTCAGAGGACAGACAACCTTTCCTACTCCCTTATTTAAGACAATGTCTCTGTCATTTTCTGGCTATATATGGTGGACTAGCTGGTCCTTGAACTTCTGTTTCCTCCTTCCATTCCCCTGTAGAAGCTTTGGGATTATAGACACTCATGCTTGATTCTGAGGATATGAGCTCAGGTTCTCAAGCTTACTTGGCAAGCATGTTTACCTACTGAGCTTTTATCCCCAGCTCTTAAAGCCATTTATCTCAAATTTGAAAAAAAAAATCCCAGAATTGGGACTTAAACAAGACAAAACAAAATAAACTTTTCAGCTGGGCATTGGTGGCACACACCTTTAGTCCCAGCACTTGGGAGGCAGAGGCAGGCGGATTTCTGTGATTTTGAGGTCAGCCTGGTCTACAGAGTGAGTTCCAGGACAGCCAGGGATACACAGAAACCCTGTCTCAGTCATTTGGCTTGATCTGTTTGGGAGGCAGCGGTGCGTTGGTGCCGGGTCCTGGGCTCGTTGCATGAGTTGGCTGTTTGAAACCTGGGACTTATGCAGGGACGCTTGGCTCGGTCTGGGAGGGGGGGACTGGACCTGCCTGGACTGAGTCTACCAGGTTGACCCCGGTCCTCGGGGGGAGACCTTGATCTGGAGGAGGTGGGAATGGGGGGTGGGCTGGGGGGAGGGGGAGGGGGCGAGAGGGGGAGAACAGGGGAATCTGTGGCTATTATGTTGAACTGAATGGTGTTGTAAAAAAAAAAAAAAAAAGAAACCCTGTCTCAAAAAACCAAAACCAACCAAACAAACAAACAACTTTTCTTGTTTAGTCTCATCCATTCCTTTTCTAGTGCCTGATACATATAGTAAAGCAATGACTGGGGGAAAAATTCCTAAAGAATAGTATGTTTTCCTGATATATTACTTGGGTTTCAGATCAATACTACTGGCAATGCAAAGCATATCTAATGAGTTTTAGGATCACTAATGTTATTTCCATGTCATTGATATGGCAAGGGGGGTTGAGACCTATATATGGAAAAGATAACACATTATATATGAATAGTTAATTATATTGGCAATAACAGTGACAACTAAACATCTTTCATTTTAAAGGAGAACTATGGACTCATTTTATTCTTTCCTTCCTTCTCTCCGTTTTGCCCATCCTTTGTAAGAGCTGCCTTTGCAGTACAAGCTGTCCTGTAATTCAGCATGTAGCCCACAGTTCTTGAACTTGCACTGATCCCGTCTCCACCTTCAAAGAGTTAGGATTACAATCATGTATTATCATGCTTAGCTGTTTCTTAAGAACAAGGCAGTATTTCTTTTTCTAAAGGCTTACATAAAATATTGTTTATGAGTTACTTTTTTTTCCACAGTTGACTTTGTTACTTTGATGTCCCTGCAAGGGACAAAAATTAATACTGGATCCCTTTTATTAGTACATGTTGTGTCTTGTTCTTTATAAATATTATCTCAGTGAATAAATTCTTGAAGTTTTGTATTTTTTGGAAACCTATCATACTAAATTAGAAAAGTTTTCCTGAAATGCTATTTTTATAATGCCACTTTTATAGGTTCATTAAAAAAAAAAAAACAAAAAACCTTTCAACACTAGGCGATTCAGGAGATTTGAAGGCAAATGGATAGAACTAGAAAAAAATCATTCTGAGTGAGGTAACCCAGACCAAGAAAGTCAGACATGGCATGTACTCACACTTAACTGGATATTAGCTGTAAAATAAGGATAACCATGCTCCAATCCACAGACGCAGAGAGGCTAGGTAACAAAGAGGGTTCATGGGGGGGGAGGGAGGGACACCCAGATCTCCCTCAGAAGGGGAAATGGAAGAGATTTGGTGAGTAGACTGAGGGCAGGTGAGGATAGGAACTTGAGGGATCAGGTTGAGGGGTAGACAGAGGGAGAGAGTATTAAAAGTGGGGGCATTTTGGGGTCAGGTAGAAACCCGGCAGAAGGGAATTTCCAAGGATGACCCCAACTAAGATTCCTAGCAATAGTGGATATGTAGTGTGAACTGGTCATCTCTTGTGACTAGGCAAGACTTCAAGTGGAGGGAGTGGGAAACCAACTCCCTTTGACCTATAATCTGTCCTGCTATAAGATATGCTCGGATAAGGGTGGCCTAGAGATGGAGGGAGTGGCCAACCAATGACTGGTCTAGCCTAAAACCCATGCCACCCCTGACACTACCTGGTGCACCAGAACCTACAGGCTGGCTGGCCCAGAGACCTAGGATAGAACCAAACATGATTAGAGGAAGAAAAAGTCAATGTAATGATGCCTAATGCTATTCTGCTATACACATAGATTGGTGCCTAGCACAACTGTTATCAGAGAGGCTTCATCCAGCAACTGATGGAAAGAGATGTAGACCCACAGCCAAACATTAGGTAGAGCTCAGGAAATCCTGCAGAATAGAGAGAGGAAGGATTGTAGGAGCCAGAGGGGTCAAGGACATCACAAGAAAACCTACAGAATCAACAAACCTGGGCTCATAGGGGCTCACAGAGACAGAACGGACAACCAGCGAGCCTGCATGGGCCTGACCTAGGCACTCTGCATACACGTGACAGTAGTGTAGCTTGATCCTCTTGTGAGACTCCTAACCGTGGAAACAGGGGCTGTCTCCAACTTTTTTTTACCGGCTTTTGGGACCTTATTCCTCATACTGGGTTGCCTTGCCTAGGCTTAATACATGGGATATGCCTAGTCTTACTGCAACTTGATATGCCATATTTTGTTGATGCTCATGAGAGACCTGCTCTTACCTAAAAAGAATGGAGGAGGAGTGGACTGGGAGGTTGGGAACAGAAGCTGGGTAGGACGGAGGGCCTGGGAGAAGAGGAGGGAGATGAAACTGTGACCGGGATGATGTAAAAATAAATAAATTATAAAAACAATGTGCATACCAAAAAACCCCTTTTAAACAATTTAAAACACAGGCAAAACCATTACTTCAAGAAATATCAACATTTTACTAATGTTAATATATATATATATATATATATATATATATTTTTTTTTTTTTTTTTTTTTTTTGGTTTTTCAAGACAGGGTTTCCCTTTGTAGCTTTGCGCCTTTCCTGGAACTCACTTGGTAGCCCAGGCTGGCCTCGAACTCACTGAGATCCGCCTGCCTCTGCCTCCCAAGTGCTGGGATTAAAGGCGTGCGCCACCACCGCCCGGCAAATGTTAATATATTAAACAACTTATTTTTGCATTATTTTAAAGCAAATTACTGTTTATTGTAAAACTGATGAATTAATTATATTTTATAATTCCAGACTGTCAAATGTGAACGAGCTTCTTTGAATTATTTAATTATTTCTCTACTAGAGAAAATAATCATCTGCTTGTTTCCTCTCACAGCAATCTAGATTTCTAATTCTTTCTTTCCTTTTTCTTTTTGCACAAGAGTGAAAGCATGGCTTGAAGTACTAGAGCAGAGCTGAATCTGAATCATGTCTCTGCCTATTACTAGATTCAGGACTTTCAGCAAAACTATTAAGCCTCCAAGCTTGCTACTAAAGGTAAAGATAATCAGGACATATACATAAATAGTCACCCTTTAAGTCTTTCAGTAAATTCCTACCAAGTGTCTTCTACTCTCTGTGTCAAATTAAGTGCTGAGGACCGTGTAGAGAGTAAAATGACATTATTTCCATTTTAAGGCTGTGCTAGACTGTTTCAAGTTTTTTCAAACTCTGGATCCAAAATGGCAATGGAATATAATATCACCTTATAAACATTCTGCTACTGGAAAAGAGCAGAAAAATGTTATTTCATAGGTCAAGTGCAGAGGTATGTGACTGCAGTCTCAGCTGCTCCAGATAAGTGGTATTGCCATTGTGTGTCACAATTCAGGACCAGCCTAGGTAACATGGTGAGATACCTATCTTAAAATCAAATACCCTTCCCCATAAAAGTAGTGGCAGAACATCTGCCTTGTATGTCCAAGGTCCTACATTCAAGATCCAGCAGTTCAATAGGTATGCATTCATCATGCATAACTACTGTTTCATAAAACTGGTTTTTCCATCTACCTGTACATACATATTCATATGTACTGTATACATTATATGTGTATAACATTGGCTTATGATGTATAACTTGCTTAATGTACTTTTTCTCATGCACAAAAGTGGCCCAAAAAAACCCCAAGCCATTGATATTAGGAGATGTAAAAATATTGATATTAGGAGATATTAGAAGAAGATATTAACCAGATAATCACATTAATGAACATATAAGCACAGATTAGAAAAATCTCTTTAAAGATTTTTTTTTGGGTGTGTCTGGGGGGGCAGGCTCTAGCTACATAGCTCAGGCTAGCCTTAAAATACAATTATTCTGCCTTATTCTCTGCCAGGCTTACAGACATGTACCACCACATATGGTTAGAAACGTGCTTTTATTAAGTTATATAGTGAAAACTCCTGAGGTACTCAGGAGGGTCAGAAAAGCTTATTCAGACAAAAAGATTTATGATTTGAGTATGAAGGATAAGTAACAACTAAGTAAGTAGAGGGGTGCTGTAGTCAGATGTTGTCCTGTGTCTCGCCCCCTCCCACTTGTGTCCTGAAGCTGCTTAGTCCCAAGTAAACACACAGTGGCTTATATTATTTACAAACTGGATGGCCTATGGCACAAAGCTTGTCTTGTTCTTTTATAACTTGACCCATTTCTATTAATCTATAAGTTGCCATGTGGCCGTGGCTTACCTGTATTTTCACATCTTGCTTCTCCTGGCTGTGCTGGCGTCTCTCTCCCCTTCTGCCTTTCTTCCTGCCTCTCTCTTCAATTTCCCACCTAGCTCTAACCTGACTTGCCTTAGGCCAAATGGCTTTATTTATCAACCAATCAGAGCAACACGTATTCACAGCATACAGAAAGACATCCCATAGCAGGATGTGTGTGTGTGATTGTTGTGGAATATTTAACTATGCAAAGGTGCTGCATTTGTATAACTATGTAACAATGTGTTGCTGTTCTACCTTCCCTGCCTAAGGCACCTGATTGGCCTAATAAAAAGCTGAATGGCCATTAGCAAGGAAGGAGGTATAGGTGGGACTTTGGGGGGCTGGGAGAGTAAGTAGGGGGAGGAATTTAGGCTCATGAGAAGGGAAGAAAGAAAAAGAGATGTCAGGGGCCAGTCAGCCAGACACGAAGGAAGCAGGAAAGTAGGACACACAGAAAGAAAGAAAGGTTAAAAAGCTCTGAGGCAAAACATAGATAGATAGAAACAGGTAAAATTAAGTTAAAAGAGCTAATGAGACAAGCCTAAGTTAAAGACAAGCATTCATGATTAATAATAAGTCTCCATGTCTTTATTTGGGAGCTGGCTGGTGGCTTAAAGAAAATTCCAGCTACATGTGATGAAGTGGAAATGCTCCATTACATGTGCAAAGGCCTCTAGCTCATGTGATCTTTATATACCTTAAAGTATGTATTCTTCACCTACTTTGGTATAACCTGAAATAACTTAAGTACAACCTCTAAAAATATTTTCAGTTATTAGTTTACTTGTTCTAATGTTTCTAGTGTTTAGTGTTTGCCATATAATAGGTAAAAGTGTTTAATATGTAAAGTATTCAAAGTGTTCAATAACTGAATGTGTGGTTCTTAACAATCTTTTTAGAAAGATAATTTCATGAATGAACTGACAAATATTTTCTAACAGCAAATCCCATATTTGTCATTCTTTTTATTTTCTTCTGGTCCATGCATACTTTCTTCAAAATCTGAATCAATATTCATATAACGAGAATGCCTAGAAAGATTGCTCTGATTGATTCTGTATAATTTATGTTACTCTGTCTTGTAGTGTCTAGCCACTCATTACTGATACTCAATAAACATGTTAAAAGAATAAAGAAATGAATTTGGAGTTCTAATAATACTTAGGAAGGAAGTTTAAAAACTGACTTGTACTTATTACTGTTATGCCTTGGAAATATCCTAAAATAATTCCATTAATGTATATATTTGGTTTCTTCAGCTCCTTAGAAGTAGGGGGTCAATTCCTTTATTTATTCTTGTTTTTATTCCTCATGTGTATACGTGTGGGTACATGTGTTTATGTACGTTCACATGCACATCTATGCTCTTGTGTGTGGAGGCCTGAGGTGGATTCTGGAGTGTTTCTCAGTTGTTCCCAGAGCTTGTCTATATGGCTGGTCTAGGAATCTAGCTTACTTTGGGGACCTCTGTCTCCACTTTCCAAGTGCTGGAATTACAGGTGAGCTGCCATACCATCTAGAAGTTATGTGAGTTCTGGAGGTCTGAACTCTAGTCCTCATGCTCACATGGAAGGCGCTTTAACCACCCAACCATCTCTCTCCAGCCCTATTTCGTTTTGGAGACCCTGTGCTCTTCAATTTTCCTCCTTTTATTGGCCCCTCCCTGTCCATACACTCAAAAGGCCTACCTCATGGTTCTGTATTAACACTCCAAAGAAAAGTCATTGAATAATGAAAATGAATAATGAATAAAGAGACTGTTAATTGTGGTGATATTTTATCTGTGTACCCCAATAAAGTTTATCTGAGGATCAGAGCAAAAAAGCCAGCCATTGTATTAAACACAGAAGTCAGGCTATGGTAGCACATGCCTTTTATCCTAGCACTCAGGAGGTAGAGATCCACCTAGATCTGAGTTCAAGGCCACACTGGGAAGAGAGCCAGGTGTGGTGGCACACACCTTTAATCCCAGCACTAATCATAAAGGTCTGGAGGTCTGTACAGACATACAGGAAGTGATGTAGCTGGGTGGAGAGAGGAAGTAAGATTGTAGAACAGAATGTCATATAGGTGTGGGTAAACAGGAAGTAGGTCTCTTTTTGGAGACTGAGGCATCTGTAAGGTGAGACTGGCTGTGGCTTTTCCTATTCCTCTGATCTCTCAGGTTTTGACCCCAATATCTGGCTCTGGGTTTTTTATTAATAAGACTGTTTAGAATTTGAATTACAGTTAATTATCTGGAGTAACTCAAGGCAAGCCTGGTCAGTGTCAGAAAAGCATCTACAGAGTTCTTATGTGATTCTAACCAGCAAGATCTTTTGTTATCTTGCAAAATGCATTAACATGGGGGAGAATACCTGCTTACTTGAACTATGTTCTCCATCTTTCTACCTGACAAATAAGTATAATGCCAGCCAAGTAGGGCTCAGTTAACCAATGATGTGGAGAGTTCTTGGTATCAACAGGAGTCAATCTTATTACTTTCCTTACACAGTGTTTCCAAAACCTTCTCGTGTATCTAAATGACCTGGAGATCTTTTAAAAATAGATTCTGAAGCAGTGCATCTACAAGATAGTGCCAACAACGGTGGTCTGGGAAATGCTCCTTTTGGGGGACTGTGATGGTAGAGCAAATGAATGCAGAAAAATTCAGAGTAAGAGAAAACTTAAGGAATAAAAACTAATGAAATCACAAACAACTTCACTGCACATCCAAAGCAAGGCTTACTATTTCTTCTGGAGACAGAAAAAACAATTACCAGTCTATTGAACATGAAGACATTTATTTGAAGACATCCACTAAAAAGATCCGTGAAATGAGCTGTGATTCTTCAAGAATACTATAAACTGGGTAGGAAAGGGGAATTAGAGGCACGGTGGCACATGAACACAGAGTCTGGAAAGAAACAAACTACATATGGCATAGTATGCTATTAGAAAAGATGAATAGATTCTAAGGGTTTCTGCAAAGTGTTAGGATATTTTCTAACCTTTGCGACCTATCTGCTAATGAATGAGCTTTCATTCTGCTTTCTAACTGGAAATTTAAAGATGTAGTTAAACCAAATTCTAATAGTACATTCGCAAATGCTGTAAATAATTCATAAAGCTGAATTTCAGAACTCAGATGTGCTCTCTTATCCTACTTCTCTTCCTAGCCTTTACTTTACTCCTCCTTTTCCCACCCTACCCCCATCACTGTTTGTTTGTTTGTTTTTTGGAAATGCAGTATCACTCTGTAGTCAAAGCTGGCCTGTAACTCACTATCTAGTCCAGATTGGCTTTGAACTCTTCAATCCTCCTGTCTCAGCCTCTCTAGTGCTAGGGTTATAGCCAGCATCAACCAACCTGGATCCTCTCTGTTTTCTTAATGTTCTGAAAACACTTTTATTTTTGTTATTCTTTTATTTGTGAATTTCTGGTTATGTCACTTGATATAAAATTGATACCAACAAATAACTAACTAGTCATTGTCGCATTATATAGAAAATTTTCATCCCTAAATCATTTGCTGTGGGAGCATCCTTCATTTTATTTCTCTATGGTACATGATTTCTTCTTAAGCTTCTTGAATACTGTTAGGAATTATTTTATTTTCAATAATAAGAAATTTTATCAAGCCATGTTAGTACAGAATAAACCAAAGCCTGTATAAACAGCACACTTTTCAGAGGGCCTAGGAAATAGCTTTGAGAAGGGAAGAAATAAGACAGAGAGATTCACAATTTGCTTTTCTTAAGAAACTCTACTAAGACTGAAAGCTAGGCACAGAACAGTAGTATTTCTGTCCACACTAAGATGCAGTCAGGACAGAGGGGGTTGAGAAGAGACAGTAGAGAGGCTGTGACAGAAGAATTCATATGACAATTATACTGGGTGATTAGATCACAAATTTTTTAATTTAATTGTTTACAATTAAAAGTCTGTAGCCCATTCCAATGAATAGCAGGAAGCATAGGGTAAGGATACTTAAGTAGAAGATAATTTGTATTCTTTTCCAGGTGGTGGTGGGGAAATGTCCATTTATTGTTACAGTTAGTAAAGGAGATATTTAATTCCTTAAATAGAGGGTATTAGCTGGTTTTTAGTTTTTTTTTTTTTTTTTTCAATCAGGGTTTCTCTGTGTAGCTCTGGCTGTCCTGGAACTCACTCTGTAGACCAGGCTGGCCTTGAACTCAGAGATGCACCTGCTTCTGCCTCCTGAGTGCTGGGATTAAAGGTGTGAGCCATTATGCCTGGCTGTTAACTGTTATTGAATTAACTAAAATTAAATATTCCAATTATGTATCTACTAATCTCCATATCTTATAGTTTTCCTTCTTTATCTAAAGTAGCCTAGGATAGAAAGCAATGATAGGCTATTAATGAACTGAATAATCAAGTTATGGCCAAAGAAGATGTACACATATAGAATGGTGACCCAGAAACAGCAGTCACTGAAGTGGCAAAGAGCCCATTCTGAACCAAAATGGCTGTGGGTGTTTAATCTGTATACTTTAACACACTGGATAGGGGTTCGATCCATGAGATGTTAACAAGGACCAGGCAGTAAGAGAATGAACAGTTTTATAATGTTCTTTTTCATCTCCTATACTTTTACCTACACCTTTAATAAGTATGCAAGAAAACACTTTAAAAATTCACTTGGTAAACTACTCTGACAAAATATTTCAAAACTATTATATAGGTTTCTCAAAATAATTTTTGGCTTGTTCAAAATAGTTGCTTTTTTTCTTTTTTTAAAAGATTTATTTATTTCTTATGTATACAGCATATATGACTGCAGGCCAGAAGAGGGCACCAGATCTCATTACAGATGGCTGTGAGCCACCATGTGGTTGCTGGGAATTGAACTCAGGACCTCTGGAGGAGCAGTCAGTGCTCTTAACCTCTGAGCCATCTCTCCAGCCCTGCTTTTTTCTTTTTTAACACAATTCCAAAACAAGTTCTAAGGGGATATGCTTTCTAGATTAATTTTTTTTCTAGAAAGTTAAACTGGAGATTCTGAGATATTATTGTTTGTTTTAACATGTCAGAAGAATTGTGTAGTACCTCTATATGAAAACCATGAATACATCAAGAGAATGCTTAGCTTGATTAGGAAGAGAAGAGAAATAAAATTTAAAAAACATAGGGATCTGGAGATTTCGGTAACTTTTGAGGTCCAGACTCTTAGTTCCCTTCCCAGAGGCCCAGGAGAGACACTACTAATGTGGGGGTATCCTGCAGGAAAATAATCTAAGTACACCATGCTCTTACATCCATCCTCTTTATTCCTCTAAGACAAAATTCTATCTACACAGCTTCAGTTCTGTTCTCACACTCAGCTCTTCTCTGTCCCTTTTCCTCCTGTCCTCTCATTGTCCTAATCCCAACTAAACTCTCTTGCTCTCAACCTCATCTTCATCCTCTAATCCTCCATCCCTATCATTCCTTCTCCTACCCTCCTCACCTACCCTCCATTCACCTACAATCTGCCAAAACTCTGCCTTGCCCCTACCTAGCCAGGTGGGGCAACTCTGCTGGGAGCTAGGAATTCTGCCTCAATACTTCATTGCACCTGGTATGCAAAAAACCCTCTTGTTCTGAGTCAAAGGCTCTGGAATGCCACCTGGCCTGTGAGAGGAAGGTAGGTCTGAGCTTCATTTGCACCAGAAATAAAGCTATGCAACTAGCTGTCCCCCTAGGCAGTGTCTCCAGAAGGGTCTTTAAGTCAGGAGACAGTTCGCCATTATGGCCTTGGGTGCTGGAGAAGTAGTTCAGATTAATACACTGTTAGGAGTTCCTGGAAGCATACATAGCATACAAGAAAATTATTTCAGGAACTGGTTAATATATATACAAAAGCTAAAATATCACCAAGACTCCTTAAGCCATGGCTGGACCTTCGGGAAAGTCCTTGCCCTTCCAAATAGTAGCTTTTGTTATAGTAACTGGGTTCCATTGCATTTTCCTGTGGCTTGCAGCATGGAGAGAGGGCTCGGTCATTAAAAGCACTGGCTGCTCTCCAGGGGACCAGGATTTGAATTCCAGAACCCATAGGGCAGCTCACAACCCTCTGTAATTCTAGTCCCAGGGAACCCAATGCCCTCTTCACATCTTTTCCAGCATGCACATGGTACACAGCAGCCTAAACAACCATACACATTAAAAATAAACTAATTAAAAAATTTAAAAAGCATGAAGAATAAAAATACCGTGTTGACTTTAGTTGTTAGAATGCCACTTTCATGTTCTTTTCTCTTTTTAAAATCTTTCAAATTCTTTTTCTACCAAATGTAGTTTTAGGTTTATAAAGTTATATATATACCTATTGTGTATCATCTGACTCTTGCTTTTTTTTTTTTAATTTGGTTTTTTTGAGGTAGAGTTTCTCTGTGTAGTCTTGGCTGTTCTGCAACTTGCTCTGTAGACCAGGCTGGCCTGGAAGTCACAGGGATTTGCCTGCCTCTGTCTCCGAGTGCTGGAATTAAAGGTGGCTTTTTTAAAAAATTTATTTATTTTTATTTTATGTGCATTGGTTTTTTTTTTTTGTTTGTACGAAACTGTCGGATTACCTGGAACTAGAGTTAGAGACAGTTGTGAGCTGCCATGTGAGTGCTGGGAATTGAACCCAGGTCCTCTGGAAGAGCAGCCAATGCTCTTAACCACTAAGCTATCTCTCTGGCTTTTCTTTCTTTCTTTATTATTTTTTTTTAAAACCTGTTTATACTCACTCTTCTTCCCTTCTAAAAGGTTTTTTTTTTGTTTTTGTTTTTTTTTGTTTTTGTTTTTTGAGACAGGGTTTCTCTGTGTAGTTTTGGTGCCTGTCCTGGATCTCGCTCTGTAAACCAGGCTGGCCTCAAACTCACACAGGCTCTAAAAGTTTTTTGACACATGGTCTTGCTATGTAGCTCTGGCTTGTTCCTTCTCTACTATGTCACCCAGACTGTCTCTGAACTGTTGGTAATCTTCCTGATGTAGCCTCCTGGTGCCAGGGAACCACCAGCTTGTTCTACCTCTTGCTTTCTTAGTCTTTTTATCTTGATTTTTCAACCCACATACCTAAATGTAAGTGTTCTTCCAACTGCTTTGGAGTTTTGTCCCACACGCTAGAAACTTCTTTCCACTTAAAGAGTTAGCAGTGCTCACAAGGGTCACTGGTTGTTATTGGAAAGTCGAAGGCAAAAAGCAGAGAAGAAACAGGGGAGAATGAAGGGAGGGAGAGTGACTCAGGAGAAAGGGTTAGGAAGCCACACCACCAGCCTCAAGGGTAAGGGCTGGCGTGTGTGTGTGTGTGTGTGTGTGTGTGTGTGTGTGTGTGTGTGTGTGTGTGTGTGTTTCTGAATTGAATTACAAAAGTAAGGATATGCAAACTGAAAAATTTAGCATGGTTCTAAGAACACGCCTCTTTGTCTTCTGGAGACAGTTCTTGTTTCCATTAGAATGTATTTCAGTCACCCTCCTTTGAGATTAACCACACACAATGGCTGCATTATGTGCTGCATCTTTTTATATATCATAGAGAACCAGCAACAACAGTTTGTCAGCAGGAGTAACGTGACTCAACAGTTGCTAGGTAATTTCTTGGATGTTTTAAACTGTGGGATACCATTTGGGGTTTTTCTTGGTGAAATAACTAAAAAAAAAAAAAAAAACTTAAACAAAAGAATAAATAGGACATACAACTGTGATTTTATGCAAAATAACTTGAACAGATTCTACAGCAGTAGACAGGCTCATGTGGGCTAGCTAAATTTTTGGCAAGAAAAAAAGCTATGAGCTACAGTTCCTTTTATTCAGCTGCCCCTGCTTCATGTCAACACCACAGAGAAACATTCTCTCTTGAGAATAGTTCCACTTCAGAAAACTCATTTTCTTACTCTCTCCTACTTTATACCCAAGAATGTAAAAAACACTTTCTTGTTGCTAATATTTCATTTCTATAGTTCTCTGTTTTACTCCACAAATAAAAATCTTCTGTCATTTTATAGTAATTCTAAATGGCTATAAAGAGACCAAAACAGAATTTACCTTTTAGATGGAAATAAGTAATAAGAAGAACCCATGAAGCGTTAATAAAGACAAATAATTTTCTGTCTGACAATATTCATTTTCATAAACAGTACACAAAGATAAACTTGGAAGAAAAATACTGGTACCAAAAATGTTTGTTATTTATATTTTGCCAATTTCAGAGACAGTCTAATCTAGTGAGAAACATTAAAGATGATTTCTTGAGATTCTATTAGTAAAAACTGTAAGAATAACAATTCAGATAAATGGTACCCTCGGTTTTCTTTTCTTTTCTTTTCTTCCTTCCTTCCTTCCTTCCTTCCTTCCTTCCTTCCTTCCTTCCTTCCTTCCTTCCTTCCTTTTTTTTATATTTTGGGGACAAGTTATTTTCTGTAGCACATACTGGCTCTGCACTAATGATCCTCCTGCTTCAGCCTCCCAAATGCTGGGATTACAGGCATGTGCCACTCTGCCTAGCTCTGACTATCATCTTTTGGTCAGAGATGGTCCGGGAAAGTGTGTTTACAACAACAAAATAATAATAACAACAAAAGTAATATTTATCATTAAACATTAAGGAAACAATTTTTAAGTGTTCTTTTTTTGGTATGTTCTGGGTACTTTACTAAGGCCTTCCATAGTCCATTGATTGATTCTCACAACAATCTGTTAGAGTAATGTCATACTTTTTGTCATTTCACAGATGAGAAAACAAGATAAAAAACTTTTGAGTAATTTATTCAAAGTCATATAGAGAAAGGCAGTCCTGGAACCTAGATCACTTGGATTCTGTTCAAAGCCCATACACATAGCTTTAACCATTTTCAATGATGACTCTAATGTAAGAGATGGCACTGCAACATGACAGGGATTAGTGAATGTAGTTAATTACAAGAAAAAGAAATATTATTTTAATGGACAGAAGGACAGAAGAGACAAAAACAAGATAATACATAATTCACCATTTAAAAAGATTTGAATGGCTGTGCCCATATGTGATTCCATGAGGGAAATATGAATTTTAAATTATTTTTTTCATTGTTTAACTATTCATGTAGTCTGTAGTTTTTTGTAAGCACTACTAAACTTGGTATATTTTATTCTTTAAATATGAATGTTAGCTATCCAAATAACAGAATGTGAAGAGTGCTAGAAGTATTTTAAAAATAATAATTTTGAGCAATAATATATTCAAAACTAATAGTAATTCTCATACACTTAATACATTCATTTCAAACACAGAAAACTTTTCTACATCATCTGGATGCATTGTCACACAGGACATTTATTTCTAAATATTTTTCTTATTATGTTATAGTGAAACCCCATATGGAATTTCTGAAATTGTTATTCATCTGTATAGGTCCCGTTTACTTTTAGAAAAATTTAGGTAATATTAATGCTGTCTAATGCTGATTTTTCTATTTACTTCATGACTGTCAAAATATTTTTATAAAATAACTTCACACAAAAAAATAATAATTTCAAATTTCTGAGAATTCCTGGAATATTGGTTTATTGTTCCTTCATCTAAAAAAACATGTCAGTAAAAGGTAAAAGATTTCCATGATCTGAAGACCAATTGGGATGTCTTCATCAAACCCCTCCCCTCAGGGCTCAGGGAGCTATGCAGAAGAGGGGGCAGAAAGATGGTAAGGGCCAGAGGGGATGGATGTCTTCAGGGAAACAGTATCTTCCAGACACAACGGGGTTGATACACATATAAACTCACAGAGAATGCACAAAACTTACACAAGTTCAAGCCAGATAGGATACTAGTACACAAGGAAGTGAACACAAACTCTCACCCCAAACCAAGAAGGTATTTGCAATTAATACCCATTGTCAAGGGAACATCAGTTTTCTCCAGTGGGGTGCCACTGGGTATGCTAACGATACTACAGGGAAGACCCTATGCCCAGGGTAGTTGGCCAACACACAACAAACTCAATGGCTTTTTTGTGGCGTTTTGTTTCATCATTTTGTGTCTTACTGGTCTTTTGCTTATTTGCTTTGATTTTTATTTTTGTGGAATTTTCTTTGAAAGAGAGAGGAAAAAAACACAAAGTTGGTTGGGTAGGGAGGTGGGGAGGATCTGGGAGGAGTTGGGGGAGGGGAAAATGATCAAAATATATTTTATGGAAAAATTAAATAAAAAATTAAAAAGACTGCATTTTGAAACACCCCTGAAAAGCAAGGAAATGTTTTTAGACTATTTTTTATTCGAGTTAATAACCAATAACATAAAAATAATGGTTTGGGTTTTTTTGGAGACAGGGGTTTCTCTGTAACAGCCCTGGCTGTCCTGGAACTCACTTTGTAGATCAGGCTGGTCTTGAATTCACAGAGATCTGCCTGCCTCTGCCTCCCAAGTGCTAGGATTAAAGGTGTACATCACCACTGCCCAGCTAATGCATTCTTTTTTGAAAATTGCTAAGAAAATAGATTTTGAGTATTTTCATTACAAGAAAAATTATGTGAGATAATTCATGTGCTAATTAGCTCAATGGAATTATAGCATAGTGTATACCTATTTTAAAATATATCATACATAGAAAAACAAAGTACAAACTCAAGAGTTTTTACGCAATTCAGCTACATTTTTATTCTGGGTTATTAGATCAGATTTTACGCAAGCAACTGCTACTTAGTATTTGCGTTTAAGTTTTAGACAGTTTTAGGCCACTCTGAGGGTGTGAGCTGCTAGTACCATCTGGGGTCTGGAGCTCTGAAATGTGGCTTCTTCTAGAAAGAATTAGATGTTTCACTCATGCTTGCATTTCACCAAACCCCTTACTGACATTTAAAGTTTGAAGCAAGAGAACAGACTTTCACATTTAATCCATGTGTTTAATCTGTTTATTTTTCCTGAGCTCATTTAAATGTTTTCGATTAGAAAATATGGAAGGGTTCTAGAACTAGGCTATCTGCTTTCTGGTAAGAGGCTAAAAGTAAGCTACAGTAGCAGTATTTTTGTTTTTGTGGTATCAGAGAACCTAGGGCCTTGTACATGCTAGGTAGTTTCTCTGAGCCATACCCCTAGACAAGTAATGGTGTTTTAAATTTGACCTCTAGGTATATATTTGTAATATAGAATTTTCATAGGATTATATAATACTTGGATTGCAGAGCACTAATCAAGATTGTGTCAAAAATATACAGATACAGATTAGCACGCTTACTGATGAGTGAAGTAATTTTGACAATTAATTGGGAATAGATATAATGGTAATCAGGTATGTGGACTGAGACAAAAATGTGGAAAAAATACAGTATGATTCTGAGGACACTTAAGAAAACTAACATATTTACCTCGAACAGCATAGCCATCTTTTACTGATGCTGGGAATGGGGGTAGGTTGTCTTTTGCATATACATCTTGAGCAAGGACTCGCCCCATTCCATCTGAAAAAAAAAAAAAACACAAAGAAATGTGAATAATGGAGGCAATGGGTAAGCAATTAGTCATAAGTAAGATGGGCACAAGTGCTTGTGCAATATCTTGTAAATGGGCTCAGCCAGACCTTCTGATTTCCATCCGAAGGAATAGTAGACAGAAAGAAGAGATGCATCCTATTGCCTAAAAGATCACATACGGCCAACTTCTAGTAATGGCTACAGCAATTATCTAAATACAAAATGCTATACAGTCAGAAAAGATGTGTTCAGAAGATACACCATTAACTCTCTGGGAACTCAAATATAATATTCTTCAAAAGGAAAGCCAATTTTAAACATTTTCATATTCACTGACCCAGAAATTTCCATTTTAGTATTGTATCTTAAGAATTAAATTTATCTTCATGTAGATCTTTATTTCAGAGTTGCTTATATTAGTAAATATAGAAAGAAGCCAAAATACAATAATATATTTAAACAAACAGTGACATTCTTATATGTGACTAAAGTAATATTTATAAAGAATATTCATGGGCAAATGAAAAATTCTTAAAACGATATATTTTAAAACATGCAAAATTGTCATAAACTATATAATTTAACATTAACATACAAATATTTATCAATAGAATGATGTACATGAAAATATAAAATATAACTTCAAAATGTTAGTTATATCTTTTAGTCACTTTGTTATAGTTTTTTTTGCAAATAAACGTGCCACTCTTACAAGAATAAGCTTGTCCTGAAAGGAGGAAGGTAAGGAAAGGAAAGGGCTTCCCAATCACTTGACTTGAATTTTAAAGTTTGAATTTTAGCTTCATTAACCCAAGTGATTTAATGACAAGAAGTGTATCAATAATGCATGGTGTAATTCAAATGGCTCCATGTCCAACTCCCTAAATAATAATAATAATAATAATAATAATAATAATAATAATTATAATTTTGAGATAGGGTTTCTCTGTGCAGCCCTGGCTGTCCTGGAACTTGTTCTGTAGAGCAGGCTGGCCTTAAACTCAGAGATCTGCCTGCCTCTGCCTCCTGAGTGCTGGGATTAAAGGCGTGCACCTCCATTGCCTGGCTCCCTAAATTCTTCAGTGAGAATCTGCCCTTAAAATCAAGACAAGTAACAGGATTTGATTGGTCCGAAGCATTCTCATACTTTATAACACCCCACTGTTTCCACTGTGGTTTGACTTCAGCCATGAGGACCTATTGCTTTCCAGATTTAGGACCCAGAAGCACAGAGATTTTTTAATTTTGAACTCTAATTCATAGAGATACTGACTCTTATTTTAGAGCACTGAACCTTGAATTTGAAGGGAGAACTTGGTACATTTTAGCTTCATATATTTCCAGATTGGATCTCTTTTGGATCTGTACTTTCCAAACAAGGAGAAGTGGTGAGACCATAAGTCTGATTCCTATTCACACATACTTGTCTCTTGGAGGCAGGGGTTGGGGGTGGGAAGTCAGGAGGTAGTGTCTTCTTATGCAGCCCAGGCTGCACTTGAACTCACTTTCCCCTGTTAATCTCTGAATGTCAGGACTATATGCACAGGCCACCAAGCCTTGCTATAATATCAGCTCCTAAATGAACCAGAATATATAAGGTAGTCATTAATACTGAGCCAGGACTACAATTAACTCTAGGAGTGGCTCCTTAAATATAACTGATGTGGCTTAATATAAGCTCTATACCAATTTATATCCTAAGAGAATGTCTTTGCTGGAATCGTAAATATTAATTAATAATGGCCAATAATCAAAATTAGCACAAGGGCTGCATTTTTTTTCTGGCAGCTGGCCCTTAGCAGGTTCACTGACATCTAATAAATGTTTATTAACATTTTTAAGTTACTAAGTAGTATCACGTACAAGGTATCACTCAATCCCCCAAAAGCCAGTAATATGTATTGGTCAAAGTACAGAGACTAAGTGTTTGTATTCAACCATGCACAGGACATCTGTATTACAACTCCTCCCCATAAAGCTCAGGGGATATCATGGAAGAGGAGGAGGAACAAAGAACCAGAGGCTGGAGAGCTTTGGGTAGATTGTTTTTCTGAACACAAGACGTTAATTGCAGCGCTCATGACCTCACAGCAGCTCTAGTTTGCACAGACATGCACAAGATGAAGCCAGTCAACATTCCAGCATGGATGGAATAGGTAGGAGTTCACAAGTCCCTACCCACAGTCCTAGAAGTCGGGGGCTTAGCACCTATTAGGCTGTCTGAAAGACTATTGACACAGACACCTGCAGATCTCCCAGTGGCTTAAAATGTGAGTGAACGAATTAACACAATGCTCGAGCAATCTGCTTTCCAGGATATGCTCACTTGTGCTATAAGAAGACATTCAAGGTGGCAGGTCAAAATAGAGTAGTCTCTTTAGGTTTTAAAAGGAAACTCGTATCTGATTCAGCTTCCCACCTGATAACTGATTAACAAACTCCTTAGCAGCCTGAGTATTCGCAGTTTATTTTTTAAACGTTTCAAAGATTCACTTATTTTAGTTTTGCTTCCATGCACACGTTTACCATATGTTATCCCCTGGAACTGGGGATAACAATATGGATTGTTGTGAGCCACCACCTGAGTGCTGGGAATCCAAACCTGGTCCGCTGCAAGAGAACAAGAGCTCTTGGCCACCAGACCTTCTCTCCAGGCCTCTAGTAAGTATGAGTGCTTCAAATGGGGAATGACTGTTCTAAGTCTTCATAGATTAAAATGGCTGAAAAGGGACAAATGCGTGTGCAAAAATCCAAACAATTTCAACCCTGACTGTGAACACAGCACTCAAATGTGTTTTCTAAGGGTAAAAGCTTAATTATCTTGGAGGGAAACTTATTAAGTCATGGGGTCTAAAGGGAGGTGCAAAATTTAATTCTTTAGGGAATATTATTAAGTTTAGAAAGTAAACAACTTAAAAGCTTTAGGAAGACCTTGGAATTGACCAGATCTACTGGCCCCTCCTTCTTTAAGCAGTATATAAGCAGAAGGGCTGCTGAGTCTCTCAGACCAATAGAGTGGCCTGAAAGAGACAGAGACCAACCAAGCTGCCTAGAAGAGACACAAGCCAGTTGGGCTGCTTGGAAGAAGCAGAGGCCAACCAAACTACCTGAAGACATTTTCCAACCTGTAAGCTGCCTCCAAATTGTGCAGTACTCTCCAGGTTCCCAGTTTTGTGAGCTGTCACCCATGCTGGGGTGGCTTTTGATTATGCAGTTATCTTTAAGTCATTTCTGTTCCTGTAAATGACCTCTACCCATATTCCTATAACTTACCACAATACAACTTTGGTGGTATCCCTACTTTGGTTTGTCTTTGGTTCCCTATATGGAACGAGGAGATGTTTCCTCACGTCATCCCAGAAACAATGCCACAGAACATCTTCCATAAAGGTATTTAATGTTGAGAATATTTTGAAAGCTTAGAGATTGTTATAGATGTATAAATCTCAATGCTTTGTTTTCATCACTTCTAATGCAATTGGGATACGTACCCCTGATTAAAACATTAACCATGCCAGAGTGTACAAGCTGGGGACTCTTGGGAGTGTCAGAAGATGACCAGCCCAGGTATGCCTAACAGAGGCTTCTTGTACATTAATAAGGGAACCTTCTAAAGGGAAGATAGCTCTTAGGAACATCTGACTCTTGACTAGGTCCAGTAATAACTTAAATGGAATAACAGAAAATCTGAAATTCAAATGCCATCCTCCATGGACAGACTCTAATATTAGAAGACCTAGAAAGAAGCCAAAACTTAGTCTTTCTTTTGCCCCTTAGGTTTCCCCCTTTCTTAAGTGAGTTTTCTTTTACTTTATGTGTATAGCTATTTTTTTTTTTTTTTTCTATCTGTATGTCTGTATACCACTTACATTTCTGGTAACCACTGAGGCCAGAGGAGGGCGTCAGATCTGGCTCTGTGAGCTGCCACATGAGTGCTGGGAATTGAATCTGGGTTCTCTGGAAGTACAATGCTTTTGACTGCTGAGTCATCTCGCCAGCCCCTCCCTGCTTTTTGCCCTTTGATGTTTCTTTTCCTTTGTCTCTTTATTTCATTAATTTATGTTTTTATATTTATTCTAGTACATTTTTACTTCATAGACTACATTAATTTTTCTATTTTTATTTTATTTTTGAGATTATAATATTACATTTTCCCTTCCTTTTCTTCCCTTCAAACCCCCTATGTATCTCTCCCCGATTTATTTCAAATTCATAGATAATGATGCACCTTAAGATCTTAGAAGAACAAGAGCCATGCAAACATAAAAGCAGTAGTCAGGCGGAAACAGTAATAATCAGGGCAGAAATTAATTACATAGAGAACAAAGGGACAATACAAGGAAACAATATAACAAACAGTAGATTCTTTGAAAAAGCAAATAAACAAGAGAGACAAACTACAGACTAATAAAAACAAAGAGAAAGACCCACATCAGTAAAATGGGCATAAGAAGAGAACATTTCAACAAATACCAATGAAAACAAAAGGATCACCAGGGAGTTCTTTGAAAATCTATATTCTAAAGAGATGCTAAATCAGAAGAAACAGACAAACACCTAGACACATATGACCTGTGAAAATTAAATCAAACCCACATAAACAACTTGAAGAGATCAATAGGAAGAGTGGAGATGGAAGCAGATAGTACTAAAGAATCTTCCCCTAGAGAAACGCTCAGGACAAGATAGATGGAAGACTGAATCCTACTAGACCTTAAAGAAGAATTAACACCAATGGCATTCAAACTATTGAGCAAAATAAAAAGGAAGAAACACTATAAACTCACTCTGGGAGGTCAGTATTACTTTGATACCTATACCAGGTAGGAATAGAACAAAGAAGAAAGAAAGAAAGAAAGAAAGAAAGAAAGAAAACTATGAGTCAACTTCTCTAATGTATATAGATGCAAAAATTTCTCAATTTGAACAATATTTGTAACTGACTCAACTCAACAACACATTAAGAAGACAACCAGGACCAATTTGATTTTGATCCATTGATAAAATTATAGTTCAATATTCCTATATTAATACAGGTAGTACAGCATAAACATACAAAGGTTTGGAAATTACATGACAATCTGAATAGCTATAACAACCATTCATTCATGATAAAAACCCTGAAGAAATTAGGAACAGAGGAACATACCTCAACATTTTCCTCTAAATTCAGTAATGAGACAAGGGTATTTACTTTCATCATTTTATTCAATATAGTGCTTGAGTCTAAGCTAGAGTAATTGGGCAAGAAAAGGAAATATCAGGGATACAGAAAGGCAAGTAGGAAGTAAAAACATCTAAATTTTCAGATGATATAACTTTATACTTAAAGATGTAGATTCTGCCAGAAAAATACAAGATCTGACTAACATCTTCAGCAAAGTAGTAAGATACAAAAAAAAAACATTAAAAATTGTTTTGTTCCTATACCAATAACCAACTTGTTGACAAAGAAACCAAGAAAAATTGTCTACACTCTAGCATAAAATTCCTAGCAAGAAAACTACCTGAGTTGGAAGGGTTCCACAAGGAAAAACTTAAAACAGTGAATATAGAAACTGAAGAAGACATGAGAAGATGGAAAGACTCATCACTAGAAAATGACTGTATTACAGAGTCGATGCAGTCCTCATCTTTATCATGTTATTCTTCATGAAAATAGAAAAACAATTCTAAAATCTATATGAGAGTACACACATATACCTAAACCAACCCCCTAAACAAACAAACCCCCAGCCCCAAACAAAACCAAAACCACTACCACTGCCACTACAACAAACCCCCAAAAGACAAAGCATGTTAGGCAAAAAGAACAGTTCTTCAAATTATACTATGGAACCATAGTTGCAAAACGAATACTGTACTGGTGAAAGAGAGATATACAACTGATGGAAGAGAATAGAGGACCAAAAATAAACTTATTAGCCATCTCACCTCCCCTTTTTACAAAGCTGCCAAAAACATACAGTGGAGAAAAAACAGCCTCCTCACATAAATGGTACTGGGAAAATGGTATATCCATATTTAGAATAACAAAATTAGATTGTTCTCCCTCACCCTGTTTAAAAAAATCAATTCAAAATAGATCAAAGACCTTAACAAAAGCCTTGAACCTTCAAAACTGCTTGAAGAAATTAGGGGAAATATTTCGAGATAAAGGTATAGGCAAAATCTTTTAGTTAAGACTCCAAATTTAGAAATAACATAAAGATGTGCTCGCTTTGGCAGCACATATACTAGAAATAACAGAAAGAATTCACAAATGGGACTGCATAAAATTATCATTTTGTTTTTATTTCTGTGAATGCATGTGTATTAGTGTGAGTATATGGCGCCTGTGTCCTGGTGCCTGGGTAGACCTGCAGAAGGCACTGGCTCCCCTGGAACTGTAGTTACAGGAGGCTGTGAGCTGCCTGTTGTGTGTGGTGGGAATTAAACTTGGGTTCTCTGGAACAGCAAGCACTCTTAACAAATGAGTGATCTTTCTTGTGCTGGGGCTACATAAAATTAAAAATCTGTAAAGGAAAGGGAACATCAGCAGACTGAAGAGATGGTCTATAAAATCGAAGAAAATCTTTATCAGCTATATAGATGATGAGATCAATGCAGAGAACATACAAAGAACTAAAAATATTAAATACCCAAAGAAGCAATTCATCAATAAATAGGCAAGAAAAATGAAGAGAAAATTAAAACTACCCTGACATTCTATCTCACCCCAGTCTGAATGGCCATGATCTGGAAAACAAAGAACAAATGTTGGTAAGAATGAAGGGTGCAAATGTAAAGTGATGTAGCAACTATGGAAATCAGCATTAAGGTTCCTTAAAATCTAATATGTAATCCAGCTTTGTTACTCCTGGAGGTACACCCAAAGGAATTAAAGTGAGCACATCAGCAGGGATACTTGCACACCAAAGTGTACTGTGGCACTATTCACAGTAGCAAACATATGTAATCAGTTTAGATGTTCATTAACAGATAAACACATAAAGAAAATATGGCATGCAAACAAAATGGAGTTTTATTAAGATGTAAAAAAAAGAAATTGCATCTTTTTCAGGAAAATTGATAAAACTGAGTATCAACAGGATAAATGAGCTATTTTAAATATCCAGACACAGAAAGACAAATATTGCATATTTTTTCTTGCATGTGGAATCAAGATTAAAAATACAACCACCCTCAATGTATTTATTCTATGAAAATAAAATAGTGACTAACTGAGAGGAGGAAGGGGTTTAAAGGTAAGAAAGAGGGCAGAAGTAGACAAGAGGATGCAGTGGTGGGGTGAGACCAATTATCATATGCTTTCTCTTATGTGGACTCTAGACTGAACAGTATATATATTAAATATATGAAAGCTCAGGGAGACAGGGAACAGGAATATGAGGCTAGTGGGCAGTGGGCAAAGGATGGTTGATGGGAATATGAACAAAGTACAATTATGTATATTCTGAAACTGTCACAATAGAATCCATTATTCTATAGTCTGATATTTTGAAATGTTTACTGATGCAATTTGTGATAGCCCTGAAATGGTAACATTTAAAAACTACTGTCATACCTAATGTATGTGAGAGGCTACTGACATACTGTGCTCACTCACAGCTGAGAAGGCAGTCTTGACATTTAAATTTACTTGGTCAAATGACCATTGGTAAGAACAATGTTAAGACCAAGAGCTGTGGAATGTTGTTCTGTATGCTGTGAATGTGTGTTGCTCTGATTGGTTGATAAATAAAATGCTGATTGACCAGCAGCCAGGCAGGAAGTATAGGTGGGATAAGCAGGCAAGGAGAATTTTGGGAAGAGGAAGGCTGAGTCAGGAGTCACTAGCCAGACACAGAGGAAGCAAGATGACAAGTCATAACTGAGAAAAGGTACCAAGCCAGGTGGCTAAACACAGATAAGAATTATGAATTAATGTAAGTAAAAGAGCTAGTTAGTAATAAGCCTGAGCTAATGGCCATAGAGTTGTAATTAATATAAGTCTCTGTGTGTTTATTTGGGACTGAGCAGCTGTGGACTGGGCGGGATACAAGAAAACTTCCAACTACAACCAAGGATTGAAAAGGGGAATTATGTATATATTTTAGTCTCTATATCATTTAAATAGCTTTTAAAATGAATTTAACATACTTACAATTGATTATCAGACACTAAAATATTTCATATGTTCAATGATCTTATAGCTATTTTAATACAATTTCTTTTCCACTTCTTCCTTTGAAAGATTAGACAAAATTTTAGTTCATCATAGATCTTATTTAAGTATTCATATGTATAGGCTTTGAAAGACTGAAGGATTTAGAGTAAAGACATCCTTTGAAAAATACTAGCACAATACTGACTTTATGGTTTATCCTGAAATCATGTATATGGAATAATACAATAAAGTTTCTATGCTTATGAAATAAAACATATAGCTCATTCAAAGTGTTGTTGTACATTTGTATTTTTCCATCTAAAGATGCTCATTACCTGCCAATATGGTAAGCCTAAAAGAATGTGAGTTAAAGGTGTAAGATAAGTGGGAGCTGCTTAAAACCTATTTTTGTCTAAGGAGGGTCAAGACAAAAGAGCTAAAACATGGCACCTACTATTTTACTAATTTAAGGTCTTTAACATCATCTGTTATGCCAGCTACCATTATTAAAAGTATTTTAATGCTGGATCAGGAGAACTACTATGTAGCAAAAAAGAATGTAAGTTTTAATACCTTACTCCTATTCCTTTTCTACTTTTGATTCTGAGTTTCCAGGCAGAAAAATTAGGATGTTGTATAACCATTCTCTAATGTTCACTGCAGTTTAAATATGCCAGTGTTAAGATTCTATGAATAAAACTCTTAGACAATTATTTCTATGTGTGAGTGTGTATGTGTGTCTGGAGACAAGAGGATAATGTTGGGTGGTATTCCTCAGAAGACATCCATCTTGTTTTTTGAGACAAGGTCGCTCATGAGGACCTGAAGTTCACCAAACAGGGTAAGGTGGATGGCAAGTGAGCCTCAGGGTCTCCATTTCCCCAACACTGGGTTCACAAGCATGTGCTAACATGCTTGGCTTTTTACATGAGCGTTGGGAACTGATTACATATTCTCATGCTTGTATAGTAAGCACTTTACTGATGGAACTGTTACTCAAAACCTAAAACTAATTCTTTTGTATTGTTTCTGTCTTCATAAAAATAACTAAGAACTATATTTCATTTAGAAAATATCAAGGATAACTTTTGGGTAGGTGGAGTTTGATTACAGTACTATTTATTAACTACAAGTGCTCAGGAGCTTAGTCTGCTGGAAGTCAATGTCCAAAGACAACTTCTCAGGTTATTAGAAATGGAAATTGATTATAAACTTACTACAGTGGGGAACAATACTGCTATAGTGTTAATGCTGAATGTTCCCCAAAGGCCCAGGTGTACCCAGGGTGGCACTGTTAGGAGATGTCATGGACCTTCCAGAGCAGAGGCTTTGCAGGATACTTCGGTCATAGGGGAGGGTATGTTCACGAGGGGATTGTGGCCTCTGACCTCTTCTTTTCTTCATACTTATTGTCTCCTGGCTCATGAGGGACATCGTTTGTTTTGTCACTAGCTCTTGCCATGATGTGAGGCCTTATTAAAGGCTCCAAGTCACATGACCACTAGGTCATGAACTAGAATTTCTTAAAGAAAGATAGCTGGGCATGATGGTGCACCTTTAACCCCAGCACTAAGGAGTTCAAGGTCAGCCAGGTCTTGAGTTCCCATTCAGCCGGGTATATACAATGAAACTCTGCTTCAAAAAACCACCTCCATCTCCTCCACCTCCCCCACCAATAGCAACAATGACAAACAACAACAACAACAACAACAACAACAAAAACCCAGAAATTTTTTTTATAAGTTAATTATGTCAAGCATTTTGTTATAGTGACTGAAAGTGACTAAGACAACCACATTTCCATTATTTTCACAAACTTTTCTGAAAATCAAAAAGCTAGGTAGAACAGAAAACAGATCAAAGTGATTATTATTTAATAACCCAAGGATAAATTAGGTTATTTTGAGCTACGGACACTTCTCAACTTATGCCACATCCTAATAAAACATTGTAAGTTGAAAATATCATTAATAAAAAATGTATTTAAATGGGGACATGGTGGCATATGCCTGTAACCTTATCACCTGGGAGGTTATTGCTGGAGAATCACAGATTGAAAAGCAGCCTATGTTACATAGTGAGATCTTACAGAGAGAGAGAGAGAGAGAGAGAGAGAGAGAGAGAGAGAGAGAGAGAGAGCATTTGATATCTAATCTAATCTAATCTAATCTAATCTAATCTAATCTAATCTAGTGTACATCATAGCTCAGCAATGTGATAAATGGCTTCTCTTGCTATGTGACTGACTAGGAATTACAGCTTCCTTCTGCACTCAGCTTTATAGGACAATGTCATACCACATATTACTAGTTGCAAACTATAAAAATGGACAATGTAAAATGTAGTTTTCTGGACATGTAGGATACTTTTATACCTTTATAAAGCTGGAAAATTAAGTCAGAAATGGTCTCTATAAATTTTCTACAACACCTGGTTACAAGACATTGGTTATTTCTGACTCCTAAGAGAAAAACCATCAGAAGGACTCAGAATTGTCTTATTTTTCTGATTCAGTGCTGACAGTACCGTCTTTAGGGTAGAATTCTGGTATTTAGAATAAAAAACAGATGGCCTTTCCCTATTTTTATGAACAGAAAGCTATCTAGTATTTTATTCTGGTTATTAAGTCAATCACAGTTGAACAGAAAATAGGAACAGAAAGGAAAATTCAGATGCTGGCAATGGTGAGTAAGCATCTTCCTTTAGGATGCTGTACTAGTCTTTCTTGGAAGACAAAGACCAACAGACAGATATGATAGTACCTCGGTAGTTGATGATTTCTGTACCAAGCACCGGAGTCATCTCCAGGACTGTAATGAAGGCTTTGTCCATAGATGTCAGAGGAAAAGGAGACATGCGATGTCTTCTAGCCACCTTGGTGATATCTACAGCACTGTGACCTAAACAGGAGACAATTAACTGAGAATAACACACTGGAACATTGATTAATAGGTAAGAATGACTTTAAACACCCAAACTTCCAATGTCGGAATCCTGGTGAGACAGCATTTCTCCTGTTTCTGACACATGATTGTAGAACATTAAATAAAATTAGAAATGTGCCAAAACATTGTCAAATTCGTTAATACTGGCTGATCAAACAATGTTTACTATGGGTCAAGTAACTATTCTAGATTAACTCCTAATTCCATGTCAGAAGAAGGTTCTGTTACCAGTCTTTACAGCTGAGTAAAGAAGCTTAGACAGGCTTTATATCTTCGCCTAAGTCACACAGCTGGTAACAAAAGCGCCAGGATATAAACCTAGGTAGTTTTGGCTTCAGGGTTCATATCTTCAACACTATACTGACCTTTAGATATTTAATGAACTAGTTAGCAAAACAAACTTATTTAGGATTCACTGGAACTGTTCCTTTTCCTGTAAAAAGTCATGGAAGATCACATGCAGCTGTCCACTCTTAGGTAATCTTATTTAGTCCTTAGGCATTCCTATCATACATACAGAAAAACTGCTGATTTTGTATCTCTGATCTCAACCTCCACCTTCAACTTTACATTTGTATATTACCTAGGAGCTGGTAGATAATGTATTTTTCCAGGCTAGTAATCATCTGACATACTTGAATATGCAACAACAACTCAAACCTAAAATTTCTAAAATTAAGCTCTTATCTCTAACCTCCTTTACCACCCCTAGGATGTTTTATTTCTCTTGCAATTCTCAACTCAGCCATGCGTTTTACCAGTTTAGTAACTGGGCCAAACAATGGAGACATCCTTGTCTTGTGTTTTGTCAGAACTCGAACTAAACTACCTTTACAGCATACCTAGAATCTGACAGTTGCTGACTACCTCCACCGCTACTACAGTACCTGGAACATTATTTATGTTCTGGTAAACTGAATGGCCTCTTCTTCCCTGTTCTCCTGATTCTTTCCTTGTTCCATTGCCATTTATGTACCACATAGTTAGTTTTGTGATCCTAAGTTACAACATACTAATCTATGCTCACAACTCTCAAAGACTTTACATTTCACTTACATAAAATCTTCGCTAGTGTCTATAACGCCCGACATACCATCACCCTCTTTATTCTTTTTGTGGTTTACTGTGCCCTAGTTACACTGCTTTCTTTCTCTCAGTGATCATGCCAGGTGTCTCTCTCCTTAGGGCCCCTGTGCTTGCTATTTTTCTCGTGGACCATTTTCCTTCCAATATTACACTGGCACCTAGGCCTCATTTCTTTCAGTTTTTTTTTTTTTTTTGTATGTGTCACCTCATCAGAGAAGTTTTTGTGACTATTCTCTCTATAATGATACATGCCATCATTCTTTATTCCCATCCCTACTTTACTTCATACATAATACATAGATATTAGATATTTACAGCCATATATCTACCATACATACTTGTTGAGCTTATAGAATGACTCATTTGATGATGGAGACAATTTTGTGTATGTGTGTATTTTCACGTGTGTGCAGATTCATACAGGTAGGTGACCATGCACGTTAGTGTGTATGGAGACTAGAAGAGAACCTCAAGTGTCATTCCTTAGCCATTTATCCTGTTTTTTGTTTTTGATGCAGGATCTTTCATTAGCCTGAGGATCACTAAGTAAGCCAGAGTTGGCTGGCTAGCAAGCTCCAGGGATTTGCCTGCCTCCATTTCTCCAGCACTGGGACCACAAAGGCACTCCTGGGCTCAGCTTTTACATGTGGGTTCTAGGCATCAAACTTAAGTCTTTGTTAGCAAGAAAATCTCTTTATCAACTGAACCATCTCCTTAGCTCCCAAAGCAGACTTTTTTTTTTTTTTTTTTTTTTTGGTTTTTGGTTTTTGGTTTTTCGAGACAGGGTTTCTCTATGCAGCTGCAGCTTTGCGCCTTTCCTGGGACTCACTTGGTAGCCCAGGCTGGCCTCGAACTCACAGAGATCTGCCTGCCTCTGCCTCCCGAGTGCTGGGATTAAAGGCGTGCGCCACCACCACCCAGCCAAAGCAGACTTCTTGATCACTGCATCTTACCCTTGGAGTGAAAAAATGTATGTAGAACAAAGGAAAATAGAAAACAGAAACTACAAGCCCTGCTGCTTGGGTCTCCTAATTGGACTCACAGTTCCCTTCTTTCTTAGCCAATTCTTGGCTGGATGAGGTCTGTGATGTAATTCTGGACAGCAAGATGTCAGAAGAAATCTCTGGGAGAAGATATTTTATTACACATACTAAGATTAAAATAGACAGAGCCTTCCAAAATAAGCTTTTGTCCTGTCTTCCATCTGGAACATGGAGGTATTGTAACTATTTTTCAACCATGAGTTTTAACTCTGCTGATAATTTTGAGCTGCTTGGTAAACCTATTGCTTGTCTCTGGAATTTCAGTATGTGAAATAAATAAACTCTCATTTCTCTAAACTACTTTGTAATGATTATATATGTTCATCCCTCAGAACACTATAGTTTCTGGTTGTTGTATCTTGCTAAATTTAGTGCATCTGCCACAACTCCAGCAGCTGCTCCAAATATGCTCCCTGTATTGACTGAAAGGTACTATCACAAAGATTTCCAACCTATGATTCAAAAGAGTCCCTCCTTACATGCATAAAATTGCTTATATACCATATAACATTTACCTTATGGACAATAAAAAAAAAATCACAGAAATTTAAAGCTAGAGATGTTAGAAATTTTTAGTGATAAATCTGAATATTTTTTATTCACTATTATAGTTCAAGACTTAAAAGACTATGACTTATCACAGTTAAAATGTAAAATTAATTAATAACCTACTTTCATTGAGGTTTGAGCTTAGTCAATCAAATATTGTAAAAACCATATGGTCATAACCAGTATAACTGGAAAAAAACAATAGAGATAGTGACTTTCTCCTATTCAGTCATAGAGAGATGCAGATTTCAGCTTTGATCTTTTTTGTGATATTATATTATATATTATGTATAATCCTATAAAAGCTGTCTTTCTAAAATGTTTAGGTTTTAAGAAACTTATTATTTAGTCGTATAGGATTATTTGTTGAACACTATTTGCAACAGAATAAAAATGTTTTAGACAGCAAATTTGACTATCACTGAAAACACACATCAATTAACACCCATTTATCAAGTGTTCTTTACAAACCAGATACTGGCAAGGAGTTGGGCTGTGCAAAGTAATATGTGCCCAGTCATGAAGAACACTACAGTTCAGCAGAAAGGGGAAGTATTCAGTTAAGTGAAAGGGTAGTGAACTGTCAGATGGGTTTTTAACTACAGAAGTTGGTAGTTTCTCTTGCTCTCTCTTTCTTTCATTCTTTCTTTCTCTTCCTCCCTCCCCCCTTGTTACAGTGTAGGCATCTACTACCCATGAGAAATCTCTCCAACTTCGAAAGTAGTATCTCATTTATAACTTCTTCTGGCACTTGCCCTTCTCCAACTTATGCTACATGTATTTAATATTTATCTTACGATTGTTAGTGGATTATAAACATGAAAGCATAGCTTATCTTATTAGTTTCTATATCCTTTATCACTTTCAGAATAGTGCATCTATGAAATACTTGAGAGGAGAATGAAAGCCAAATATTTAAACAAAGTTCAAACTTGGCTATAAAGAGAAAAACAGTTCCTTCTGCTGCTGTTTTACTTCTCTAAGTATAAGACATTTAAAAAATGGTTCCAGACCCATGGCCTGCAAGCCCTCTTTGTGCCTGAGCCATCTTTTCTGGATAAATGTAATTACCACTTGTATTAGTTACGGTTTCTGTTGCTGTCATAAAACACCACAACCAAAAGGCAAGTTGGAGAGGCAAGGGTTTATTTGGCTTACACTTCAGCATTGCTGTTCATCACTGAGGGAAGTCAGAACAGGAATTCAAATAGGGCAGGATCCCAAAGGTATGAGCTAATGCAGAGGCCATGGAGGGGAGCTGCTTACTGGCTTGCTTCCCATGACTTGCTCAGCCTGCTTTCTTATAGAATTCAGGACTAGCAGCCCAGGGATGGCACCACGCACCATGGGCTGGGCCCTCCCCCATGATCATTAAATGAGAAAATACATTACAGCTAGATCTCAAGGAGGCATTTCCTCAGCTGAGGCTCCTTCCTCTGATGACTAGTTTGTGTTAAGTTGACACACAAAATCACCCAGTACACCACCACCCGTCAATGAAGCCTCTCTTTGCAGCAAATGGAGACTATCACAGGAAGCGACAACTAGACACAGTGCATCACGGGGAGCACAGACACAGTGGATATATCTGTAATAGAGCTCCTGTATGTATGGCTCAGGGAACATCACAGAAGTGGGGTGGAAAGATTGTAAGAGTCAGAATACCAGGAAGTCTGCGGTGAAACAGTTGTTCTAAAATGGTTGCATAAGCAAGACTGGAACAATGGCAGCATTAATGGACATATTAATGTGGAAGTGGGAGAATTTCACAGGGGTTCCAACCCAGATTTAAAAAAAACCCAGGCAGCTAATGACTGCTGGGAGACTAATTAACCTCTCCCAAGGATAAGACTCCCTTATTGGTCACTCCATAAAAAGGGGTCTGCCTTGAGACCATACATACACAAAAACCCAAATATGGACTCACCAGGATGTATTTATATATTTGTGCACACATACTTGCTTTTAACTAGGGAATCCACTCACAGCCAAGGAAGTACAGCAAAAAGCGTGGCCGGTGCTGCTGGCTTGATGGCTCACTGTCAAGCTCATGCTCATATATATCCCTTATACTGCCCAGAAACATGGGCCTAGTGAATGGTCAGTGGGCTGGGGCTTCTGATGTCAATTAATAATCAAGAACAGATTACCCACAGGCCAATACAATCCTCAATCTAGGCCCTCCTGTCAGGTGTTTTCTATGCTGTGTCAGGTTGACAGAGTTGGCTAAGACAAATAGAGGAAATAACTCTCTATAAGCCAATCTACTTTATGGTCCCAAATGAATTCTGATAGTTCCCTTACAAATTAATATTTGTAATTTGGTCTGAAAGAGAATCTCTGAAAAGCTATATTAAATTAACCCCTACTACAGAACAAAACAGACATGAAAAATCTAGTCTTACTAAAGAAATTAAAGTATTCAAGAGAATATTTATTGAACTTATAGAAAAAGTACTTGGTGATATATCATTATCATTGACAATTTGTAGGTTGGCTGGCTAATTTAGCGAAAGGAAACTACAAATTACCTTAGCATATGAGATCTTTTAGTGGGAACCAGGGACAAAACTGGAGGGGAAAGTCTAGCATCCTGAATTGAGCTAAGAGTGATAGCTTCAGTTACCTCTCACCTCATTGATAAAATTCCTCAGCAATGATTGTAATTTTCTGAAGTAGATCTACAGAATTCTATTTATTCTAAGGTGGTCACAATTAATGCTATAGTTTTCTCTAGTAAATTTACTTTTAGATAGGTAAAATATAACTGATTTCTTTTGCACTTTTAAGTCCTGGTTGGATAGGATATTGACCATGTTAGTTAAGACTGCTCTTGGCAAGTGATCAAAATCCTGTTGAGATTTTCTATCATGCATGTAACAGTTCTACTCACAGAAATGACTGCATAGGTACGTTCACACACAATAATAAATAAATTAATTATCTAAAAAGAATTTTTGCAAAAATGGCAAGAATTCACTCAGGGCAGTCATCATCAAAGACATGGCTAAATACTAAAGGTAATGTCTACAATATAAGAAGGCTTCTAATGGAGCAGAGATAATACAACAAAGGTTTCAGACAACAAAATATTCACGCAGGTTCTTCTTGATTTAAATCAAAATCTCAGGAGGAAGTCTTGTTATTCATAACAATTATTAAGAGTTTCCTATGTTGAGGTCTTTGATCCACTCGGACTTAAGTTTTGTGCATGGTAACAGATATGGATCTATTTGCAGTCTTCTACATCTTGACATCCAATTATGCCAGCACCATTTGTTGAAGATACTTTTTTTCCCCCATTGTACAGTTTTGGCTTCTTTGTCAAAAATTAGGTGTTCGTATGTGTGCAGATTGATGTCAGGGTCTTCAATTTGATTCCATTGGTCCACATGTCAGTTTTTATGCCAGTACCAAGCTGTAAAAAAATCCCCTAACTCTGATATTGAGATGTATCAGAACTGTGAGTTTGGATCTGAAGCATGATTTTGACACAACTGTGTTTTCAGTACAGACTTGACTGGTTCTTGGTTGTGATGACAATCAAAAAATGCAGTCATGAATTATGTGGACTACAGAAGACACTGGATCAAATACATCATTTTCTTTTTTCTTTCTTTCTTGAGAAAACATTTCCCAAACCACCAGGAGCTCAGCAGGGAGTTCCAAGAGGATCTGGGAAGCAGAGAAGCCAGGCCCCTCTGTAGAGCCCATCTCCACTGTGCACTCAGCCTCCTGCTCCCATCAGAGGGCTATCTGTGGTGGCCTCCCTCTAGGCTCAGGTAAAAACCCCACAGTCTCTAAAGGAATCTGATACATTCTCACAAGCCGAGCTGTCATGCCGGTGGATATGTTTTCATTTGGGTTTTTGTTGTTAATGTTTGAATGTGGAGAGAATGCTACAGGCAATCTGCATACTTTGCAAAATAAAAACTTGGTGAGAAATCCCACTTCCAAAAAGTAAATTCATCAGAGTCAGTCAAATTCTTGTTTTGAGAAAAAGTATCAAAGTCATAGTTTTTAAAAATGTATTATACTGTGATAAATTTTTGGTTTGAAAGATTTAGGTATAAGTAAATGTTACCGATTTCATAATCCTATTTCTCATAAATACTAATTATGTAATTATACATTATACACACACACACACACACACACACACACACACACACACACACACACACACACACAAAGAACTTCAAAAAATTGGTTTTTTCTTTTTCTTTTTGATGGGAGTTACAACAGAACCTTGCTTGATAGCCCAAGCTAGCCTGACACTTATGGTAGTCCAAGTGAGTCTTTAACTCCTGATCTTCTTGCCTCTCCCCACAAGTGCTGACTATAAATACAGACATCACTCCTGGCTTAAGGTTGTATTCTTTATACTATTTCATTCCTGGCTTTAACTTAGATAAATATCCATTGTTATTAAGAAAAAAAAAAAGAGTTTCCTAATCTACTTAAAGTATAAATTAATACTCTGGGATATACTGACAATCTTAAGGAAGAGTCTTGTTTTGTCCTTGTTTATACCACAGCTTTCAGCATCACCTAATGTTTGGAGTTAGAATCTCCTCTATTTCTATTTTCAGTCTCTTCCTGAAAAGCAGATGACCTAGAACAAGTTTTCTAGAAAATGTTAACAGGTGTAGGCAATAATAACATGTACATTCAATTTAAACAAGGTCTTGGGTATGTTGAAGAATTCGTGGTTCAGAGGTGGTAAGCATTTAATCTTTCAAACAAATTTTTCTAATCAAGAGAAGTTAGCTCCAAAATCCTAGGGAAACTGGCAGAATTCATATACTCAGTATTCCAGGGCATTTAATTAATTTTCCCAGCCCGATTAGTTTCCCCTCCCTCCCTCCCTTTCTTTCCCTCCAGTCCCTCCCCTCAACAACACCTCCCCCTCCCCACCCCCGCACCAACCACTCCTCCTCCTTTTCTTCAGTAAAAGGTAGGTCTCCCATTCATATCAGCCAGCCAGGGCATATCAAGTTGCAGTTAAGACTAGGCACCTCCTCTCCTATCAAGGCTGGATGAGGCAATCTAATAGGAGGAAAGGGTTCCAAAAGCAGGTAACAGATTCAGAGACATCCCCTGCTCCCACTGTTAGGAGTCCCTCATGAAGACCAAGCTACACAGCTGTAGTATATGTGCAGATGGCCTAGGTCAGTCCCATTCAAGGTCTCTGGTTAGCATAGCAGTTCAGTCTCTGTGAGCCTCTATGAGCTCAGGTTAGTTGATTCTGTGGGTTTTCTTGTGGTGTCCTGGCCCCTTCGGCTCCTAACATCAAAGTTGCCACAAAATGTCAGCTCTATAACTGACATCAATGATTCATTATCATTCATAGGATATAGTTTCAATTCTTTATGATAGTATATAAAATTCTTCCTTTCTTTTTTTTTTAGCTTCCCACTCATTGCTGCATTGCTTATAAAATTGGCAATACTGTGGACAAGTGAACACATAGTATCATTTTATATTTTCTTGCTGTAGTATGTAATGTTCTGTCTGCCTAGAATAATTTTTTCTCATTATTTTGTTTGTTTCCCTGGGAAATTACTATTCCTCCCTCAATTTTTTTTTTTCAGTAAGGAAATATTTAAATAGTGACAAGAACACAAGAAAAAGATGTTAGAGCAAGCCTGCAAGGTTGCTTTTGACTAACCCTGGAACAACTTTATGGCAAAAATAAACAGATTTACTTAATAAAATGAAAATAATTCATGAACAGATAGTAATGTAAATAAATAATTTAAAAATTATTCCTTGTAATTCCAACTGATAAAATAAGTCGAATTAGAAAAACCTACATTGGCAATCATTATGCTAGTAACTGATTCAGACAAAAATCATCAACAGATACTAAAACTAGAAGGGAAAAGCTTCAAGAAAAACAAGGTATTTTTATACAGGCTAAATATATATCTCCATAATATCTCTTATTAAATACAAAGCCAAAATATTATTTCTTAGTGGAAAAAACCCCTACTTTTTTTTTATCTACCACCTTTGCCTCGTGATCCCAAGTATTATCACTAGTAATGGAACAAATATACACCATGGCCTCAATGACATGATTGGTACATTGAGAAGGACACATCATATTTGAAGTATTCCTAACAAATCACATAGCAATTAAAGCACTTTGAAACATCAGAAAAATTAAATTTGAAGGTCATTATATAAAATAACTGGCCTATGCTCTTCAAAAATATTGAGGCCATGAAAGACAAAGAAAAACACGAGTAATTGTTCTAGATTAAAGGAGCCTAAGGGGACATGACTGTTAAATGTAATGCATGAATCTGGGTTGAATCCCAGATCAGAACAAAAGAATTATTCTCTTCCCCATTTGCTATAAAGAACATTATTAGAAAAACTGGCAAAATTTAATTGGAATCAGATTATATAATAGTATTATGGTACTGTTAATTTCTTGATTTTCATAATTGTGCTGGGGTTATGCAAGACGATGTCTTATTTCTTTCCATCAACCTCATTTTACCCCTACTTCAAATGCACACTGAAGTAGGAATTAAAGAGGCATCATGTCTGCATTTTATTCACAAGCAGTTTAGTAAAGTATATGCATACTAATATGCACAGATAAATGTGGCAACATTTAACTGTGGCAAAATATCGCTATCTGGGGAGTCTGGATGAAAAGAATGCAGAAATTCTTTATGATATTCTTGTAAAATTTTCTTGAGTAGAGCCTCTGTTATGAAGCCAAAAATGTCCACACATTTTCCCTGTACTTAGAGGTACTATAAAACACTCTCTTAGTATTTTCTTTGCATATTACATTAAGCACATATCTCCATTTTGTATTTATTTATAAGTCTCTTTACCTAACTAGATTCTCAGGAAGAAAAATTCTCTTAATATCAAGATACTGTGCACATAGCATAGTCTAGAGTATACCAACTGACAAAAGATGGTTATATAAACACTATATACAATTTCGAATATTATCTATCTATCTATCTATCTATCTATCTATCTATCTATCTATCTATCTATCTATTTTGGTTTTTTGAGACAGGGTTTCTCTGTGTAGCTTTGTGCCTTTCCTGGAACTCACTCTATAGCCCAGGCTGGTCTCGAACTCACAGAGTCTGCCTGCCTCTGCCTCCCTGAGTGCTGGGATTAAAGGTGTGCACCACCACCGCCCTGCTAACTTTGAACATTACTGTAGTCAGTATTTTTAGTGTTCTTTTGACCAGAATTAGAAAAGTTTGATTTTGAACGCCAGTTGCACTGGGTATGATGCTATAGCTGTAATTATAGCACTTGGGGTATGTGCTATGCACAGCTATATCTGAATGGAATGGCAGAAGTCATAAAGCCAGCACATCTGGCTGACAGAGATCCAGCAAAGCTGAGCCGCATGATGGCTGCCATGCCACCTTTGGTTTTCATTTTCACTTGTTGCATACTTGAGGGACTTTTAATATTTGTAGAATTTCGGGATACAGGGTTGATGGAAAATTCCTTATGAATCATTTATGCCTTTTCCCAGGAATGATGCTTCTAAGCTTCCCCAGGACAGTCCTGAACATACTATTCACCCCACTTTTAGGGAGATAACCTTATCTACCTGAAGGTCTTCCTTATGCATTGGAGGTTGTGACAATAAAGAAGCCAGAGGTCTCTTCATGAGCCTATGAGACATTCTTGAAACATCTGTCCCTGTATTTACACAGGAACAAGATATTCAAAACAAAGTAAACTCAAAAAGTTCAACAAGATTCGGTGGCCTAGACGAGTTGTCCACAATTCAGATTATAAGCCTCTTCCCACTGTACACTCAGACAATTATGTGGCATACAACTCTGCCTTACATAGAGACATACTGATGAGCAAAGTATGGAGTGGAAAGATAATGAAAGTATGAGATGTCAGGACCTCCCTCTCTTAGAAAAGTTAGCTCATGCAGAGCCACTATAATGCCATATTACCAAGGAACAAAAGAATGCCAGATTTAGACATATAGACAAATTCTATAAAGATATAAATGTAAACATTGATTGTATTATGTCAGAATTTAAATAATAACTGCAGCAGCTTTGGCCTGAGGATTTTTTCCTGGGTACTCTGACCACTAAGAGTTAATAATACACTGCTTGGGATATGGCAAAATGCCCAGGATAGTTGAAGATTTTGTTTTGGTCTAATGTCCTTGAAGCAACCAAAGCTACCAACCTAAAAAAAAAGGCTTTCATATGCCTCTAGATTCTCAAAAATTGGGTTACGGGGTTAATGAGTAAGAATGATAACTCTTTATTAATGATGTCAAAACTTGAGGGAAAATGATTGGAAATGATCACTCTGTTCTGTCATAGTTTATTAATGATGACTAAAAGATGAGTAGAAGGAAGTGAAACACATGTCCAAAAACCAAAATATTATCTATGTTTTAGAACATCATGAATGTATCTCTGCTTACTAAACTCTATATAAATAAAAAAAAAAAATACTCTGGCTGCTAGGCAGTCAGGCTGCAAGATTCTTCCTACCACCATGGCCTGGCTCACATCCTTCCCCAGTCAACTCCTTAAATCCTCTGCAGGACCCATCTACCACCGGGAATGGCTCCCAGCAGATATGTATCTGGCCAGTCTGGGCTACATACTATGTCTAATTTTGTCTTAAAAACCAACCAACAACGATCCAACCAACCAACCAACCAACCAACCAACCAACCAACCAACCAACAGAACAACAAAACAAAATACCAAAAAGCTAGCAAACATTTGTTAACAATAGGCTCAGAACTAGGTTTCTGCTCCTCTTATATCTTCCTACCTGATTATGATTTTGATAATACATATGCCGTTTTGATGTTAATCCATTAACATATTTTATAGTTATACCTTGTGCTTTTGTTTAATTTTTTTCCAAAATAAAAGTACTTTAAAAAAAGTTTTTATGTACCAGTGTTTTGCCAGCCTGCATGTGTACCATGTGTGCACCTTGTACTTGCAGAGGCCAGAAGACGTCAGAGCTCCTGGAACTAGAGTTAGAGATGGTTTTGAGCTGCCATGTGAGTGCTGAGAACTGAACCCAGGTCCTCTGGAAAGTAGCTAATGCTCTTAACCACTTAGCCATCTCCACAACCCCCAAATTACAAGTGCTATTAACTCTATCATTAAAGTATGACAGTATTCAATATTAGTACTTACATGGGATAATGAAATTTTCTTAACCTGTTTCCTGGAGTTCTCATAAAGATATTGTAGTCTGTATAATGCTGTAAGGATGGTGTCTCTGTTGGACAGATGAGGATGGGATTTCCTATTCTATAATTTAGTAATGATGTCTTTTTTTCTGTACCAACTACAATTTTGATAATGAAGAAAGTAAAGAGATTGTACTCAAAGTAACGAGTGATAAAATAAAAAATGTGGTAATCTAAGAAAAGGAGAAGTGTGATTAAAATGAAATTAAAGGCAAATATTGCTTAGGGTATTAATGTTTGGTTTCACAAATAAGTAAAAATATTTGTGGACTTGACAGATGAGATATATAAGGATATATTAAAGAAGACTCATCAATGAAAGTTGATTTATTTTGGAGATGAGGTGAGAAAATCGAGGACAGTGCTTAAATAGTATCTTAATAAATGTACTTAGCTGCTAATTACATTTAGTTATGCTTAGGAAGACTGTGTTAGTGATGACAAGCATTTTTATAATCCAGTGAATGCCAATCAAGAACATAAGGGATTATATTGCTGTAGGAGAGAATTAAAATTTTTTCTATTAAAAAGAAAAAAGAAAACCAGGCGTAGTGTCTACCTTTACATCTTTAGTCCCAGTACTTAGGAGGCAGAGGTAGGCTAATTCCTGAGTGTGAGGCCAGCCTTGTTTATAGAGTAAGTTCCAGGATAGCCAGGGCTACACAGAGAAACCCTGTCTGGAAAAACAAAACAAAAATCCTAAAAATAAAAGCTATATGAAGGTAGCATATTATTTAAAAGATTATTTAAAAACCCTCTTTCCCATAACACAGGACAACAGCAGGATATCCAAGAGGAGTCCCAGTGAAGGACCAGCATTGACAGCATAGCAGAAACCAGAGGCCTCGAACCAGATCAGTGATTCTTTGCAATGAACACTTGCAAGTAAAGATATATGGACAAAAGGGTTTACTGTGTGACTCATTGTGTCACACTACAGCTTCCAAGATGAGACTGATTTTTTCTTTTTCTTCTTCTTTTTTTTTTTTTTTTAAACTTTTTCTCCTAAATTTTATTTTATTTTGTTTAGGTTGCAAGGGGTAGATGTGAAGAGTTGGGTAACTGAATGGGATCAAGATGTATGAAGGGAAAGACACAAAGAATAAGTAAAAAGGAAGTTTAAAAACCTGTTTCCTGGGAATAAAAAACAGATAATTGCATGTTTTTTTTTAAATTTTTTTTTTATCAAGGTACAATAATATTACCTAAGAAACCTAATCTAGTTAGGGATAGGTGAACAGAAAAAGGCCAACATTGAAATATGAAATAAAGTACTTAAGAAAAATAGTGCTTGTTAACAAACATGATTTAGGCATTGTTTAGTTTTCTTCTGCTGCTTCCATTCTGGTTTCTTATTACATATTTTGTTGCCCCTCCTGTGTTCTGCCTACCCAAGGCCATTCCTCTATTAATTTGCTCACTCAAGTGTGCAGACCATTTACTGAGACAGTCACTTCAGTACCACACTGTAACTAGGGTTGCACAACAGTAGGGAATAGAGGACACTGCAGGAAAGTACAGAAGGAACATTTTGCTCATGTTTAGGAGGCCACAGAAAGCCTTCTACAAGATATGCAGGACACGTAAGAGATGGGAGATTAACAATTTAGCAAAGAGGGAACCATCTGAAAATTGAAAGTTGGGTATGTCTGGTGACCAAATCAAGATAGAATGCGAGAGGTAAATTTAGAGGTAACTAGAAGCCTGTTTGTAAGCAATTTGAAGTTTAGCCTTTACTGCAAAATACTACAGGAATAAGACAGGTATCGACACTATAAAAAAGATAAAAATGATGACTGTAGGAAAAGGAATAAAAAATAAAGATTTTTGGTTTGGACAACTAGGTAGTTAAAACACCATTCCTCTGATATCAGAAGAGCAGGTCGAGATTATGAATTTTGTTTTTGTCATGTTAAGTGAGCTATTTGTGGAATATCCAAGAAGAGATTTATAATAGGCAGCTAGAAAGATGAATATGAATTTTAGAAAAAAGATGTGGGATGGGAGTTATAGATTTGGTTTATGTCAAAGCTTTGTGAAGAATGATCTTGCTATGTAGAAAGCAGTTTGAACAAGTCTAACAGAGAACTGAATATATAAAATGAATGCCCCCACCACCCCTAAAAGGACAAATCTTCAAAGGACTACAGTGAAAAAACACCCTGAAATCTTAAAAGTGTATTAGGAAAAAGAAATGACAAGGTACATAATTGTTTCAAGGAGGGAGCAGTTAAAAAAGATAGTCAACCTTGACCTGCTTTCACTTTCTTAGACCCTAATAGTAGTCCTTCTTGCAGCCATTCTCTTTTAAAATATTTTTTTGATGTTTGTGTGTGTTTGTGCACATGTGCGTGTGCGAACACAGAAACACAATTGTGGAATCACTTATGTATGGAGATTAGAGGACAATTGTGGAAATGAGTTTCCTCCTCTCCAAACGCCTGTTGTTTGGCTTTTTTTTTTTTTTTTTTTTTTTTTTTTTTTTTTTTATCTGGGAATTGTTCAAATCCTTCCTTAAACAAGAATGAAGTCTGTGACTTGTAATATTTTAAATGCTAAGGTAATTTAATGTTGCAGGTGAATCACATAGGTAATATTCAACAAACTAAATGGCAGTAGAGGTTTCTTAAGTTTATTTAAATTTGATAATATAAAAATGCTGAAAAAAACAAAACCTTGACAGTTATATGTAGGTACTAAAAGAGGTGAAGGAGGAGAAAAAAAGAGAAATGAAATAATAGAAACATTTCAGCATATTTCAGTTCTGAAACACATGACTATTTCCCCAACCTCCCCAGATAGGGTTTTTCTGCACAGCCCTGGCTGCCTTGGAACTCACTTTGCAGCCAAGGCTGTCCTGGAACTCAGAGTGTACTGTCTCTGCCTCCTGAGTGGTGGGATTAAAAGCCTATACCACCACTGCCCGGCCACTTGACTATTTTTTATGTCTAAGGCAAAACAAAAAGAAAAATCAAAGAAACACTACCACCAAAGTAACACAGTACTATTCTAGTAATCGACTGCCAAAATGGAAACATGAATTGTTTGAAAAAATATTTAAATTGATCGTTTGGAGGAAGTTTAGTGAGCTAAAGGATAATGCATATAGACAATGAAATCAGAAAAACAATACATAAGCAAACTGAGAAGTGTAACAAGAAAATAAAAATCATTGAAAAAAACTAAGCATGAATTCTGGAACTTAAAAGACATAAAGGGTATAAAAATTTAATAAAGAGAATCAATAAGCAGATTTGATCGAACAGAGGAGTCTGCACTACTGATCTCACTATACATTGTTTATATGTATTTGAGTGTCATATCATACCTCGTTGATTTGTATAATTATTATGAATAAAATAAAAGCATGTTAATAAAAAAGATGTAGTTTTTAGTTAGTTAATTAATTTTGATGTTTAATGGTGGTGCTGGGCTCAAACCCAGGTCTGTATACTTTGCTGCTGAGCAATATCTTCAAACTTCAAAAATAATTTCTGAACTTTAAGAAAGGTCACTTGAAAACATCAAAGTCTATACCTCAATACATTTAAACTGTTACTTCCAAATCCTTTTGTTGGTGTCAGCTTGGGCAGAATACTGGGACAGAGCTCCATCTCAGAAAGCCAAATACACTGATACCCTGTTGCTGGCTGTGTGATGACCTACTGTTGGACCCTTGCCAGGAGAATTAAGTAGCGAGACATCTGGTAGGAATCCATGAAATTTGAGGTAGAAATCATAGTAGATTTCTATATATATTTCTACATAATTATGGTGTTTTTGTAAAAGTATGTTGGACAGATTTGTGTGATCCAAAGCAAATGACTGTGTTAGGAAATGGAACTTCCCTCGGCACTTAGCTGCTGTAGTGTACTATATCATGAAAATATAAAAATACCTGAGACGTATAGGGAAGCTCATGTTAAGTTCAAACAGAAGATAGATTAGAAGACTATTTTTAAGATGGCAAGACTCCCCATAGCAATAGGTGAATTTACACCTTCACTGTTAAAACACCTCAGATTTTCTTCCTCACCAGTAATGAAGTAATACTCAAATTCACATGGAATGGCAAGGGCCTCAATAGGCAATATATTTAAAATAAGTATTTATGTTACATTAAATATATTTAAGTAAAAATATATTTACTTGCACTTTCATCAACATGCAAGCACCCATATATATCACCAATTTTTTTCTTGCAACTTATTACAAAGTGACAGAATCTAAACAGTGTAGTACTATCATAAGGATAGACATACCACCCATTAGGTATATGCTAAAAATAATTGAAACAAATATCTTTTCATATTATCATTATTTTAAAATGTATATCAATTGATCAATAAACAAAATATGGTACAAAGTGGAATATAACAATGAATATAATATATATTTATATGTTAGCTATAACATTGATGAAGTTTAAGTGAAGATCAAGTCCAGACTTGACTCAGAAGGAAAAAAGAAACCCACATTCTCTTTCACATATACATTCTAGCTTCTATTTTTTATATATGAGTATGAGTGCGTAGAAGCCAGGAAAGTAAGAAAAGGCCCATGAGAGAAGAAAAGTCTTTTGGGAGTGAAGGATAGTAAAACACAGGTGATATGAAAATGGAGAAAGTTAGGGAAGGAAAGGTTTAAGTGGGGATAGAGACATGGAGATGGGGAGAGGAGTAGGTGTGAGGAGCATCAACCATAACCAAGAATGTATGATAAAGCTATAAAAAACCCTTGTAGGCTAACTAAAAAATGCAATAAAAATGAGTTTAACGGAAGTACTGTATGTGGGTGTTTACTGCTCCCAGAAGCCATAGTCTATTAAGTAAAAAATCCCAGTGCCAGGGTTGGACTACCAATTTAATGAGTTGTTGGTCAAGGAGGTCCTTGAGGCCTTCAAAACCACGTTGGCACTGCTCTTAATTGCTCTCTAGAACTGGATGGTAAGGTCCTATTGCTAAAGACACCATAGGATTTGCTTACAGGATATGGAGAAATCAAGCTAGAACTTAGCTGGCTGCTTTGTCTCTGCTTACTAGCTTTCATAGTGCCCAAAGATGCTATGAAGGCTACAGGGAGAGAAAAGTAAATCAACACTCTTATTCAGTTGTGCCACCTTCATACTACTGCTAATGTGGAAGGCAAAATATACCCACTTGTGCTATAGCGGCATGTCTGTTAAGAAGGGCAACCAACTGTTTCTGATCAGATTTGAGGCCTGTTTCACAGAAGAAAATTCATGCCTGTTACTGTAAGCCTGGTTAAAAGCCCATGATCTTGAGTTCATAGTTTTTAGTGGGGAAGCTACCACTCTTGTTTTGCTAAGTGGATATGTGTGTCTATTGAAATATTTATGTTTATACTCGAAGATTAGTGTTGCTGTCAGCTTTGATCAGAGAGGCTTCCTTTTGCAGTAGGTGGCAGTTACTGCAGAGACTCTTTGCTGGTCAAAGTGCCAAGAATAAGTGACTGGTGAATGCTCAGGCCTAAATGGAATATCTGTATTACTCCTTCAATGGCTGAAGGAAAATCTCAGAATACATGCTGCAAAGAACATAAAATCTGGAAGCATGTGTAGAACACTATCTTCTGAGCATGGTATGGCTCAGAACCCATAGTAGATGTGATTATTTATACAAGACCTGCACAAGATTGGCCCCATTAACACTCTGTTACAGGGTCGGGGTGAGGGACTCATAAAGCCCTACACCTCTTTGAAGATCTATGGGAAGGTAATGGTTGCTGGGGAGGAAGCGTCATTTTATTTAGTGGTGTAGCCACTGGTAAGTTGCTCATACTCATGTAAATAACCCCTCATCTATGCTTTTGCAAAAAAGCCTAATTAAACTCAGTGCCTACTCCACCCCCCCATTGGAAAAGGAAGGGGATCTGTAGGAATGTGAGGGGCAAGAAACGGTAGTGGGGGTAAATATGATTAAATTATAAATACGAAGATATCACAATAAAATGTGTTATTACAGATAATATATGCTAATAAAACAAGAATCCAGGCAGAAAACACCATGAACCCTGTGATTTCACATCTACAAAATATTCAGAAACAGAGATTGAAGTTCCTAGAGATTCCAAGCATACAGTGGTTTCCAGGGGCTAATGCCAGGGAGAACAACAAAGAGAAACTGCTTAAAGATAATTACTTATTCTTTTGGGGTGATAAATACATTTTTAATGTAGAAAGCAATGACTGTTAAGTAACACTGTAAGTTTACCAAATTTGCTTTAATGAAGATCATTTTATATTATGTAAATTTTATATTAAAAGTAAAAAATCAGTTTTTACTGATCTTTTAGGGTCAGCTTTTACTGATCACGGTGTGGTAGCACATACCTGTAACCCCAGCAATTGGAAGGCTGAGGCATAAGGGTCACAGGTTCCAGGCTAGCCTGGATTACTTAGTGGGGACTTGTCTCAAAAAAAAAAAAGGGGGGGAAATAAGATCGAAGGAAAGGATATGGCTTACTGGTTGTGTGCAAACCTAGCCAGCCAGAAGAGGTTCATTAAACTTTATCTAAAGACTTCATTCTTGGAATAGGATCCTCATTGAATTGGTTTTGTTTTGTTACTGTAAGTTTTACTTACCTCATTGATACTCATGCTGATTGCTACTTAAAGACAGTACCAAAATAAACTAATATACAGAAACAAACCCCTAAACCAAACCTACAACCCTTTCCCAAATTTCCAGAAACAAAACCAAAAGCACCTGATCTTAAAAACACTGTCCTGGAGATTCCTGTATGATTTTCTAGAGTTAGCACCAGCTCTTTGATCAATCTGACTTCTGCTCAGGTTTTTAATTTTGCTTACAAGAAAATCTTATTTATAGAGCAGAATGGCATAATTAAAAAGAAAGAAAGAGGGAGGGAGGGAGGGAGGGAGGAAAGGAAGGAAGGAAGGGAGAAAGAAAGAAAGAAAGAAAGAAAGAAAGAAAGAAAGAAAGAAAGAAAGAAAAGCAAGCAAGCAAGCCTACTTCTGTAGGAACAATATTTGCCTTGTTATGTCTACAGTTCCCAAGCCATGACATCATGATCTCAGATATTTCTGAAGCCTGTCTCTGGAAACCAAGATTTTTGAGGCAGGTTTCATCTTAGACTGATGTACTTTGAATAAACTTTGCCCCACCTAGATTAATCTTCAATCTACACGTTCCCATCCCTGTCTGAGACAGGATCTCATAACAAGGTCCAGGATGGTCTGAAAGGAGATCCTCCTGCTTTGGCCTCTTGAAAGCTGGTATTACAGACAGACACCGCCATGTACCACTTTTATTTCTTGTTCTTATTTTGTATGGTTAGTGAAAGACTGGCAGCATGAGAGAGCTCTTCTCATCTTTTTATACTAAAGGAACTGCAATTTGATGGCAATCTGAAGGGAGAAGATTTATGCGAGATCCCGGTTTAAGAAGCTATAGTCCATCATGGTAGAGAAGGCATTGTGGCTGAGGAGTCATCTATGGCAATGGGGACTTGCAGCATAGTTTGCTACATCATGATGGACCAGGAAATAGAGAGCTAGGGCTAGAAGCAGTCTTAGCTAGCCCTTATAGCTCTTCCCACATCTAGGCCTCCTTGGTAAATGTTTCACAAACTGCCTTAATCAAAATACTAAGCTGATATATATTCAAATAGATCAGTCCATGAGGTCATTTCAGACTCAAACCATAACAATTTCTAAAGAGAAGTTATGATTTTGTCTCAAGTAAAATCTGTTGCCTACGATATGATTTACTTCAGGGAAGGAAATCTCTCATTACTAACAGACCTTTGAAACGTTTTAAAGCTTTTTCATGGTAGTAACTAAGAGATAATTAAGATGATTCCTGGTTTTAGTCATTATTGCAGACAGTAGGGTCACAGATTTCTAATACTGCCATATTTCCACATGACTTAGATAGTTCTTGTATAACAGGGCAAGACAGTACAAAGGTTCCTGCATCTCATTTTTTTTTTGCTGAGGCCATTTCAGGTTTACCTAAAATTTGATCTTAATGGAGAATGTCATGAAAACCTACCCAACTCTATTCTAGGAACCAAAGGTCAGGATGTATTAGCCAACTTATCTTAGCTTCTGTCAAACTGCCTGTTTGTACAGAGCCATCTCCAGTTAAGGCTCATCTTAGCATCTGTTAAAACTGCTCACTTCTATGAACACCCCGTGCAGTTGCCTAGGAATGGTTTCTGCCTTTAAAGATCCCATGTTCTAGACACTCAGGGATACATCTAGATCCCCAAACACTTGGGTGTGGTCCCAGCCAGTTAGAATAAAGACTTTTAATTGACTGTAAATGAGTGGTCATTTCTGGTGGGCTATCAGGAACACTTGTAAATTAAATATCTTTCCTGATTACCAAACACAAACATGGCTATGAATTAAAATTCAGTAATTTTGTTACTCTGGGCCCATCTAATTATCACAAATTGTCACCCCTAGAATATGATCCTTTCCTTGGCAGTGGTGGCACATACCTTTAATTCCAGCATTCCCAGGAGGCAAAGGCAGGTGAATCTCTGTGAGTTCAAGGTCAGCCTGGTCTACAAAACAAGTTCCAGGACAATTAGGGCTGTTACACAGAGAAACCATGTCTTGAAAAACAAAAAAGAAAGGAATATGATCCTTTGTCTGAGGCAAAATCTATCCAGATACTGAGTACAGTAGAGTTTGTCAGTAAGATAAGCCATTTAATTTAATTTAATAAATGCACTGACATTATGCTTTTGGATTAGTGCGTGATTTTGGAATGCTTTAGAAATAACTTGTTTTGAACTCACACATGCAAAAAAACTTATGCAATTAAGAATAGCATTTTAAGGGCATTGGTGCTTCCTAAAGAAGTGGATATTACAAAGGGAGCCAAACAAAAGAAGGTACTAAGGAGGCTAAAGGAAACATCAGATAGGTAGCACTCACTAAAATTAGAGCCTTATATCCCAACAGACTAAATATTTGGTTCAAGAGCAGTTCAAACCTGCTATCACAGAATGTCTATAATCAGCTCCAGAGACAAGAAAGATAACCCAGGAGAAATGTGGATTAATTTGTAATGTTGGCTATTTAATAGCGGTAAACAACCTTAAATGAATGTTCCAAAATTTTTACAAGAATTATCCATCACTATTGCTTTGATTTTTATGTTTGTGTCTCCTCTACAACTCACACTGAAATTTAATTACAATGTAACAGCATTAACCAGGTGGGGGGTATTTTGGGAGGTAAATAAGCAATGAGGTGTTCATGCTCAAGAAACCTAGGATCAGTGCTCCACATATGAGGTGAGTTCTGCCACATGAGGTAACAGTGAAAGCAATGTGTTCACAATGGTATGTTGGAAGCAGAGACCAGGCACTCATTAAGACAGCAAATTTGCCTATAACTTGATCTTGGATTTTCCCATTTCCTAGAATGTAATAAATAAAATTTTTCTTTTTGTAAATTATCCAGTCTTTGGTTGTTGAATTTTTAGGGAGGGAGGTGAGAGGAAGTTAGGTTTGAGAGAGGTTGAGATAATTTTTCCTTCAGGTGGGAGTTTTGATCAGCGAGTTATTAACATCTAAGACAAGATCGCACAGTGAGGTGGGCTTCTCAGGTAAGAGAGGTTTCCGTTGTGTCAGACAGATTGAGATGTCTTAACAGTTTCTGAGAGAGAGGAGAAGTCCCATACCACAAGATAGCAGGCTTAGTCATTGAGTAGCCTGTTTTTTATTTTATTATTATTATTATTATTATTATTATTATTATTATTATTTTTTGTTGGTTTTTCGAGACAGGATTTCTCTATGTAGCTTTGCGCCTTTCCTGGAACTCACTCTGTAGCCCAGGCTGGCCTCGAACTTGCAGAGATCTGCCTGGCTCTGCCTCCTGAGTGCTGGGATTAAAGGTGTGTGCCACCACCGTTAATTTAACTTTACATTTCAGCCACGGATTCCCTTGTTCTCACTCCTCCCGCACCCCCACCCCCCGCCTTCCCCTCAGCCCACCCTCCATTCCCATCTCCTCCAGGGCAAAGACTCCCCTGAGGATTGAGTTCAACTTGGTAGATTCAGTCCAGGCAGGTCAAGTCCCCTCCTCCCAGGCTGAGCCAAGGGGTAATGAAGGGCAAGGGTCAAGGGAAAGAGAGCTTAGGGGAGCAGGAGATCCCAGCTGGATCAAGAACAGAGAGGGAGAACAAGGAATAAAAGACCATGATAAATGAAGACCACATGAGAATAGAAAGAAGCAAAGTGCTAGAGAAGCCCACAGAAATCCACAAAGATACCCTCACAATAGACTACTGGCAATTGTCAAGAGACAGCCCGAACTGACCTACTTTGGTGATAGGATGGCCAAACACCCTAACTGTGGTGCTAGAAACCCCATCCAATGACTGAGGGAACCGGATGCAGAGATCCACAGCCAGGTCCCAGGTGGAGCTCCAGGAGTCCAATTGGCGAAAAAGAGGAGGGTTTGTATGAGCGAGAATTGTTGAGATCAAGGTTGGAAAAAGCACAGGGACAAATAGCCAAATGAATGGAAACACATGAACTATGAACCAATAGCTGAGGAGTCCCCAGCTGGATCAGGCCCTCTGGATAAGTGAGACAGTTGATTAGCTTGATCTGTTTGGGAGGCATCCAGGCAATGGGACCTGGTCCTGTCCTCAGTGCATGAGCTGGCTGTTTGGAACCTGGGGCTTTAGGCAGAGTAGCCTGTTTTATGTGCTTCTACTTAGGTTGTATGCGAATGGGGTAGAGAGTGACCGGGGGAGGGGGAGGGTTTAGCCCTTTGTGACTCTGTCACACCAGGCTGCTTGTTAGCTCTTTTAGCAATATATGAAGGGGAGAGTGAGACTTCAGTGTGCTTGTGTGTGTGTGTGTGTGTGTGTGTGTGTGTGTGTGTGTGTGTGTGTGTGTGCCTGCCTGTGACCTAATAGGTATTTGATTACAGCAGAACAAATGGATTAGGAAAGCTGCTGTGTCAGTTTTTTTCAAGCTTGACACAAGGTGGAGTCATCTGGGAAGAGGGAACCTCATTGAGAAAATGCCACCAGATTGGGCTTTAGGAAAGTCTACAGGGACATTTTCTTGATTAATGACTGATTTAGGGATATACAAAAAGGATTAGTCACCTGACTAAGGGAAACTCAGAAGGGTCACACAAGAATCCTAACAAATGGTAGATGATTTATGACACATCGTAGGTTGTTTATGCATGAAGAAAGATGTAAAAGGAACAGAAGCAGTATTTGGTATTGAGAGAGTGAGTAACCATTAATAGCTTCTATATAGCTGCACTGTGATACTACATGGTGAATAAAAAAATGAGGGAGATAAGAACTATTTAAATAAGGAATGGGAATAGATTGTAGCTAAGTTCAGAGAAACAGACCATAAAGATGGCACAGTGGGTAAAGCACTTGCTGCCAAGACTGATGACCTGAGTTTGATCCTTGGGATTGACATGATGGAACAAGGGAACCAACTCCTGAGAGTTGTTTGCTGACCTCCACACCTGTGCCATGGCATTTATGTTCACACACATGCACACACACACACACACACACACACACACACACACACACACACACCCCTCTCATAATGAAAAATTGAGTCTGGAGAAAGGAGTGCTGAACTTTGGGTGAGGTCATGGGTATGAACTCGAGTTATCAGCATGGTATTATGATGAAAGAACATAAGCTTACAGAAATTACAAAACTATGAAGTTATGATGTTGCTTGGGCTCCATCTGGACCTGAAAAGCACAAGTCCCATCTATATGAGTATTTTATCCAAAGAAAACAATAAAGAATACTTGGGCTACCATGATGTCTATCTAGACTGATTATGAGCACAAATACAGTAAGACAGTAACTGAAAAGTAACACTGAATTCTGTAGTAGATAGAAAACAAAGGGAATTTGTCCTAAAAAAGTAACTTTACTTTGTTTGTTTGTTTCTAATCACCATAATTACTCCCAGTACCCTATAATTTCAGGACTAGAAATTAGTGGAAATTGTGCACTATAGATCATAAAATGTAATTTTAAAGTTCCTTTGTCTATCTTGCTTTATTTTAGTGAACATTCAACTATCATGTCTGACCCTCAGGTTTCTCAAACTCAGGTCTTAGTGTTTGTAAGATTTTATATCCCACTACTTAAAAGGCTCTCTCTGAGTCACATATTGTGGAAAGTTGTGAAGGTATGAAATCTACTGTTTAAATTTTAATTTATTCTTATTTAAAATTTTTGTTTTTCTTTTTTAATTATCATATTTTTAATTTTTTTTGAAACATGAAGTTGTTTAATTAGGTTGTTAGCAATTTAGAAAAGCAGTTTGTGAGGATACATCCCATTCGTCAGAGAGAATTGAGATCGCAGGTAGCCCTGGAGCTGAGGAACAGCTTTGATCTTTGGCAAAATCTGCGAGTCCACAGCTTTCTGACCAGTCTTTCGCTGCTCTGTAATCTTGTATTTCTCCTTCTCCTGGTGCCTGGGCTTGCGCAGCTGCTTCTTCTTGAAGTAAGCATCGGTCAGGTGTTTGGGGATTTTAACCTTGCTGATGTCAACTTTTGTAGAGGTGGCAATGACAAATTTCTGGTGTGTTCTTCGCAGAGGAACTCTGTTGAGGGCAAGAGGTCCAGTCAAATAGCAAGCCGCTGGCCAGCTGCTTCAGGAAAACCACTCTCTTGCCCCTGTGGCGCCCTGTGAGAATGATCAGGACGGTCCCAGGAGTGATGCTGGCCCGAAGCCTTCTCACGTGCTGACTGAAGGGCTTTTTGCCATGGCTCAGCAGCTTCTGAGGCACATCTTCGGTAGGATAATACCTAGGCATTTTTCGAAGCTTCACCACCCGGGTACTGCCGTTCTTGTCACCACCAAACGGTTTTTTGACAGTAGCAAGGACCTTCTCCTTTTTCTTCTTCTTTTTAACCTTTGGGTTTGGCAGCTGAGTACTTTCTTTTGTACAAGGCCTTTCTGGAATACACAGCAGATCGGGATTAACTGCTGATCCCTCGAACCAGGACAGGGTTCCGGCTGCAGTGGGGCTTCCCCTTCTTGGTCTTTTTAACCTTAGGGTCACCCTTTTTGGCGGCACTGGCACCAGCACCAGTGGCAGGGGCATCACCGCCAGCCTTCTTGGCCGCAGGTTTCTTCTCTTTTGCGTCAGGCTTTTTGCCCTTTTCACCAGTCATCTTGCAAGATGGCTAAGAGCCACATTTTTCATTTTATGTGTACATTTGTCTATGTGAGGGTGTCAGATCCCCTGGAACTAGAGTTACAGAGAATTGTGAGTTGCCATGTGGGTGCTGGGACCACTGGAAGAGCAACCAGTGTTCTTTTAAGCCATCTCTCCAGCCGCTTGTTTAAATTTATTGATTCATTTTGCAGTGCTGGAGATCGAACCCGGGGCCTCATGATCACTAGAGAAGCCTTCTACCACTGAGCTACAATCCAGCTCTGCATTTATTTTTTATAGCACTATCTAAAGGTCATGATCAAACAAATACTCAAGGGTTTTGAGCGAAGTTAACAGACGCATAACACAGAAATAGGGAATATTTATATAAAATAAACACATACACATATACATACACACACTAACATATTTGATATTCTCAAATATGCCCCCCTCCATTTTTTCTTCTCAAATTCTATACCCTGAGTTGATTTTGAACTCTCCATTCTGCTGCTTCAGCTTCCCTAATGCTAGTGTTACTGGTGAACAATTATGGCTTTGTGTATGTGGTGGGGATATATGTGTGTGGCGGTGGACATATATGTGTGTGCAGAGGCCATTGGTAGACACTGGGTGTCTTGCTTTATCACTCTCTCTAGCTTACTCCCTTGAGACAGGTTCTGTTTTGAATCTGGAGTTTGTCTGCCCCTCACCTTTGGGCTAGCCTGTGTGGGTGCTTGTGCAAGCTCCAGCAATTCTCTACTCTCCGTTTCCGACAGTGCTGAGTAGAGCTGTGCACATGGTTATGACGTGCTCCCCCGCCCCCACTGAATTGTCTCTCCAGCCCCCCAAGTATGCTTTGGTTGTTAAATAACACTGACATTCTACTAGAGTATAAACCATCTCATTTACTAAAACTCCCATTAGTGTGGGTGTCTAGTAGACCTATTTGATTCTGGTCAACCTGTATATCTACTGAAAACCATTAGGAAGAAGATTGGGTGATGCCATTAAATTATTAAGAGACAGAAAAATAATACAACAATTAGCATTTATACAGCATTTTTCTCCTGGAGATTCCAACTTTTTTTTTTTTTTTTTTTCTCCGCAGACATGTATTCTCTTTTTAATAGCCCTGGCTGTCCTGGAACTCACTGCGTAGACCAGGCTGGCCTGGAACTAACACAGATCCACCTACCTCTGCCTCCCAAGTGCTGGGATTAAAGTTGTGCACCATCATGCCTGGCTTGGATCCCAAAGCTTTAATGGGAAATCTTTAAAGAGGATTTCACTTAAAAGATACTAGTATATATATATAAAAAAAAACTATTCACAGTTCCATTTTTATCAAACAAGAAAATGAATATACAAAGTTCAGTGGCTTCCAAGTTAGTATTGTAGTGCTCAAACCAAATGAGAGCATTAAGGATTTTTTATTCTTGGATCAGGGAATAATGTTCTATAACATTTTGCTTGTGAAGGTAAAATCTTTGGAAATTATATTTACAAAATTATTGTTTATTACCTACACCTCAACCCTCTTTGGAGACATGGTCTCATGATGCAGCACAGACTGGCCCAAAACTTAGGATCTTCCTGCTTTATCCTTAATTGCTGGGACTACAATCATGCATGTCCAGCTTCCTTTTCCTCCTCTCTCTCCTTCTTCATCTCCTGCTTTCATGGATTTATATTAGAGTTATTTTCAGGTAATCTGTCATTAAATCATTATATTAGAGTTATTTTCATGTAATCTGTCATTAAATCATTATATTAGAGTTATTTTCATGTAATCTGTCATTAATTCATCTTTGGCAATGAGACCATAAAAAGGGGCAGCCTTCTCACCCTAAGGTTGTAGAGGAGCTTACTTTTTTTAAGTTGAATGCATCAAATTCCATTCAGTTTGCAAAAATAATTAGATTCAGGGAAAAATTTATTTATATTGATATTAAAAAAATTTAAGATGGTAGATTTTGTAAACTTCACTCTTGATATTAACTTTCGTTATTGCTCATCTTCATTTTTGTCATCAAAATGCCATTCTTAGCTCTCTATTCTGCTGAGCCACAATGGATAAGGTTTGGTGGCCTACCTGAAGCGGTGACTACTTACTGGCTCTGAGAATGTTCTCCTTGCTGCTGCACCTGGACTGGACCTGCAGAAAGAGCACACACTCAGTAATTTAGGGCTTATAACACAGACTGCCAGATAAGTATGCTTAATGGGCAAGCTCCTGAGGTTTAGGAGAAAAGGTTTTATTTATCTTGACTCACAACATGTTAGTAAAAGTCTATTACATTTTTCAGATATATTTAATTCATTTTTACTTAAAAAAAGAATGAGTTCCAGAAAAATATTTCAGGTACAATATTATAAATTGGACAAAGATAATACCCAAAGCAATTTATGTGTATTTGAGATCAGTCCAGGTGGCCCTCCATATCTGTGGTTTTCATATCTGTAGATTCAACACACTGTGGATCAGAAAAGAAAAGGAAAAAAAAAGGAGGAGAAGAAAACCAACAACACAAAACACCAGCACTACCACCTGTATATGTACTGCACCTGTGATCTTTATTTCCTTGTTATTATTCTTTATGGAATACAATATAGCAATTATTTGCATAACATTCATATTGCATTAGATTATAAAATAGAGGTAAGGGTTGCAGATATGGCTCAATGATAGAGCGCTTGCCTATTAAACTAGAGACAATATAAAGTAAAGTATATGATTGGATGTACTGAGGCTGAAAATAAGCAATATATGCCATTTTATTACATGAGACTTGAATATCTTTGGGATTTGGTATCTATGGAGGTTTTGAAATGAACTTGTTACAGATATTGAAGGATGACTATATATGGAACAAATTCAATACTGTATATTCATTTGTGAATATTAATCCTTACTCTAAAGGCATTTTGTATATGTCTTGACTAGAATAATAATGAAACCCAAGTAAAATTAAAATTCTACTGTAGTGATTTTTATTATATATATGTTAACAAGGACAAAAAAAGTTCTCATCTATAACATCTACGTTTGATGGTAGTAACTTTTGTAATGCTGATTATAATAATTTTTATAATACTGGCTATGAAAGATGTTTCTACTGGAAATGAGTTAAATTTGACCCCTTTATTAACCAGTTTTAAGTATGCATATCATTTGTCAATTAGGGGCTCTTTATGCTTTGATTGAAAAATTTAGGTTAAAGTGGCATATTTCTTTTGAAGTTTGCCAAATGGCTGTATTCAATGTTCATGCTGAATGGTAGTTATTAATTTCAGATATAACTTTATTCAAGGTCCACACCTCTTCCTCCCACACCACAGCAGCTTGCCCCAAATGGATATATACACAACAAAGAACTTTCTGTAGCTTAACACAGTCTAATAATATATGAAACAGTTTATGAAAGGAATGTTGTAACTTAGGGTAGGTTATGGCTGTCCTTCCCTGAAAAAATAAACTGTTAATGTTAAAAGAAATAATAATAAAAATGCCATGAGCAGACAAGGGCAAACAAACAGCAAAAACCAAAGCAAATAAATCTAAACACACACAGCCACACCCACGCGCACGCACGCATGTGCACACACGCACATAGCAAAACAAACAATTACAAATGTTAGTTATTCTCTTTTTGCCCAGATTGCTTAAGTAGTTTTAGGTATACTATAATGACTTTAACCCAGAATAAAAGATTCTTTTATTCTTTTATTTACAAGTCTTATTGAAGAACAATTCTGGACCAAATGAGAAAGAAATTAGTGACTTAAATAAAATAAGACATGGAAGAAAACATGAGAACAAAGAAAAGAAAAAGCAGAGAGAGAGAGAGAGAGAGAGAGAGAGAGAGAGAGAGAGAGAGAGACACTGAGGAATTAAATATGGAGGATAAAAAAGAAAGCATGGGCTTACAAAGGGAGACAATGTATGAATGAAGAATGTTCTACTATTTCTTATTAAAAATTCATATTCAAGAAGATAAGTGTAACTAATGAACTTTCTGCAAAATAAATAAGCAATTTGCATACCATGAAATGAAAACAAGTGTAACTCTACCACTACAGTCTTAACGGGGAAAAGAAACACACACCAGCAGACAGATTAATAGACAAGCTTAATAAAGAGAGATACTACATTTGAAAAAGTGACTCAAAGAACACAAGAGAACGCTGAAAGCATGGGAAGAAATCTAGGAGAAAGAAGGAAAAGAAAGAGGAAATGTTCAAAGACAAAACAGCTCAAAGAAGTCAAATGGAAGTCAAGAAAATCTTCAACAAGATGTGAAACAAGATGTGAAGGAGCCAAACCCATCGCGCAAAGCTATGTTTGCGAGTGGAAAGTAGCTCCTTGGGTCAGTAATAGTTACTCTTAAGTCGTAGCCTCTATTCCTCCAGAGTTCATCTTTAAGCCCTTCCAATCTAGAGTGGAGCTAGTGTATGGATAGAAACAAGAAATTTACAATGAACAGTGCAGTTCAGATGAGTAGTTCAAATCGTCTCATAAAATGTTCCAACAAATTTACACAATGTCTATTATATACATTTGATAATGTATATAATGGGAATGGTAGTAAAGAACTCCCTGGTATTTTCTAACAAACCAAAGCAAACAAAAATATCCTTCCTGCTTCTCTAAATTGCTTAAAAATTAACAACACCCCCACAATTGTTTATAATACGGATAAAGAAACCCACATTGGTTTTTTATACCTCAGTTTGGAACCACATATTTCAAAACAGCTCTAGAGGAGACATTTGGAGAACGAAAATAATTCAGTTCTCTCAAATAGGACCCTTTAACAAGGTGTGCAAATTGCCAAAAGTAGTGTAATTAATGTTTCCCATTTATGTTGCATTGGCTGTTGAACCAGATTTGAGAGAAATAATTTTAAAACCAGTGCTTAATTAGACTTTATTTAGCGATTTTGAATGTGTATAATGGGGGAAAGTAACTTTTAAAACTTTACCGTTAGTGTATGTATGGGATGATTCTATGCTACATAATGTCATATTTAGAGTATTTATTTTTTTTTATAAAATCTTAAATAAAGGCATTTACATAACATAATATAATGGAATTTAATTTTAAAGATAAGTTAAGAGTATCAAGTTTTATTTCATTTTATTTTATTACTTGTTTAAACAACGGGGAAAAAAGAGGATGTGAAAAATTAATCTGAGATTATGGCATTACATTAAATTTCTAAGGGAAGAAAATGAAAGGTTAAATGAAAGCTATACTATTAGAGTCCTCATTATTTTATTGTGTTGTACCATGTTATTTTATTGCAATTAACAGCTGACTGATTTTATAACATAGACAAGTGATTCTCCTTTCCACAGGAATCAAAATAATGTAAGAACAGTGTATTTAATTAAAGTAAATGGAGGAAATGAAAAAAAAAGAGAATTAACTGAAACACAGGTATTCACTTACTAATCAAGATACAAGACATCAAATAATTTATTTAGACATGTGTTTACATGTGAAATAGAATTTTTGCTTAAGATCACATTGCTTATTAATGAAAAGATATAAAACAGAAACAAAAGAAGGACAACACATAATAAATGGTAAGGAGCAAAAAAATGTCTTTTAAAAAAGCTGAGAAAATTTTAACAAGCAGCCACAATCTTTAGAGACAGATAAATTACTTACCTTATGCTTAGGTCATAACAAGAATAGCACAGTGTTTAAAGTCATCTCTTCATTATAGAAGGTACAATTGAAAGCCATAGGTTATAATAACATGAAATGCTACACAGAAATGAAGACTCTTCCAGTCCAACATGAAAAGCTAACTCTTTTGGGAGAAAATTTTAACTTACATTTAATGTAACATGAACAACTGAAGGTGTAAATGTCAAAACATATCAATAACATACAAATCTCACACTAATAAGGGAGAAACAGAAACAGCTCAATCACTCAGGACACAGAAGTTAAATTGGATTATAATTTGTGATACACAAGGGAAGGCACATCACTCTAATGGTGAAAGATGCATGCATAATCTATAACTACTCATTTATGTCCCCAGCCCACTCATACATACAAAAAGGGTCCACTAACAATACAGGGAAAGAATGTAGTGCCAAGCTGTTATGAAGAAAGCAGTACACACGGAAGCACAGCAGTGGTCATGTGATTTGAGAGGTGTTCTTCCCCTAAAGCATCCCATCACCATGCTCATTTTAAAGAAGCCACAAAAAGATTCCCTTTCAATGCTGCAGTAGCTACGAGCCCCCAGCTTGAAGCTAGAGTGTGGAATTTTGATCACCGTTCCCTGCGATGTCAGGGGCTCTCCAATGGAAGCCAGATGTGGACAGCTAGTTAGTGGGAGTATAAGTAAATGCAAACAACAAACAGCTCTTTCTTTCTGCATTTCATAGAAGGGAGGACTGAAACAAATCAAACCAAGCCCATGCCAAGTATAGGTTCTTAAATAACAATATTAGGATGCAAAATATTAAAATAAGGATCATATTTGATTGTAGGTAAACACTAATCAATTCTCACAAAACTACTGTTTTTCTGCTCACTAGGCTCATTCATGTTCTTTCTCTTAGAAATGCTACAAAACATAGTTCACATGGAAAAAATTCTAAGCAGTTGGTCAGATGGGGTCAAAATCAAGAAGGTAATAAATCATCTTCTCTGATGAACATCAAGAAAATCATCTAAAATTTTAACTGGATAGTAATCTCACTTTAAATTCAAAATTAAGCATATTTGCTTAATTATATAATCTGATAAGTTATATGGTTTGGAAAGATACAATTTAAATTTTTATATTGTTTAAAAACAAAAAGTTTATTCACATTGAAACTAAATTTCCTATGGATTTTACTCTCAATAAATATGACTTCAAATATGGGTTATTCTTGTCAGTAGTAGGGTCACATCAACTCATCAGAGAAAAAAAAAACCCCGAAACCCCTCTGTTTTTCTATTATTAATGACATTACTTCATCTGTTTTTTTTATGAGTGTGACATGAATTTTTAATTCATGGATGACTTTTCAATTTAGTTAGCAGATTTGTGACTGTTCAAAGATCAGGTACCATATTTTATCATCTTATTCTTAACAGGCGAGAATAGTTTGACTTTTCCTGCAGCATGGCTTTAGCATTTTAGGTGGTGAGTTCTCCCATAATCTTAGTTTTCTCATGGGAAATATAAAGGTTTATTGTGGGGCTCAAAGGAAATGAAGAATGCATTACTAATTTGAAGCTATAAAGAGGGAAATGACTATCAGTAGTTGTTATGATAGTGGATTCACTGACAGTTATAACGCACTTTCTCACTATATACCCTTTTCCATCACACTTTCCTCACTAGCTCAGAATGGAAGCAAGTAGGGGAGGAGGGGGAGGAACCAAACAAATAAAACCCCCAACAAACACATGCTGTTTTAAGATTTCCAGTAGGGACTGGCCAGAACTTTTCAGAAGTGTCATGGCCATATGGCCACATGTAAAAATGAGGCCATAAAATCAGAGCTAGAATAGTCTGAACTAGTTCTAGGAAATGCTTTGCATTTTGGACTTTTAGACATCAGACAAGCTTCTGATCCAAACTCTCTTCATCTTTTAAGATTCATCTTGGATTATATCAGTTATGAACAATATTTTCCAAGTTCTTTAATCACAAATAATATTTTCTTCCTTTAAGTTTCTAATAATGCTGAGATACAATTTACCTAAAAGTAATTACCAGATTCAGCAATTTAAAATATATAGCTTGGTGATTTTTAATAAATTTACATGACTGTACTGTCATTAGCATAATCTAGACTTAGGTTTTCCTAAACTCTTGAAGTATCTCCTGATTCTTTATCAAGGATTTAACATAGTTCTTCATTACCGATAGGAATTCTCAATAGAGTATATTCTTGGAGAAGCAGGATTATGACTATTTTTAAAAATATTTTCTACAATGTAAAATACAGTGTTTTGTACAAAGTAAAAACTTGCAAGATCTGAATGTTTAGTTTGTAGTAATCATTGTTCTTTTCAAATTCAGCAGGCCAGAATTTTATTTTTGCTAGCACAAGTACCATCACATTCATATCTGTAGTAGGTAAAACTATTTTATCAGCTTATAAGGCACTTTCACTCTTTTGGCCAGATGGAATTAGTAGCAATGATATGAAAAACAAGTAGATTCTAGCTATCCCATGGAATGGTTTCAAGAATTGATAAAACTTACTACTATTGAGGTTAATCAAATAATGACATGTATGTGCAGTGCAATAAAGGTTTTCTATACTGGGGGTGTCAGTCATATTAAGTACATTTCTTATTTTCTAAGAGAATAGGATGTTCTATTATTTCAAATGGTCTAGTCACTAGAAGAGCAGAAATATATAGTTCTGACATGTTACAGTCCTTTTAAACCCTGATTATTAAACTTATTAAGATTATTAAGAGTAATCTCTCTCTGAAAGTATGAACTTCTTTGAGGACCATTTACTTATAAGAATAACCTTTAAGAAAAAGAGGAAATGGCCCCATTTGTAGTGACTCAGATTGTGTGCCTCTTTAGCTTACCCAGAAACAAAAGGAAAGTTTTGGTTTAAATAGCAGTAAGTCAACAACATTACAATATTAGATTCGTAAGTCCTGTTGCCTTCTCAGTTCTTACATAAATAGAGTATTGATCAAAAATGTGTTTTATCTTCTATGGTGGCATTCATATATTACTTTATTGGAGTAAGTCAGGATGTAAGAATCTGGCTTACCTGAGACTACTGACGATTTATGTTTAATTAGACTTGTGGAACTCTAAAACAAATTCAACTGAAGAATACAAACCCTTTTGGCCTGCTTAGGACTGGGAGGCAGCAGAATAAAGAGAAACATTATTTGAAGTTGAGTGGTTTCCTTTTCTTAGCTCTTTGACGTTAGACATTTATCATTTGGAACTTTTAATTTCCTCACATAAAAAATGAGGAAAATTAATTAGAATAACATATGTAAACATGGAAAGAGAAGCATGAATCTGTTACTGTTCTGATACAGATTTTCAGTTTATAGGCTGTATGTAGATAGACTCTGAAGCACATGAGAATTAAAAATTTCCCACAGTTCATGCCATCACCCAAGTGACAAGAGATTGTAAATTTTAGTTTTTTAAATTAAAGCTTCATAAAAAGGTTGAATGAAAGTCTGAGATTAGTTGTGCAAGGATTAATATAGTTCAGTGTTGGATGTCTTTAGTCAACTTATCTCCTCTCTATGGTCTTAATTTATTTATCTATAAAATTAAGATGTTTCTGGAGGTTTAAGTGAAGTCAATGTGATTTTTGAAGAACTCTAAAACATCTTAAAAAGTCAGGGGTCCATTCCTCGGGATAAAGAAATAAAATTATGTATCTTTCTGTTTAGTAACCTGTATCTACTGTTTTCTTTCATTATGAGCTCAGGCAGCAAACCACAAAAATATTAAAATAAACTTGTACTTCATGATGTGTCATCATAAAATACCATTGATGTTCAGCATCATTTCAAGTCATAGAAGTTACTAAACCTGGTCCTACAACTTGGTATTTAATGAATTTAAAAGGGCATTATTTTATCACATTTAAAAATATTTTAAGATTTTCATTGATTTGTTCTTCTTGGCTATTTTAAATACAAAAAAATATTTTCTGCAATGAAATCTGTATGCTTTGACAGAGTAGCAAGGGAAATGGTGGCAGAAGCAAGGTAAAAAATTCACTAGGATAGATAATTTTTAAGCCTTTTTTATTTGTATGATTTTGTGGCTCTAAGAAAAATTTCCCACTATCATTATCTTTAAAGATTAAAAAAAAATTATTTATGTGTATATGTATGTTTGTAGTGTGTATAGTAAATGTGTGCTGTGCCCACAAAAGCTTGAAGAGGTGTTGGATGCTCTAGAGTGGAATTATAGTTGGTTGTGAGCCACTGGATATAGGTGCTGCGAACCAAACTCAGGTCCTCTAGAAGAACACCAAGTGCTCTTAACTTCTGGGTCAACTTTCCAGTCCCCATTCTTTGCTGCTTGTCAGATACTATACAAAAGGAGTACTTTAAAAAAATGTATACACACACAACACACACACACACACACATACACACACACAGGCAAACACACACGTGGACAAACACAATTGGTCATTGAATTAAACAATTGTCCATTTAACATTACTAATAAGAAATAAAAAAGAAAGTGGTTAATTTAAGAAGTTATTAAAAAAACCCTGAAAATTAAAAATTTCTGCTTCATGTTTTTCCTTTTAGTTTAAGTGATCAATTAAATGGTGTACTCATTTAACACTCATCACATTTAAAAGTTATCTAATCCCAGGTGAATTCTCTCTCTCTCTCTCTCTCTCTCTCTCTCTCTCTCTCTCTCTCTCTCTCTCTCTCTCACACACACACACACACACACACACACACACATATACAAACGCAAACATGTGTGTGCACATGCACAGACTCACTTGCATCCATAACTAAGTCCTTGAAGTCCAAATCATTTGTTGATTATAGATGAAAGAAGAATACTATCTATCAGCAATGTATAACATGAGTTTCTGTAGGCACAGAGTAATTTTTATATGTATAAATGTTTATAACTGCTTTTCAGGGGACAATCTGTAAATTTCCCAATTTAATACCAATTTTTATCATCTTAAATTCCATTGAACTTGCTTAAGTCCCAGGTTTAAATGAAGAGTGTTTTTTCAGGATCGACTTTTAAATGAGGATGGACATTCTGCAGCCTCCACAGAGAGTGAAGTGAATTATAATCACTACAGAAAGCCAAAGCTGATTTATATTTGTTTATAAATAATCTGATGAGTTCTTTTTCTGTTATTAAAAAGACATGAAGGTACTATAGCACATATAGAGCATCCTTAAGAAGAAAAACCACATTAGAAAAAGTCCATGACTCAAGGAAATATATATTTCATTAATGGAATATTTTTAAGTCTATCCTAGCCCACAGCTTTCATTCTAAACTCAAGTCATTTTCAATGACTTACAGAAATTGCAAATCTCAGATTGGTCTCTCCTTGATACCAACACTTTTGATCTGTTGTTCTGAGAAATGTATTTCATTTTAATCTTGATGTATATGTGCATATGTGTGCTCATGGAGGTCTGAGGAAAACCTAAATTGTAGGTCTCTGTCTTCCATTTTGTTTGAGACAGGGTCTCTTGTTGTCTGCTGTTAAATATGCCAGGTAGCTGGCCTGTCAGCATCAGAGATCTTTCTGTCTCTGCCTTTCATCTTGCTGTAGGAGAGACTTGTTTGGCTTTATACAGGCTTTAGGGATCTCTTTTCAGATTCTCAAAGTTCTCCCGCAAGTATTTATCCACTCATTTATCTCCCAAGCTTTATTCTTAGAATTTTAATGTTGATCATAGTATAAAAAATACTAATTATAGCTGGGCAGCAGTGGTGCACGCCTTTAATCCCAGCACTCCGGAGGCAGAGCCAGGGGGATCTCTGTGAGTTCGAGGCCCGCCTGGTCTACAGAGCAAGATCCAGGACAGGGACCAAAACTACACTGAGAAATCCTGTCTTGAAAACCCACCACCACCACCACCACCACCACCACCACCACCACCACCACCACCACCACCAACAACAACAAAACAAAAACAAAAAAACAAACCCCCAAAACTAATTATATCATGTATTATGGTACCAATAAAAATTTTTGACTAGTAAGGATTTCTGAGTATTCATGACACTATCTCAATATTCAGTTAATAATTATTTTGTAGAGTAACGTCTTTATTCTAGTGGTTAGAAGAAGGTATTACTATTGGTTTGAGGTTACATGATAAAAGCAGTGACAGAACTCAACCTATTGACTTTAACTCACTAATCTATTGACTTTAAACTCAATAATCTATATACTAGTAGTTGAACCTTTCTCTAATTTAACAAGGGCAATCATCGCATTTCTTTTTTTTTTTTTTTTTTTTTTTTTGGCATTGAAGATGTTTTTTTTTTTTATTTTTCCATCACAGGCAATTTATTTTGTTCTATTCATTCACAGTTAATACAGAAAATACTTGGAAACATTTCCATATAATATTTGACACAGAAATCATCAAATAGAAGTATACAATGTTGACAGGAGGCAGTACATTTATAATTTATAACCCCAAATGTATTTATAAATTAGAAATGGAAAGATCTACAAATGAAATTATGAAGGTTCACCAAAGTAATTTAATCTGTCAGTTTCTCATTCATTTTTATGTCTTAATAATATTCTATTGTATGAATAAGCCACATTTTATTTCTCTCCAGTATTTGATAGCTATTTGAGTTGTTTTAACTTTTTTACTATTAGCTACACACTGCTGTAAACCTTCATGTACATGTTTCATAGGTGCACATTTTCAGTAGTTTGAGGTTATATTCCTAAGGGTAGAATTGTTGAGTAACAGAGTAACAATGTTTTGCATTTTGACCAACCACCAGACTGTTTTGCCAAAGTGGCACACCATTTTACAATCTCACCAAATCCTTATTTTTAAGGCTCTGATTTTTGTACAAAAGCATTCAATCATTCTGTCAGACCAAACCAGGAAAAGTAAGCTATAGTTCAGAGCTGTTCTATTCCATTTACTATGCAAAGCCAATCTTGGCGTTTGCAACTCTCAGCCCTTTTGAGTATTCTTGCAGTGTTCACCTTTTCCTCCACCACTTTTTTTTCTGGTTTATTTCTATCTATTACAAATGTATAAAAAATCCTCCATCAACACTGCTGATAGCAGCAGAACCTTGAGAAATATACCTTTGGTTTGCCTCAGAAAAGGAACACATATTGTACTGTAAAGTTTATAAAATTGGCACAAAACATTGTAATAATGTTACAATACCAGTTTTAAGAGTTCAGTGACTAATGGGGAGCCGATGGGATACATGCAGAACTGTGAAAGCGATCTCACTTAGCCAGCTGTACACGTAGACTGTAAATCTACATTCAGATCATTTCTGAACTAAGACTATCATCTCAGTTTATCTGTTGAGGTCAACCAGGAAAACCCTGGAATATACCTTGATTTTTGCAAAAATAACAAAATAGGGGGAGGGGTTTCTTCAGCATTTTAGTCCACGAGTAACAGTATCCTAACAGGCATAGTGTTCTCTCACTGTCAACATAGAATGAACTGCTGCTGGAGGTCAACTTGGGCTTTAATTTGCATTAGCACTTACATGCATAGTAGTCCAAGTTGTTGACCTCATGACTTTAAAAAGTAACTCTAAAAAAGTAAAATGGCCCTTCTTGGAAGACTAAAGAAAGACATCCAGCCACAGTTGTAAAAAGTCTCATCAAAACAATATACCCTTTTATGAATTACGCCTCAATTAAAAAAAAAAAAGTAGCCCCAAATAAGCAGCAGCTCTGAAAAAGAAAATATAACTTAAGATATTTGAAAAAAAAAAAAAACAAGGTGAATACAGGTTCAAAAGTAATTAAGATATATTTTCTTAAGGCTATCTAGAATTAGGCTTTAAAGAATTCTACCATTTCAAGTTTACCACTAGTTACTAGATACCTATTTACAAACAAGATGTTCACCTTTTTTGTTCCTTTATCAAGAGAAAAATCTACCTTCAGACTATGAGGGTGGTGATGGGGAGGGACTAGAAAACAAGATTCAAACAATCCCATGCAAATATCACATTTTTCAAATGGAAGAACTCCAAACTGCACTAGAAGTTTCAATCACTAAGACACTTTCCATTGAAATGATTTAAGTACAACTACATGGCACCAAGGTTTAGGCCTAATATAGGCCTGACAACCAAGTCCTTGTTTTCTGGAAGAAAGGCCTCAAAAGTCCCACTCAATTCCATATAACAATACTTCAAAGATCAATTAGGTTTTCCTTTCCTTAATATTTTTGTTTTTGACTTCTAATCCTAAAGACTAGATTAAAACTTAGCTCATTTCCCAGAAGGCATTGCTTCCCTTTGCTCTATGAAAGAGTCCACCAAGACCTCTTCCTCAAAACCATCTAGCCCCCAGCCTCCAGCCTTTGCTTGTGATGCATCTTTCTCAACATCCTGAAAAGGTAATGTAGGTAAAATATGCTCATAAACATTAAAACTAGTTGTTAGAAAGACGTAACTAGCTTTATAATTTAAGTTTTAAAGCATAAATACTTGCAGCTTAATCTGCCCTGACAATGATTGTCGAAGCCTAGAATTCAATATTTACAAATTCTCATTCACACACACAAAACACACTATTATCACACAACTTGTGTCTTGAGAGAATCTTCTGCTTTTTAAATCTTTGGCCTCCCAGTCAATCCCAAATTCAACCAAGTTTTCAAGTTCTGGTAGTTACCTGGACCACTGAGGCATTGCCACAAGACTTCTTCTCTTTTGAAACATCCTTTTTCTCTAGATATTAGGATAGCTACACCAGCTTGTTTCTTCTGTGGTGTATGTTGGTGTGGAATTATCTATTGCTTGATTTTTCATGGATGTGTTTAGCTTCTTTGGGTTGAATTTTCCCTTCTAGTGCTTTCTGTAGGGCTGGGTTTGTAGACAGGTATTGATTAAATCTGGTTTTATCCTGGAATATTTTGTTTACTCCGCCTATGGTGATTAAGAGTTTTGCTGGGTATAATAGTCTGGGTTGGCATCCGTGGTCTCTTAGTGTCTGCATGAGATTTGTCCATGATCTTCTAGCTTTCATAGTCTCTATTGAGTAGTCTGGTGTTATTCTGATGGGTTTACCTTTATATGTTACTTGGTCTTTTTCCTTTGCGGCTCTTAATATTTTTTCTTTGTTCTGTGTGTTTAGTGTTTTGATTATTATGTGGCGAGGGGACTTTTTTTTTGGATCCAGCCTATTCGGTGTTCTGTAAGCTTCTTGTATCTTCATATGTATTTCTTTCTTTAGGTTAGGAAAGTTTTCTTCTATAATTTTGTTGAATATATTTTCTGTGCCTTTGAGTTGGTATTCTTCACCTTCTTCTATCCCTATTATTCTTAGGTTTGGTCTTTTCATGGTGTCCCAAATTTCCTGGACGTTTTGTGTTATGACTTTTTTGTCTTTAGTGTTTTCTTTGACTGACGAATCTATTTTCTCTATCATGTCTTCAGTGTCAGAGATTCTCTGTTCCATCTCTTGCAATCGGTTGGTTATGCTCGTTTCTGTAGTTCCTGTTCGTTTTGTCAGGATTTCTATTTCCAGCATTCCCTCAGCATGTGTTTTCTTTATTGTCTCAAATTCATTTTTCAGATCTTGGAATGTTTCTTTCATCTGTTTAATTGCTTTTTCTTGGCTTGATTTGATTTCTTCCCATTTTTTGTTCGTTTTTTCTTCCATTTCTTTAAGGGAGTTTTTAATTTCCTCTCTAATGGAGTTTTTCATTTCCTCTTTAAGGGAAGTTTTTATTTCCTCTTTAAGAGAGTTTTTCATTTCCTCTTTAAGGAAAGCTTTTATTTCCTCTTTAAGGTAGTTTTTCATTTCCTCTTTAAGGAAAGTTTTTATTTCCTCATTGAGGGAATGTTTTATTTCTTCTTTAAGGGCCTCTATCATCTTCTTAAAGTCATTTTTAGGGTTGATCTCTTCTGTTTCTTCTGTCATGGTATGTTTAGGTCCTGCAGGTGTAGAATCACTAGGTTCTGATGTTGCCATATAGGTCTTTATGTTGTTGCCTGTATTTTTGCACTGGCGTCTACTCATCTTTTCCTCTGTGCGGTGCAGGTGGTGTCTGTGTCTGAGAGTGCCTCTCTTGTTCTAATTTTTAGTCTTGGTTTAGTAGGGGTTCTTGGTTAAATTGGTGCTATTGGGCTGTTTCTTCAGGGACAGCTGATTTCAGTTGGTGAATTATATACTTATGATTCTCGTGATCTGGTTTGGTGACTGGGTAGCGCCTTCTTCTGTGTTCCCAGGTCACGTTTTGTTCATTTGTCAATTCCTCAGCTGATCTTGTTTCTTCAGACTTCAAACTGTAGGCATCTGAATCCTCTCCCAGATGGGTTTCAGCTGAGCAGGGTAGTCTCACCAACACCTCCAAGTTGTTGGGTTTCACAGGATCAGCAGTTGGGCCCTGGGTTGTCCCCAGACGGAGTGTCCAGACTCGCCCTGGTTCCGACCCACGGAGATAGCCTCTTCCCCAGGTGTTGGGGCTAGGGGCGTCCCCATTCCAAGCTGTGTCCGCCCCTCTCTGTCCCCGGGCCTGTCCACCCCTGTGGCCCGCCTCCACAGGCCCACCTGCGTCCACTTGTCTCCTCTACTGGGCCTGTATGTCCCTGTCAGCTGCCGCTGGGTCTGTCTACCTCTGCGGGCGGCCAATTGGCCTGTATGTCTCTGCCGGCTGCCGCCGCGGGCCTACCTACCTCTGCTTGTCACTGCTGCCGGGCCCATCCACCTCTGCGAACTGCCACGGGGCCTGTATGTCTCTGCCGGTTGCCGCTGGGCCTGTATGTCCCTGTCGGTCGCTGCCACCGGGCCCTTCCACCTCCGCAAGTCGCCGACCTACGTCTGCCTGTCTTCGCTGCGTGGCCTGTCTACCTTTGTGGGCCGCCGCCAGGCCTGAATGTCTCTGTCGGCTGCCGCCGCTGGTCCTGTCCACCTCCGTCTGCTTATCTCTGCCGCAGGGCCTGTATACCTCTGTGGGCCGCCGCTGGGCCTGAATGTCCCTGTCAGCCACTGCCGCCGTACCCGTCTACCTCCGCGGGCCGCTGCCACAGGCCTACCTGCGTCTGCTTGTCTCCGCCATCTTGCCAATCATCGCATTTCTAATCAGATCACTTTGGGTTTCCACTGCCTTGGTTATTCTTAAAATATTTTACTTATTTATGGTGTCTGTGTCTCCCATATGTGCCCATGGAGGTCAGAGGACACCCCATGAGTATTGGTTCTTTCCTTCCATCATGCAGGATCTGAGGAGTGAACTGGAGTCAGAAAGTGCTTCAAGCTACTGAGCCACCTTGACAGTTCTGCCTTTTTCCCTTGGTTATTTTTCTTAACAATGAGAACTACAGAAAACAGGAATGTTACAGAGGAATAGAAAAAAACAAAAACAAAAACCTAAATAGCAGTTTAAAGAATAGCACTATGGGGTCAAATTGATTGCATTTGAATTTTGGCTTTATCAATTACACAATTAACACCATATAAGTCACAATCTCTTTAGGTTTTTGTTTTGTCATATATAAAATAATTAGTAATAATAAGATCCATTTATACTCACAGGATACTTATAAAGAAAATGATAAATAGATGTAAAACCCTTAGTTAGAAAAGCTGTTTCAGAGTGGACACTACGTTGAGTGTTAGGCATTATTTTGTTGTTAACTACTGTTCGGATGCTATTCTGAGTGGATAATAAAAAATGTAGATTAATTCTTTTGTAATTTTGACAGCTCTTGAAAGATCAAGTAAGGCTAATTAAAGCATGTTTTGAGAAAGAAGTATTAAGAATTACTAATTTTAAAAAATGGATTTTAAAGAGATATAATCAGTAAGGTAAAAAAATCTCAATAATTGAGCATAAAATCATGATTCATTTTCTGGCATCTCTGGAAGAAAGTTATACGTCTTTAGTAAATATGAGTTTATAGATACTCAGTTTCTGTTTAGGTTTGATATACTTAGTTTTCATTTTTAAGTATTACTTATTTGTTTGCATAATTAAGTGATATACCATGAAAGCACATAGCTCAACTGCTTACCTTTCTAAACCAATGGCTGCTAGATTTCAGTGTTAGAAAAAAATGTAGCTTTTATTTCTCAAAATGCTTGACTAGCACTTAACAGGCACATGGAAAATGTACAAATACAAAACAATGCCTACAGCATATTTGTAAAGCAGCGATGATCTAGAAAATGTGCTTCCTTTGTCAACTAGACAAGAGCCACGCTTTCTGAAGTCTTGTAGCACAGCGAGGAGTGGTTCACTCTGCACTGTTAATCAAAAACGTCCAAGGCCATACAGAGTGAAAAGTAACCAACAGCATGGTGTTACTATAAAAAGTCCGGTTTACGTTATAACACGTCATTTTCAGTTTCTCCGAATGCACAAGCTTCGGGAGTCTGGGCTAACTCAAACAGAATCCAATGGAGAAATCAACTGTTGTGCAAACTGCACCTCTACTGTACGAAGAAAACTGTGTCTAAAGTTAATTTTTCCAAAAAGGGCAAATCATGACTAATAAACATAAAATGAACATGTACCTAAGATTTTATCTAAAGTATTAATGTGAGGACCAGCAAGATTTTCAAACAGGTTCAAAAGAGAATTGCACATACATGTGCATGTAATTGCACAATGGTGCACACATAGGCACCACTAGGAATGTTAGTACTAAATTTACAGACAGATCAATAATAAAGCAAAATTTACATGTGGACACAATTTCCATTTCTGTAAGTCAGGATTTTGTGTACTCCTTGTCTACCAAAACCTAGTGTTGTGTAATAGTCGAGAAAAGGAAAGGAGAAGTACCACAGATGGTGCTCTAGATAGGACAGCCAGTATCTTGTTGTCTGCTTTTGAACTCTTTCATAATTTTATCTGATATTTTTAAGGCTTGGGAACATTTATATTTATTACTGAATTCTAGTTGGAGAATGTCTCTTCCTGTACACCTTTGTTTTCTAAGACTGCATGCACTTCCTTTTCTAGTTACTTTAAATAGATGCATTTTTACTTTTTGGTAATATTAAAATTGTTTCTAATGTTTGCAAATGGAATGAATTTATAAAAATACATTAAAATTTTAATTTAAAATAAAATTGTAAAGACTTACTATATAACACCATTGGTATGTATGGGACGCTGGGGACTCAACTTTGGAACTTGTGCACGCTAAGCGGTCAGTCAGTCTACCACTGAATTACATCCCCTCAAACCACAACACACTTATTTTTTATTTTTTTAAATTACTTATTTTATTTTTGAGAATATCATGACATCATGTCCCTCTTCCTTTTCCTCCCTCCAAATTCTTCCAGATACCTGTCCTTGCTCTTTTCCCTCATGACTGCTTCTTTTATTAAGTGTTGTTTAATACATGTATGTATGCAAATATGTCTACATACTTAACACACTCCTAAAACCACAAGTACCACTGCTCTGTCTGTACAGCGTAACTTATATGTATATTTCCAAGGGTTGACCATTTGGTATTGGAGAACAAATTGGTGAGCTCTTCCTACCAAAGAAATAGAGAGACTATTTCTCCCACCCTCATCATTCCTTTTGTAGTTTTCTTTTTTATTCAAGTTCTCTGAACACTGACTTTGGATAATTAACCTCAGCTTAATAAGATTCAGCCAAGGGAAAGTAAGAATGAAAATAACATTTCCTATGGGAAATACAAATGTTTGGCATAATCCAGACATTACACTTTTGGGTGAAGCTTCACTTTAGACACCATATGTTAGAAAAGGAAAACTAAATGATCACAAGTAAGTAAAGGGACATTCCTTTGCCTACAGTATTGTTAAATATAGGTTTGTATGTAGTTTGAGCTGGTTCAGCACACTTCCATTCATTATCTTGCAAAATTGGCAATTACTTCGTCTACATTGCTGGTTCTCCTCTCATGTTTGTTAAGAGTTCACATTTATAACTCATTCTCAGGATGAACAAGATTAGATTACTTACTTTAGATGTGAATGAATTTCAAATTTCAAATTAGTGTACACTGTAGGTCCAAAGAAATATGCTTATCTGATCAGCCAAAATCTATGTAATAACTTTTAAAGCATTAGTTCACGTAGATAATACATTATTCATTTATTCAACTATATTTTTTGGTAGGGAGTAAAACATGACTAAGACCCACAAAGACCTTGCTATGTTGGAACTTACATTCTACTAAAAGAAGGGAGATAAGAGCACTTCAGACGATACAGGCTTATATATTTGAATGCTTGGTCACCAGGGAGTGGCACTACTAGGGTATGGCATTTTTTTTTTTTTGGTTTTTCGAGACAGGGTTTCTCTATGTAGCTTTGCGTCTTTCCTGGAACTCACTTGGTAGCCCAGGCTGGCCTTGAACTCACAGAGATCCGCCTGCCTCTGCCTCCCAAGTGCTGGGATTAAAGGCGTGCGCCACCACCGCCCGGCCTAGGGTATGGCATTTTTGGAGGAAGTGTGCCACTGGGGGTGAGCTTTGGAGTTTCAGAAGCCCAAGCTAAGTCCCCAGAGTCACTCTCTTTCTCTCTTCCTGCTACCTGCCAGCATGAATGCAGAACTCTCAGCTACTTCTCCAGCACCATGTCTGTTTGTGTGCCACCATGCTTCTCTGCATGAGGATAATGGACTAAACCTTTGAAACTGTAAGCCACCCCAATTAAATGTTTTTCTTTAAAAGACATTGTTGTCATGGTGTCTCTTCAAAGCAATAGAACACTAACACAGTGGACAAGGATGACTTCTGAGTAAGCATCACTTCAGAGATGAGGCAGTCAGATGAGCATCTAGGGGAAGAACTAACAAGGCAGAGGGAACTGCTAGTATCATGTAAGGATCAAGGAGTGTCTTGAATTACCATCTCATGAAGGTTATTTTGAGAGCTAAACAAATTGAGGCAGAACAGTTGGTATTATGCCTAACATTTAGTAAAGGACAAATATTTATTGCTTTGATGTAATAACTGGGATAATGATGGTAATAACTACAATATAGTATACCAACTACCAAAATTGAGGCACCAGAACTATACTTCTCAATTCATTATGGCCTAGAACTGTTTACAACCACTTCCAAGCCAAGTAAGACTTGTAACTGATCAGAAAGGCCAAAGATTGGTGACAGAATGAGGCACAGGTGATAAGACTTAAACGTTCCAGCAACATGAGATTAACCATGTGTTTTGGAAAATATTTGGTAGGTATTTCAGAAAGATCGAAGAAGAAATTTCCAATAAATGTTAAGCTCAGTTGTAGAGCCTAGCATCCAAAAGGCTATGAATTCTACCCTAGTATTGAAGAAATATGGATGATTAGCATATGGGTTGTTTGTCATTATCTGTTCTGACCATGTATTTGAAATATTTCATTAAAAATGGGAACAGAAAAGGTAATGGGCCAATGAAAGGACATTTAAATAGACTGCCACTACTAAGAAACCTTTTAGCTTATATATTTTTTTCACAAAATTAGGTACAATCTAAACATCTTTATATAGTCTTTATTCTACAAACAAACACAATGCCATGTATTTAGCTCATAGCTATAAAGATCCCTGTTCAGTGGTAGCAATAGCTGAATAAATAATCTCAGGTTATCTTAGTTTGTCCATGTATCTTGAACTTTTGAAACATAGATTTAAATTGAAAGATTGGTGAGGTTTCAGAAAACTTAAAATAATCAAGGATATAGAAATAACTGTAAGCTTCTACTCTTCAACGTATTTTGTTTGCTTCATCAAAGATTGGGGAAGCTGAGAGTTATATGGTTCAATTACTGTACTTACTTTGACTTTCTTTAAAATATTTTTTGGTAAAAATTAAGAAAAGCTTGGTAATTCACAGTCTAGAAAAATGATTCAGAAATATGAAAATTAGCCCTCCAATTCCAAATTATTTCCTTGTTTTCCATGTTTTTAAAAATAAAATTAATGTGAAAGGGTAAGATTTTTTTCCTTCTCTACCTGGAAAAAAAGAACTTTGGTTTATTTTCTATTAAAAAATGCATATATGAGGTAAGAGGAATGCTCAATAGAGCTCTAAAGGATGCTAATCATTTGACCATAAAAATAAAACTCGAATAAATGTTTACAATATGGAGGGCAATTATGAGATTTATTAACTACCTTGGAACTATCATGGGTACAGGGTTATGTTTGATGTATTTTAAGTTGGATGATTTTGCTGTGAAATATTACAGTAATGCAACTAAAATCAGCCTTAATTTGATTCAAATGACTTCCACCAAATATGTCAGACAGTGGACAAATGATGACTGATCCAACATTTCCTTAAAGAACTACTGTAGGTCTCACTAGCATCATCTTTTCTCTTTCCTACTCTTCAACACAAATTCATTATTTGAGGAAATGGCTATTCTCACAAGCTATTCTCACAAAGAAGTAGTACCAGGGGCAATCTTGGCAGCAACTAACTTTAGATTATTTGTACTGCTTTTATTTGAAAATTTCCTTTTTTCTCAACACTATAGAAATGCATAATCTGCAGTTCAGTACAGAGTTAAAGGGGCTGGATTACAATAGTGTTCTTTTCTTTCAGTTCATGTATACATAGTCGTGTCTTCCAAGAGCTATACTTTAGTCATGTATACTTCTCAGCAAGAATCCTTAAACATGACAGCTCAAAAAAATATGGACTTAACTTGTTAAGTTGTCCAAGAGAGAAAAAATAATAGCATGCTGGCTTTGTATGACCCTAGGCAATACTAAATGCAGAACAGCATGGAAAATATCAAAAATGGTCTTTTCTTTTCTTATCCTGAGGGATACTAAGATAGAATGAAGAAAATTATTAATATTATTGAAATCTTTTGCTATAAAAAGTTCCTATGACTCTGGATTCCATTCAGTGTTTCACGGAGTGTCAGTCTATGAATGCCCTTAAGGTCTTTTAAAATTCACCCCTGCTCCAGAGGTTATTGCTTCTGCTTTCAAACTGTGTAAATGGGAGTTAGAGTAAGAGAACTACTCAAGCACTAAAGCAGTAAAGGGAGCAAAAGCTACAGCTAGTTTCCTTCCTTCAATGTTTCCATTCTATATCCTTCTTTTTCTCTTTACAACGCTTTCCTTCCCTCCTTTTTCATTCTTTTCCCCTTGAAATGCAAAACACCTGATGCCAGCATACATAGTATTTTCTCTCTCCTCCAAGTCATATGTGTGTGTATCAACTATAATTCAGATCCAACATTTTATTCATTATAGTAATTTCATATAACTCTTGCTATGCTAAATAACTTTTTCTTTCTCTAATTATTGTTACTGTAGTTTAAAAGATAGACTCGTGAGTGATTCTTCAAAGACTGTATTGACCAATTCATAGTTACTTATATGCCATTGGAAAGTAATGACAGTCTGGTTTACCAATTAGTTAGGCTGAGAAGTCAGTACAATGAAAAAAGCACATCCATGAATTACTCTGGCATCACATACTCATAACTATGTTATATTTTTTCAAAGTTAATGCTTCAGACATCATACACTTTTATGCTTATTTCTCCCGTAGTTTGTTTCTAATGATAGAGTACTATGTAGAAAAACCTCTCTTCTTTCTATTATTCATTATTAAAGTGAAAATAAAAATTGAAAATCTTTCCTCAAGTAGATAAGAGCAAATCTTGAATAACAGGTATAGTATACTTAGGAATATTAAGACTACAATATTTAAGATTAATCCATAGAAGTGAAAGGCACAGTTGTAAAAGACAGTAAGCATTTGTTAGGTTAACAGAAGTGGCTAAGGAAAGATCCAGCATGGTTAAAATGAACCCCAAAGAACTCAAAATATGCACTTAGATTCAAATGTGTGGACTTACAAAAAGACAAAATTCATTTTCAAAAACTATTTCCTACGTATATGTGAATAATTCTAACCTATGATGAGTCCCCTCCCTTTTCTTTTAGGGTCTCTTATAAAACTTAAATTCATTAAATAGTAATTAAGCAAAATGAAGAAAGATAATAAAGAGTAAAGAGTTGCATTTTCAATAAGTTTTGTTTAAAAGGGTAATAACATGCTTAGCCTTTATCTCTTTTAAAAGTTGTCTATATTTGGAAAATTAATTAAATAAGCCTTATTAACAACTTTAGAAAAAATAGATACTATCTTGATGTGGAATAATCCTTCTGTACTCTGTGTCAATATATGTCGCTATGTTTGGTTTAATAAACAAGCTGACTGGCCAATAGTTACACAGGATAAAGTCAGATGGGAGAGCCAAACTGAGAATGAGGGGATGAGGAAGGGTGAAGTCAGGAGAGATGCCAGCCAGCTGCTAAAGAATCAGGAGGTATAGAAAATGAGGTAACAAGCCATGAGCCATGTGGTAAAGCATAGATATGAAAAATGGGTTAATTTAAATGTAAGAGTTAGGTAGTAACAAGCCTGAGCTATTGGCTGAGCATTTACAATTAATATAAGCCTAGAGTGGTTATTTGGGACCAGGCAGTTAGAACAGGAAACTTCTGTATACACTATCTAGATATTACACTATATAGTTACTGTATTATACTAAATAGAAATATGTGCCCTAAAGAAGTATTGTGAAATGTTAAGAGTTATATAGTAGGCTGAAAACTTTAATCTGCTCCAGGAAAATCTGTAATTAGCAAATGCTTTTTGGGGCTGAACAATATTTTGATGAATTTTAAAATACATCCCTCATAACTATTTTATCAACACAAAATCCACAAATGGTGAAATTTTTTAAGACATTAAAGCATATATATTTATTTTATTTTTAATTATGTATATCTATGTGAGAGTATGTGCATGCCTAGTGCAGGTGCTTAGTTGTCAGAGGCATTAGATCCCCTGGAGCTGGAGTTACTGGTGCTTGGGTGTTGCTTAATACAGGTGCTGGGAACCAAACTCAGGTCCTCTGAAAGAGCAGCAGCAAGCACTGTTAACTACTGAGCCATCTCACCACCACTGAGTTTTGATTTTTTTTTTTTACTCTAACTCAAAATAGCTTTAAATTTTTAGATTATGGTTTTTAATTTATTATAAATTTAATTAATTTTGTTATTATAATTTATTAATAAATTAAATTTACTAATTTAATTTAATTATGGTTTTTAGATTTATGGTTCTGGAACTCACTCTGTAGACCAGGCTGGTCTCAAACTCATAGATCCACCTGCTTCTGACTCTAAGTGCTAGGATTAAAGGTGTGCGCCACCACACCTGGCTCCATATTTAATTTTTATAACATTCTCTACATATTTAATGGACAATATCTACATTGTAGGAAATATAATTAACAAATACTTCTGATTTATCAGTAGCCATAGCACAACTCAAAGCAGAAACAACCAAGAAAAAGTCACAATCAATTTAAAATTTAACATTCACTTATGACATCAAAATCAATTAGACTTTTAAGCTCCAAACATTTTTCTTGTTAGAGCTTAAATAAATAATACACCAAACTTTGACACTTTGGCATGCTAAGTGCTCATAATTAAATGAAATTGGAATACTTTAGATGTTGCCTTAGAATCAAGGTTTTTCTAATCATCTCATTTGCCATCCTGAGTGTGGAGCAGAGCTTTGACTCTGCAATTCCATAGCAGACTGAAAGGTGGTTTTCCAAAACATGTAAACATTTTGGACCCTCTCCCCTGCAAAACCTCAGTAACTCAGGAGAGAAATAACTCATACAAAGGAAGATTAAAAGTTCTCCAGCTACTTATCCCAAGTATACCACTGAAGAGTAACATCACAGATACTCTGTATAAAACAACCTTTATTATTAGTGTGCAGTTTCTCATCTCACCTTTCCAAATTGTTTCTACTTCCCCTAAGGGCCCAGAGAATCTTGTCAAAGACTTGTTACCTAGGTACTAGTGAAGACATTCCACTTTCCTAAATTATTTGCTATTGTCTAAAATTATCTGTAGTATCCTTCTCTGTCACCCCATATGAAAAACGGGTACATTTCAGACATTGGCTGTCTTTCATATTTGTATGCTCCTGTGCATGTTAATAAATTTATATGCCCTTTCTCTGTTAATCTTTCTGTTTTCAGTTTGTTTAAGGCCACTTAAAGAATTTCTTGGGTCAAGGGAAGAATTCCTTTTACCACCATATTTTTTATCTACATCTGGCCATCTGATGAATTTTTTTTTGTAGGAAGTAAAGTCTCCTCAGATCAAAATCATGATTCAACTCTTTTGAAAGTGTATTGCCATGTTTTAACAATATTAAAAATCCTGCTCGCTATATGAATAATAAACTGGCTTTTGCATGAATCCCTTCTACTTCAGTAATTTCATGAGAACAACACATCTGCATAATTTACAAGTCAGTTCAGTTCAATTTCAGAGATGGATAAATGGGGCAAAGACAAAGGCAGTGATGGAGGATATGTTTGACTACATGATCATGGGGCTGGCAAATCAGTACTTCTTTAAGTTGGTCATGTATTTGTTTTACTTTTCTCAACTGTCTCCAAGGCTTAAACAAGTTACTAAGTATTTAATAAGTAGCACTTGATAAAAGAATACAAAAGGATTCAAAAAAATAAGCATGTACTATGAAGAAACATCAAGAAGTATTATAGAGGGCAGCTATGCTCACCACTATACCACCAATTAGAAAATGCCACACTATAGAGTTAATTAACTGTAGGCATAAACTCAATCCAGTTGGTATTTCATCTAACAAAAAATAGTTTGTGTTACGATGGTAGAAATTCTCATTTCATATTTTGTTTCCTTCATTCTTTACCTTCCACCACAATGAATATTATAAGGAAGAGAGAGCTGTCAGAGAACAAAACTATCCATCCTATAACCATTTAAAACTTGAGCAGGCTGGGTTATACTAGAAGTTAAAACACATTTCCCCCCAAAATAGTGTTTCAAATAGCAGATAGGTTCCTGCATCAATCCACATGTCCATTTAACCCTTAATTCAGGTAAACTATGGTACATTTCAACTTTCTAAGAGTTATATAAACTTAAGAAAATGAAAACTGTATATATTATTTATACAAAATAATAGGTTTCAATGACAATACCAGTTGACAAGCAATTGTGGTTGGGGAAAAATCTTACAAGGCTGCACCCATAGATCTTGAGCTACAGGCAATTAATGATTGCTGAGAAAGGGATAATCAACCTTCCATGGGATGTGTCCCTTTATTGATTATCCAATACCAAGGGGTCAGTCTTAAAACATACACATATAAGCAACACTAAATGTACTCAGCATGTTATTTTTATATACATAAATATATATGTATGTATACATGTAACAAGGAGAAAAAAGAGGACGTTTAGTTGGTTGTAGGTGGTGTGGTGTGAGGTGAATCTGGGAAGAGTGAATATGATCAAAATATATTGTAAGAAATTATCAAAGAATCAATAAAAATATTGCATGAAAGCTTAAAAACAAGAGTTTTCTCCTTTAATATTATATACTTTAATCATAATTGCCCTCTTCATCAAGGATTATACAAACTGTTGGAAAGCAGCTTAGAATCTGGTACAATTTTAAAAGTCATCTTCAAGAGAAACTTCATGAGTCTTGCCCTATTTATGGTGACTCCCCATAAAGTCTCACATATAATGGTATTCAAAGCAATATAATAATGATAATAAATAGTACTATTCATATGTTTGGAAGAAGTATGTATAAATAAATAACCTAAACACTATACCTGAGAGTAATTTTCAGGAAAAAGAAAACAGAGAAAAACCAAACAGTTAAGATAGCTAAATGGCTGAATGAAAAGAAAGCCATGGGTTTTAAATAGATGTTCATATATTCTTATTTCACTTACTTTACAATGATTAGAAAAAAGAAGCAAGGGATGGTACAAGTACTGACAATGCTATGTCAGGTCAAGTTGATAAAGAAATTTATAACACTAGTCTTTCAAATAAACTGAGGGCAAGGGAGAGGAAGAAAGAGAGGAAAGTGGGGACAGAGACGGAAGAGAGAGGTAGAGCAAGAGAGTCAGAGGGCAGAGGGAGAGGGAGAGAGAAAGGGGGAGAGAGAGGGGGAGGGGGGGGAGAGAGCGCAAGAGAGCCCGCTAGCCCAGACTGGCCTCGAATTTGCTATCTAGACAAGAATGACCTTCTACTTCTGATCTTCCCTACCATGAAGTACAGGCATCTCAACACCACACCTTGTTTACGTGTTAGGACTGAAGTATTCAAGGCTTTATGCATGACAGGCAAACAATCTATTGACTGAGCTGTATCACCAGACTAATATTTAATTTTCCAGTCAGATTCTATTTACTATATATAAAAATTCCAGTTATTGTATGTAAAACCTACTTCATTGTGTGACAAATTATCAGGCAACAAATCTGAATGAATTCCTTTGAGCTAAAAGTAACTGTAACTTTGTGCCTTTACTATAAATAGATAAGAACAGTTAATTATTGATTAAATCTGAATATTAGCTAATACAGAGAATTATTAAACTGTTCAGTTTTTAAAAAGATTGATTTACTTTTAAAAATTATGTATAAGTCACACATCTGTGTGTGGATATTCATGTGAGAGCAGGCAGAAGTCAGATGTTTAAGATCCCCTGGAGGTGGGCTGGTAGAAGCAGTATACACTCTTAAGTCTCCAGCCACAAGCTCTTTAATTTTTTTTTTATTTATTTTACAATACTATTCAGTTCTACATAATAGCCACAGATTCCCTTGTTCTCTCCCTTCCTGCCCCCCTCCCCTTCCCCCCAGCCCACCCCCCATTCCCACCTCCTCCAGATCAAGGTCTCCCCCGAGGACTGGGATCGACCTGATAGACTCAGTCCAGGCAGGTCCAGTCCCCTCCTCCCAGACTGAGCCAAGTGTCCCTGCATAAGCCCCAGGTTTCAAACAGCCAACTCATGCAACGAGTCCTGGACCTGGTACAACTGCCTAGATGCCTCCCAAACAGATCAAGCCAATCGACTGTCTCACCTATTCAGAGGGCCTGATCCAGTTGGGGGCCCCTCAGCCTTTGGTTCATAGTTCATGTGTTTCCATTCATTTGGTTATTTGTCCCTGTGCTTTATCCAACCTTGGTTTCAACAATTCTCGCTCATATAAACCCTCCTCTTTCTCACTAATTAGACTCCCAGCGCTCCACCAGGGGCCTAGAAGTGGATGTCTGCATACAGATTCCTCAGTCCTTGGATGGGGTTTATGGCACAACTATTAGGGTGTTTGGCCATGCCATCACCAGAGTAGGTCAGTCCCGGCTGTCTCTCGACCATTGCCAGCAGTCTTTAAAAAGTCCTGTCATTAAAATTTTACAGGGATAATAGGAATATTATTTTACATCATGTGAAATGACAGGAATAGTAGCCACAGAGCAATCAACACAACAGAGCTAGTAAGGGCTGGGGTTTCAAGGCCCAGGTTTAGGGTGCAAATTGAGCTCCAAACGAAAACTTAGCTCTGCATGTGTGCACCAAGGTTGGAGGTAGATAGCAGGTCTCTTTCTCAATCCTTCCTCACTGAACCTGGAGCTCACTGATTTTGCAAGGCTGCCTGGTAAAGTAGCCTCAGGGATACCTCTGTCTCTGCTTGCATTTTGATAACAGACATGCCACATCAGAGCCTGGCTTTCACACAGGCCAGGGACACAAACTCAGGTACTTATGCTTGTGAGGCAAGCATTTTACTGGCTAAGCTCTTGTTCTAGCCCCACTTAAAACTTTTAAAAACTAGGATGAATTATTTTCAGCAAGTTTACTTCAAAACTATGAGAAAAATTAATAACTGCCAAAGTATGAACATTTTTATAATATGGTAAGCAGCTAATTAAAAGGTTTTCTTCACACCCACACAAAAAATAGATGCAAAGTTTTAAAGCCCTGAAATAAAAACATGCAGGCTCTTTCACATGCTCAAATCTTAAATACATGTGAGCTTAGGCTATTTTGACTTTAGCTCACTGAAGAAAAAGTAAATAAGGATAATTCCCAAAGAAAAAAGGGATGACTTTAAATAATAAATGCTGTTAATAATGGGCCTGCTTAATATTTTTCTATATCGTCTCAATTATGGAAGAGAATTAAACCCTAAATGCACTCACATTCATTGTATGATATGACTAAATTTTTCTTTTACAAATCTAGAGTGAACCATCTTTCCAAGAATGTAAGAAAACATCCACACAAATTACTTCTGTGTTATATGGTTTTGATGAACAAAAACCACTAATGCTATAGTTTAAATATGAAATGTCCCCTATTCCAGACTCAAGTATTCAGCCACCTGGTCCCCAGCTAGCAAGTTTGTGGAACCTTTAAGAGACTGGGCTTAACTGGGGAAAAGGGTCTTGAGACATATGGAAGGCCCTTCTTCTGGTCTAGTTTCTGCTTGTGATCAACCCAGACGTTAGCAAGTTGCTGCCACAGCTGCAGGTTGTTTCTACAGTTACACCTTCCTTGTTACGGCATACTGTATCGCCTCAAATGGTCAGCCCTGATAAATCCTACTTTCCTGAAGTTATTTTAGACAGGTATTTTGTCATAGCAATGAGAAAAGTAACTAATACACTTAGGTTAGAAGAAAATGCTGTGAAAATAAAAAAGGTGACTAGGAAAAAGTAATAATTTTACTTTCTGAAGTTAAAATCTAGGTTGTACATTTTATTGTACCCAAATGCACACCTTGTATGAAATAAACAAACAAAAAATGTTACTACAAATCAAAAAGATACTTTTGTGGATTCTAAAAAATTTGTACTAGAAGTAATAATAAGCCCATGCTGCCAGTAAATCTATAGGTACAGATCAAGAAAATATGACCATGAGGTGCTCAGCATACTTAAAATCCTGGAATTTACAGAAGTTGTACAAACATGTACTGGCATTATTTCCTGATAGAGAACATAATGAGTTTAGAAAGAGAGGAGAAATGAAGACAAAATGCTGACCTGTGGTTATAAAGAAATAGAACACAATGATGACCATTCCACTGAGAAGTAAAAAATTTCTGATGTCAATTCTTTTAATAATTGCAAGGAACAACTTTAAAAAAGCAAGTAGAAATGTATATATGAGCCAAACCTCCTTTCCATCTAAACTGTTTGCCAGCTAGTGCTGGTTTGTGCAAGGTAGGAAGATCAATTCTATAATTTCTGAGATTCCCTTCCCACAACATCCAAAAGAATTAAGGTTGAAAAGATACAAATAATTATATGCTATTATTTTAGGTCCGTCCCCCTGCTCCCACAATGGGCATGCTAGCCATCTAGATTACCATATGCTATAGGGAATTAAAAATGAATGTAAATCTTTGGGATATTTGACACTAACAGGTAATAGGGTATTTGGGACTGTTTAAACTCATGATACAGACATAATCTGTTTATTAAGTTCTTACTGTATGCTGGATGAAGAAAGGGAGCAACCCAAAATAAGTTAAGTAATGCCTTTACTTAACCTAGTTATATAACTTGATAGTGGAATGCATAGCATTACAAATAAAATTAGGGAATAAGTCACATTCATTCAAACCACATCTCCTGTTTTTCCTAAAATGATCTGAAATTTAGAAATAGGTGCAGCAGAAAAGGAGCCAGCCCTGATCTCTAGCAGCTCAGAACACAATAAAGTGAAGTACTATGATGAACGTAGTATAAACAGCTAGGGATCTGTAAAAAAAAAACGGCTAGAATAGGGAACATCACCAGGACAAGCTTCAGAGAGGTGGAATGTTTGAATAGGCTTTTTTGGTGGGGGATGGGGGAGGCAGGAGGGGTGTTGCTTAGAGTAACAGAAATACTTAGTTTTGGATACTACAAGTCCAAAATGAAGCTGTTGGCCCATGATTCATTTTTAAAGCTATAGGAGAATTTAGTCTATTCCTATGAGCACATTTTAAAGGATGCATAGTTCAGTTAAGTAAGATTAAGTTGGCATTAGTTGGATAAAAAGTAGGTCAACAGATGTTAGGGACCCTAGCAACTGGGAAATTTTTAGGTATGGTTGAAGGTAAGTTTAGTCTATGAACAGGAGTGATAAAAAGAAAGGCTGATCAGATGGATAGAGGGCAATTTCTAGAGATCATGGAAGCTATTGGCAGATTTTAAATAGAGGAATGGTATGGTCACATCAACATTTAACATGTTAACTATAGCCAACAAGGTGAAGATGGATTTTTTGTAGAATAGACAAAGATAGGAAGGGAGCTAACTTGGGAGACTAATCTACCAATTCAAACAAGAAACCTAAATACATCATTGAAGGTAGTTCTAAAGAATGAGGTATAGGTTCTGGGGGGAAAAAAGAGACAAAATCTGTTGGATTTTGATTAGTCATATGGGTGAAAAATAACTCTCAAGTTTCTGCTCTGAATTATTGGGTAGTGCCACATATTGCTACAGTGGACACATGTGAAGACAGTCTAGGAGATCAAGATGATCACCAACAGGAAAAAAATAGAGAAAAAGCCAGATTTGTAGAAGAAAAAGTAATATAGGGCAAGACTATAAGCACAAGTGAAATTCCCTTGAGTGGTTGTCAAACAGAAGTTGTTAGATGAGTCTTTCTGGAAGAAGGTGAACCTGAGCTATAATGTGGAGGAGGGCATTTCTGGCAGACAGGTACTATAAATTATACAAAAAAGCCAAGAAGTAAGGAACATAGACATAAGAAGGTTTACCTTCATTGGAGTAATAACAGGGAATAAACAGCTGATTGTTCTGGTTTGCCCAGGACTGAAGGATTCTTCTAAAACATTCAGTATTAAAAGTGGATAGTCCAATATCCTATTCAAATGGAGAAGAGTTGGTACTAGAGAATATTAGAAAAATAAATTAGGCAAAGTATGGGTTTGAAAAGAGGAGCAGAGACACTTATCTCTGATAGTATCACTCTCCCTCATAGGTTAAGACAGCTTCAACCATTCTTAGAACCTTCCAGTTGCTAGGGTTACTAAGATCTGTGAATTGCATCTGACCCTTTCTCTAATATCAATTTATATTACCTAACTAAATTATAGGCCCTTAAAACCCTGCTCCTAAGAAGAGATAGAATTCTCCTACAGAATTATCTAGAAGGTAACAGGTAGGCTTTGTAGCTATTTTGGTCAAAGAACTGAGGGTAGTTATAGAAGGGCTCCACATTAGCTGGCATGAGAAAAAAGGGGATATGCCTAGGGAAACTAATTATTTGCTTTGATAACTCAAACCTATTATTATGATTAGGGCTTAGGTTAGGCCATCTATTTTAGAGAAGAAAAAGAAACGTATGTTTACTTAATACTTACTAGGTTTAGGTACTATAGCAGTGTGGTGGTACTGTGTTCCCCAAAATATTGTGTACTCTAATAAATTTATCTGGGGTCAGAGAACAGACAGCCACTAGATACAAAGGCTAGAAAATGGTGGCACTCACACCTTTAATCCTAGCATTCCAGAGATAGAAATCCCTCTGGATCTCTGTGAGTTCAAGGCCACATTGGAAAAAGCCAAGCATGGTGACACATGCCTTTAATCTCAGAAAGCCAGCCTTTAATCCCAGGGAGTGGTGGTAGAAAGCAAAAAGATAATATAAGGCGTGAGGACCAGAAACTAGAAGATTTTGGCTGATTAAGCATTCAGGCTTCTAGCAGCAATCAGCTGAGAGCCATTCGGATATGAGGACATAAAGGCTTCCAGTCTGAGGAGACAAGACCAGCTGAGGATCCGGCGAGGTGAGATAGCTGTGGCTTGTTCTGTCTCTCTGATCTACCAGCATGGACCCCAATAACTCTCCTCAGGTTAGATTTTTTTAATAAGAACTTTTAAGATTCCTGCTACATAGCAGATTTTACATTTATTAAAATTTTCCCTGAAACACAGAAGAGTTGATATAGTTGTTGATGCACATCTTTACTTCTCAAATATTCTGTAGTGTCTCTTAGGACATGTTGAGTATATTACTTGTCTCACCAGTGTCATGAATTGAAATCCTCCCCCCACCCAAAAAAAAAGGCATTTCCTCTTTACCTTTGTTTATTGGTTATCTGAAGTACATACTTTTCTTACTTTGATAAAAACAATTAATAAATATCAATTTACTTCCAAAAATTCAAAAGGGAGTTAAAAATCTCTATAAAGTATTTATGTTCAGAATAAGAAAAGAGAAAGAAAACACTGACTTATCCAGCTGATTGCTAATTCCTTTGGTTACTTTTAAGTTGATGAATGATTACAGATTTCCTTCATTCAAATTGATAAACCAATTCGAGTGTTTAAAGCCAAAGTAATTTTGCTCATTTTAAGTATGTTTTAAGAATATGAATTAAAATGATGGAAAAAATTAAAGTGAGGCAAGACCAAAAAAACTTTTATAGTATCATGACTAGCACTTTCAAAAGATATTGTTAGATACTATTAACAGATTCCTTCACAGCATATTATACTATCTCCAGTTTCATTACTACTGGGGAAAAATGTAATAAAAATAATACACCTAAGAATTAAAAGAGCCAAATACCATAGACTACTGTACTAAAACACATGGGTAAATAAAAATCAATTATAAGATTTTTCTTCTAAAAATATCTTATTTTTTGTAATTGTGTGTGTGTGTACCCCCATGTACACTTGTATGTGCGCGCGTGCGTGCAGGCACACGCACATGGTTGGCAGTAAGAGGATGACTTTTAGTCAGGTTATAAGGTTTGTACAGTAAATATTTTCACATACTGAGTCATTTCACCAGACCCAATTAAAAAGATATTCCATGTGAAATTTTTATAGAGTAGAAAAATCTGAGGCTGTCTACTTACAGTATATGATCTTTACTTTATGGCTACAGTTTTGCAATAACTGGTTTTCTGGGACATGTGTTAGAATTCAAAGGACAACTGTCAAGTTATGATTTAAGCAGCTGAAAGTTCTTAAACATTAAATAGACATATCATTAAATTTCAATCTTTGTCTACTCAACAGAAAGAAATAACTGAACTTCAAAGTTTCCAACAAATTAAATCAACTTTGCTATGGACAAATCTGGCACATTAAAGAAGGTTTTAAAGAGTTCAATTGGACTATAAAAGCATAATAAGTTGAATGTTTATCTTTATTTTATTTTTAGATACTGTGTGTTATTATGATACAACTTTATTATTTTCTTTTTTTGAGACAGCATCTTATTGTGCAGCTCTGGCTGTCTTAGAACTCATTATGCAGACTATGTTGGCCTTGAACTCACAGAGATCCACTTCCCTTTAACTTCTGAATTCCGGTATTAAAGGTGTGAACTACCACATCTGGTATATTACTGTTTCTTAATAGTTCATTTCTACCAGGAAATAGTGCTTATTTGGCTTTTGTTTAAAATAAGGAAATTCTGAAGCAATATTTATTTTGTGTGCGTGCGTGCGTGCGTGCGTGCGTGCGTGTGTGTCGGAAGAGTGTGTCAGATTTCTTGGAGCTGGAAGTGCAGGTGGTCTAAATATTCCAATATGGGTGCTTAGAATAAAACTTGTGTCCTCTGAAACAGTAGCAAGTCCTCTTAATTGTTGAGCATCTCTCCAGCTCTGAAGCAATCTTTAAAAAAGTAAAAACAACAAAAACAATGCTGAAAATTTTGAGTATCAGAAATTTGGAAGTGAGTTCTTCCTTTCTGGGGTATATTTTATTTATTTAATGTAAATAAAAGGGCCATGGAATCATATTTGTAGAGCAGCTTCAGCCACCTGAGGTTATGGATTAATTTGTTTTTTACAACTCAGGGATAGGTTCATTTGAGCAACATTTAATATTTTAATCTTATGAATGGCATACAAAATAGTGATATACAACTGGTAAAGCCAATGTGCCTTATTAGGAGTTAGAAACTATTTCTTCAGAAATAGAGGTAAAGTGAAGATGATCTCATTGTGGGGTAATATTGAGTGATGAAAGGTCTGGCTACTTACACAGTTCTGCTCTAAAATAAACATCACAGTTTACAGTAGTCCTGAAAGAGGCTTCCATTTAAAAATTGATACATGAGAGCATTCCTTAAAAGTTTAATTAAGGTTTATGAAACAGCTACCAGCGTTAGATTAAAGAAAACAATTATAGAAGGTATTTTTTGTGTAGGTGATTATCATGAATATTAGAACCCTATTTGTTCTTAAATGATTGGAGTGAATATAAACACAACCTAGAGAGACCACAGAAGGATGGCAGAGAAGACTAGAGAAACCCTATCACAAATGACAAGTGAGAAACATACTTTGACAGTTAAGGAGAACCCACATGTCACAATGAAAGAAAAACAAACCCACATGGAGTCCGATTTCATGTAAGAGCTGAATGTCATGGAGCAAAGAGCACTGCATACACAAGTCTCCAGAGCCAGTTCTACATTCAAACCAGAGAGCCTTCCTGCACATATGCTGTCACAGAGAAAGTATACCCTGATGGATGCTGTAGGCTGTGATTGGAGATGATGCCAATGGTAGCCTTCTTATACCCTCTCATGAGAAATGGAGAAGTGCCTAGATGAAGTGGCAGAAAGAAATGTGTTATACATTTGTTACACCAGGAATCATATGCCTGTGGTGTTAAGAAAAGGGCCTATAGAAAAATGTAATGATGGGATGACATACACCTATGTTTTCAAAAAGTCCTTGTTGATAGCATAAATAGTTAATCTGATTTTTAGTAATTACTTTTCCATAATGATTTTTCAAAGAGAAAAGTAATTTTTTTCATCTTCATGGAAGCAAATAACCAAGATCCACAATAAGTACATCATTTCTAAGCTAACTTTGTGGGCCTGAATCTTCCATAGACATTGGCATGAATGTTTACTTATAAGAAGTATTTTATATAGCTTGAAGATCTTGATTAAAACTCCCTCAGCTTTTGGTGAAACCTCACTTATGATGATGATAGTGGCACACTACAAGGCCACAATTGCTTATGCTAAAGCTGTCACCATTATGTTTCAAGCTTTATTTGCTCATTAATATACCAAAATGACAAAGAAAAGTCAAATGAAGAATATAGATGGCCCTGTAGTTCAGTTGTTCTGTAATCTTTCTTATTGGGAATTTCAAAGCTTTGCATTATTTTCATGGCACTTTTCCTGAGATCTTAATGAGTTATCTAAATTCGCTTTGTTGTATTCCAGTATGTTTTTAATATAACCAGGTTTGCAAATAACAGACAAAATGATCTCTCTACAAAGTCAGTTATAAGAGAAAAAAGTCATGGACAGTCCTAACTTAGGAAGTAAAAATTAAACAGGATGGCTGTACTTTATTGACCCAATAAATTTAACATTACTAGGATATGGATTTAGTCACATATTTTTTGAAACTTTCTCAAATTTGAAATCTAAAAATGCTAATTTGTTTTTCTGTACAAACAAATTGTTATTTTTAGATAGTGGCATTTTTTTTAAAGGAATGGTACTATGTATAATATTCTTGTGATCAGAATTATATTGACAATACTGGTCTGCAAATAGTTATAGCAACTACATAAAGTAAATATGTTAAATAAGCTATAAAAACTGGTACTTTAAATTTCACATGCTATTAATGTCCTTTTCTTTAGAGTCACATATTTTTTTCTTTACATCTGCTTAACAACATTGTTCCCACTTTGGAATCCAGACTTAGCCCATTATATAATCAAAGCATGTCAATAATATTTTGGAAGTTTACTTTACAGAAATGAGAAAATCCAGTATGCTGTTGTTTAATACAACAGGAAGGGGAAATGAAACCCTAAGAAGACAAGAATATGTCTATTTTATATTATATATTTTTATTAAAAGAGCATGATTCTCATAATTAATATAATATTCTGTATGATAAGAACCTTAAGAAAAAACACAAGTAACATAGAAACTATGTAATCCCATTTTTCTTTTTGTTTTCAAGACAGGGTTTTTCTGTATAGTCCTGGCTGTCCTGTAACTCATTTGAGTTGAAGCTGAGCCTGGCCTTGAACTCAGACACACCTGCCTCCAACTCTGAATGCTAGGATTAAAGGTACCCACCACCTTGCTAAGTATTTTCTTTTTTTTTTTTTTTAAAGATTTTAAAGAGGGAACAAATCTTTCATTTTTAAATATACATAAATGAAAATTTCCTCAAACTTTCCCCCTATAATAGTCATTTCCGGAAGGTTTCCTTTGTGTTTGGATAATGAGACTGGATCCTCACTAACTGAATTAAAATCTTCAGTATCAGTAACAAACACATCTATGTTCAAAGTAGAATCTTTTAATTTAGACAATATAAGCTTAAAAATAAATTACATTGTTCAGGGAAATTATTATGGAATAAGGTGTTAATAATTAACAATCAAGTTGGCTATTTATGTGTTAGCTATTTCAGTGTGATACATGAGTACCGGAAGCCAAGTTATTTTGATAGAAATTTCCCCTAAAACTGGTGACTTTTCCCCTCTGATACCCTCATCCCTTTCAGCCAAGGGCAAAGTGCAAGGCAAAATAAATTAAGGCAAAAAAAAAAAAAAGGGGGGGGGGTGAGTGCGAGCATGTTATTGACCATGTAAAAAGACACGTGCAAAATATACCTCAGATACACTATAGGTAGATGAGCACGACGGAAGCCGAGCCTGGTTTTGCAGTGGAGAAAAGAAAACACTGTTAAAGAGGAAATGATAGAATAGTAAGGGTCTCAGAAGGTTTACATGGCTTCATCACCAACAAATTTGCCATATGAATAATAAAACAACCTGACAAGGGGACACATCTTAAGACTCAAGTTATTTGAAAGAGAATCTCATGATTAAAAAACAAAGAAACCTCAAAATCCACCCCTCAATTTGCTAACGTACAAATATAGAGATGATACCCCTATTCAGACAGGTTGTGGTATGAACATGCTGAGAAGATGCTCAATTAAGGGAGAAAGCAGAATACCAAACATTTTTTCCTAAGGTGCCCCACTGATCTTAATGGGGTTGTATATCTACTGTACATCTTTCTATTGTTCTATAAAAAGGGCAGGAAAGCTGTCCACTTTAAGTAACCTGATATTCTTTCTCTTATGTGATTATTAGTATTAATGAACAATCCCCTTTTCTCTTAATACATGTCAGCAATACTATAAAATATTATATACATATATACATATATATATATATATATATATATCTGGCCTTTCTCCACATTTATTTTTTATTTATATTCATTGTTTTTACTCAAGGATTCCTGTGTGCGTGTGTGTTTTCCTCTCTCTCCCTGTGTTTGGAGATAGAGTCTGGCTAGCTGGTTCCAGCTGGGCTGAAACTGCCTACGTAGCCCAGGCTGGCTTCTACATGTAGTCCTTCTTCTTCAGCCATGCTAGGATTTCAGGTGTGTGCCACCAAATACAGCTCACCAACTTTTTAAAATAGCTATTTTATTACTTTTTCTTCTCCTGAAAACTGTGTTTAACCTTCACAATTTCCCTGATCCAGCCCTGTCCCTGGCTATCACTGAGCTCCAGTGATCCTCCTGCTTCAGGCTCCGGAGTGGCTAGCACTGCAGCCCTATCATCACTCCAGGCTGACCTTTATAACTTTATGCTCTGGCTTGCTCTCTCTTGGTTGTGATGCTAACATGCTAAATTTTGTTGCCTCCTCCTACACTAATTTTCACTATGACATGTGAGCTGAAACAGCTACCAATGCATTTTCTAGTCACAAGTTCTATGTGAAGTTTCAGAATACCAAGTAGAGAGTAGGGAATTGGAAAGGATGACCAAGAGGACAAATCAGAACCAACCTTATCAGATCTGCTATTTAACATATTTCTAGCACCCACAACAGCAGAACCCAGTAAGCGTTCATTAAATATTTATTAAGAACACAAGAACTCTTTCCATCTATCATTAAAAAAACTAAAGTAAATTTTTGAACCTTTTAAGTTCAGATCTTACTGATTTGGGATAAAACTACCATTGCCACTGATGCTTTGAGGTAGTTTCTAAAATATGGTTAACTTTGTATATTAAGAAATGAAACATCTTTTCAACTTTGTGCACTAAATTCTCCTTAGCAAAATGATAGTTCTAAGAAAATCTTGCTTTGCATACTTATTTATTCTATTTAAAACAGTTTGAGAATCTTGCCTTTTTTTTTTTTTTTTTTACCCAGTTCCTATTTGCTGTTACAAGGAAAATTAATTCTCAAGCAGAGGTATCATTAGTATCTTATTTTTGGATTAAAGTCATTTTTTTCCCCCAAGATGGGGTTTCTCTGTGTAGCCCTGTCTGTCCTGCAACTCGGAGATCTGCCTGCCTCTGCCTCCTGAGTGCTGTGATTAGAGGTGTGTGCCCCACTACCTGGCTTAAAGTCAGTTTTGAGAGAGGCAAATCCATGACGAACTTAAAATATCTTAAAGATATGATACTTCTGTTTCAAATGTTTTAGACATTATAATATTTAAAGTTTTTATCTTTTGATTTAAAGCATAGGATAAATTAGAACTTTCTTATTTTCATTACAAATGAAATTTCAGGAATAAGTTTTTCAAATAAAAAAAATCTAATAAACGTAAAAATTAGAAATTTTTGGATAGTATCCCTAAGACTAAACTACTGTCATCATTATTAAAGACTGGCCATATTTATGATAGACCATCTACCAAGATGCCATATACAAGAGATAGGATTTTACTATAAATTATGTAAATGTCAGCTAATCAAACAAGAGACACAGGCAGCTCAAACAATGTATTATATGAGCACCGACACTAATAATGTGCCTGAAGAAAGTACCTCTATCTAAACAAATTGTCTGATTAGAAAGACCCACTGATTGCTTACTCATCTAAGGACTAATGCTCCAGCAGTGTCTCTGCTCAATATTAGTTAACAGATCCAATGCAGACATTTTTTTATATTACTAAGAGCTACATATTAAAGTATAATGTATTGCTTGATCATGTCACGGTATCTATCTCATTTGATTTACATTTCCTTTGAAAGACATGAAATTTTTGAGTACAGATAGTCAACTCAATATAATCTAAAAGGTGATCTTGTTATTTTTACTAAGATATAATGAGGCAATAAACATAAAAACACAATGTTTACAACAAAACACTCTAAAATATTTTTTAAAAGTTTAGAAGAATGAACTTTAGAGTTGCATTCCAAATTCTTATAAGGTGCACCCTCAAAACAAATTTATAATCAACACTTTGTACGAGAGTATCCATATTTGAAGGCTTAACAGTAATTCTGTGGGCTTATCTGTGTGCATGTGTGTGTGAGTGTGTTAGATATATGTGGAGAGAGTAATTAAGTAATGTAAAATTAAAAACAAAAACATAATGATAGATCATATAAAGTTACACTGTTTTCTTAAATGATTTTTTAATTATTTTTAATTATGTATATGTGTTCATGTGTGGGTATGTGCACATAAGTACAGGTATCTACGAAGGCCAGAGGCATCTGATTCCAAGGAAATGTAGTTAAAAGTAATTGTGAGAAACCCAGTTTGGCTTTGTCTAAAATTTTTTATTTGGTTACAATTTTTTTTTTTCAAGACAGGGTTTCTCTGTATAACTTTTGTGCTTTTCCTGGAACTCACTCTGTAGCCCTGGCCGGCCTCAAACTCACAGAGATCCGCTTGCCTCTGCCTCCTGAGTGCTGGGATTAAAGGCATGTGCCACCACTGTCCGGCTTGGTTACAAATCTTTTAATGTGTTTCCATGCACATGATCTGAAATCATCTTTCAAAAATTAAACAGCTCTTCTTTTCTCAACTCTAAGGTAAAAGCATTATATTACAGACATACTGTGTTTATGCAAACAGCCACTTACAGGAGGACTCGGCAGAGTTTGGATGGAAAATGTCCAAGAACATACATTTTAGTTCTTCTGAGTCACATAATCTGCACTCAACCCCTTAAAGCTTTGCTGTAGCTCAACAATTGAAGACCATATTCAGATGAATAGCCATTTCAATAAATACTTATTTTAGAACATATTTACTCATATAATTTTCACATGAAATGTTAGTCTATCCACCACATTTAAAAATAAAATCCGTAGTGTGTGGTCCTATAAAAAAGTAGAATTTGACCCACAGAATGTAGTTTGCCAGGCTGTGAATCACAGAACTCAATGAATATATAAGTACAAAATCTCCCAATGATAATAGATACTAGTTTATAAAAAATATAATAAAGTAATTCAGAATTAAGGCTGGAATGGAAATACCTCAGTAAAAGACCTCAAGAAAATACAGAAATCCAATTCATCACTTATATTGGCTCATTTAATACCAGAATTTTAGAATGCAAGACATTAGATTCCTAAACATTTAAACACCACTATTTAAAAAGTTTACTTCTTTATGATTTAATTCTGGTTCACTTTTAGTAACATCCTTGTACCTTGACTGAGTTTTTTCACTTTAAATATCATTCCTTTACTTACATCACCATGGTAAGCAATTACTGTGAATTATTATACTCCTTTATTTTTATTATCTTTATCTTAGTTTAATTTATATTCTAATAATCTTTATGAGTCATATTCCCTGTTACTGTTTTCCAAAACCTTTAAAAATGAACAAATCTAGTTGAACATTAATTTATCATGATCCTATACAGAATATATACTATATAAAAACATAATTCTGGATGATGGATATTTTTATTCCTTTTCTTGTTTTTTTTCATATTTTTATTCCATAACCATGTATCTAATATTCTTTCTAAATTCTTTCATATTCTTCTTGTTCTGATTGCTCTTCAACAAAGTAAGTTCACAGTAAATTTAGCTTGATTTATATTACATAAATACAAAGCATAGCTTTTGGTTATTTTATCTGTTTTTTCTATTTGTAACACTGTTTGGCTGGGTCATGGTGGCATACATCTTTGTCCCAGTACTCAGGTGGCAGAGGCAGGCAGATTTCTGTGAGTTCAAGGCCAGCCTAGTATATAGAGTGAGTTCCAGGATAGCCAGAGCTATATAGAAAAACCCTGTCTAAGAAAAACCAAAACCAAATCAAACAAAAACAAAAAAACACACTATCTGTAGTGACGTTCAATCTTGGATTCCTTTTAATATTGTCCATACTAGGTTCATGCATTGATTAAATGGGAAATTATTTTTTCCTTATGTGGTTTTATTTTATGGTCATTATTCTCAATACATTATAAATCGAAGGGTATGTAGCATATTTTGCAATGATTTAATTAGGAAAGCTTTGGTTACATATTAGTAATAGTTGTCCTATCACAATTGTGAGAAACCCATGTTAGGGTTTGTAATGTTATTGCTTTGTTCAATGCACTAACAATCCATTCTGCCTCTCTAAGGAAGGGCCAACATAATGGAGGATGAAGAACATTTACCTAAAAGATAAATAAAATTCAGGACCACTCACAAAATTCCAGGCTTCATATGGTGGGTCTACCCTTTGTGTAAAATAAATACTGTATGTGTCATGACAATTGGAATATCAATGATTTAATTATATCCATAACCTATACTTCTGACATATATGTCACCAACTTTTCAGCTACCAAATAAATATATAACTGGAAACAAAGATCTTTAATTTTTCAACTTACTGAAATATTTCTCATGTATTTCAATGAATTAAAAGCTTTCAGTGAATTAAACCATATTCTTATGAACACTTGCAATAAATTTTCATAAAATGGAATGGTCTTTGCCAATTTATTTCAGTTTAGACCCAAAATCTGTTTAACTTTGTCTGATGCTGACATTTTCCCCCCGAGACAGGGTTTCTCTGTGTTGTTTCGGTGCCTGTCCTGGATCTTGCTCTGTAGACCAGGCTGGCCTCAAACTCACGGAGATCACCTGGCTCTGCCTCCTAAGTTCTAGGATTAAAGGCTTGTACAACACCGCCCTTCTAATGCTGACATATTGGTTTTGCTTTAAGCAACAATTTTTTATTTGCAAAGCAAATTTTATCATGTGCATAGACAATAGGTATTGAAGGGTAGGTACAGAACAGAATACTCAGCTAAAGATTTTGTCTGCATGTTTTATTCATTGAATTAACTTCACTAGCAAAGATAATATTTGCTTTTTAATAGTTTTTTAAGAGGCCAATGATTTATTCATCAGGCAACTGCAATTTAATAGTTCTTTATCTTTAAAAAATTATCTGGTAGTTTATAAGATCTTTCAAATAATATAGCCTATATTTAACAAAATAGGTAATCAAGACAATGTGTTTTTAAGTAAAATCAACAAGAAATGAAGCTAGTAAGATTAATTATTATGTAGCAATGTAATATTGAAAATAGAAAGTAAGAACTGACATGAGATAAAACAATTTGGAAGGCACCAAATTTTTAATTTAATCCCATTCTTTTCATTACCTCATGCACATAGACTTTAGCAAATTTCAACTTTCTAGTGTTAGTTTGGTTGAAAAAAATATTTCTCAAGATGGATATGGAAAGAATATGACACCATATATATTATTTATCAATACACTTATTATTATTTTATTAATAATATATAGTATATTTCTTATGGTTTTCTATAATAGTATTCAGTGATGTTCAGATTGGTTTGGTCATAAAATTTATATTGACATTTTTATACGAGTGACAGTATTTTGGATTCTAGGAGTGACTGTAGAAGATTTTTCTTTTCTTTTCTTTTTTTTTTTTAAAGATTTATTCATTTATTATGTATACAGTGATCTGTCTGCACATATCTCCGCAGGCCAGAAGAGGGCACCAGATTTCATTATTGATGGTTGTGAGCCACCATGTGGGTGCTGGTAATTGAACTCAGGACCTCTGGAAGAACAGCCAGTGCTCTTAACCTCTGAGCCATCTCTCTAGCCTCGTGTAGAAGATTTTTCTAACTGTAATAATATACATAGAAAAGAAGGTCTTGCTCAAAGAAAGAAGTAGAACAACGAGACATTCTATGAATTTCTTTCTGTTTAGTTTTCAAGAGTTAGCGACTGATATTAGTAAAATTATTTTTAATAATCCTAAATGTAATATACATACATATAATATATAGAATACTATTAAAAATAAGCTGAGATAAAAGACAATTAACTTTTACTCTGTTTTCATGATGAAATAAATAGAGCAGTATGAATTAAATGAAAGGCAACAATTTCAGGAGAAATAAATCCAGGAGCTAGATTCCTAGAAACTGTTTTAGAAGCCCTAGCAATGAGAGGTAAGCATAAGTTATTTAGAATAATAATTTAATTTTATTGTCATATTTATATATTTGTTTTGGAAATGATTACCTATTGAAAAGATGCACTTAGAGGAAAAGCTAAATATTCTAAAACTTTGAATTATGTTTTAAAAATAGTTTCTAGTTACTGGCTATATGATGCACATATGATGTTGAGTCCCTCTACATTGACATTCTCTTTCAAAAGATGTCTTGTATATATGGGCCTGTACTTAAGCATTTAGAAGATGTTACAAGAAACCATTCTTGGTAAAGCTGCTTGCTGCTAAATTTCTTTTTAATCAAAATATGACATAATTATTCCAAAGGTATCTGAGTTTAGAAAAGTCTACTAACTCTGACTCTGAACATGTGTATCTACTGGTCAGACTATCTATGACCATTTAAAATTCATAATTGTCCTTGCAAACTAAAATTGAATCACGTCTTTACTCTGGTCAATAATTTTTAATCTTGCTAACACATTCAATAATAGGCAAAATACACAGTCAACTGGATAAGTGATAACAGATGTCACACAAAGAGGTCTTTAGAAAATTATATCATTATGTTTGCACTGATTTTGAAAAGTTCTTAATTTGTATCAGGGTCAAGTGTTATTAAATCAGCTATAATGTTAGTTGTTTGGCTTACTGGTCCAATTTAATCTTTATTTTATAGACTTGAGAATGAAGCCACAGCTAAAAAAGAAAAAGGGGTAAGACACAGGAAGCAGGAAAGTTAGATGAGAGGACAAACCAGTCAGATTTTGGAATACCCATCAGGAGAAAATTTCAGGGGAAAACAAGTAAATTCATACAGATCCTCTGAGAGAGCACCCTGTCACACTGATGTCTAGGTGACCGCTCAGCTCCTCCAGCTTTTGATGGAGCTACATGCAAATGTCAGAACAGTAACTGAAAAGGTAACTTGTTTTCTTTTCATTTTTCATTTTAAAAATAAGATCATAGCATTATACATTTCTCACTGCCTTTGGCAAACATTTTAAAATACCACAGATTTTTCTATAACATAAGAATATAACAATTTCAATAAACTTGCGACTAGGAAGCCAACATTTTATATTGTTCAAACACATATTTTCCACCAAAAATAGTTAAGTAAATATTACAACTATTTTTATTATGTCCCGGAGATTCACTCTAAGATTTTTCTACTTGATAGATACATAGCATAAATATATTTAAAGACCAGAGAATTTGCCTTTTCCCCAAGCACAGTGTTCAAGATTATATATATATATACATACATACATACATATATAATATATATATATATATATATATCAGAACTGAACTTCTGTTACACACACATTCATTCATACATGCAATTAATTTATACCAGGTACTACAGTTATAGATGCCATTTTAAAGTTCAGTTCACTATCAGTTACTTTTAGAACTTTATATTGTATTGTATCTTCTTAGCTGAATCTGTGTCCTAATCAACAGTGTAAACTATAATAGACTTACTGTCTCTTTATGACAAAGGTAAAGTATGATATAGTGAAGAATGCTACATTTTATTGACTGAAAAATGCTAAGCTTCCTAATTCCTGAAACAGGCAAACATCATCATGTCCCATCCTTTACAGAGGTTACTTTTAAATGTAAAAGCTGTTTATCTACTATGAGGCAATGTTAAGGAACAGAGAGGATGGCTTTTCTTAATAAAGAACACAGACATACAAACACAGGTTCATCCATGTGCATTCATGTTTGCACATACTCACAAACAACAAAAAGATAAAACTAAGAAGGCAGAAGAATTAAGGGGGAGGAAAGAGTACAGAAATTTGACTTTTTAAAAACTATTAAATGGAAGTAAATTGGAGCTATGGAAAAATTTCGAATGACTGAGGTAATTAGGCTTTAATATAGTTAGTGAATTTTATGACATCTCAGTGTACTGAATTATCTGGCATTTTGACTACTTTAATAGTTGTTACTGCTGTGAAGATATCTGGGATTGAGATATAAAACAATGGTTAACTTTAATTGTGCCTATTTTTATAGTTAACATTTTTCTAACTTGTATTTATGTGGCATCATTAAAAGTAGTCAGTGATTAATTTTTTTTAGCTTTCAATTGTGATTAAAAATGATAAGAGTATCAAGTGTCCAATATATATATTATCGACCAGGTGACATTTAGCCATTAACAAATAGGATCAGAAACCTTAACTGTATATTAGAAGATTATGTACAAAGTGGGCAAATATTTAGATATACTTGTTTTTGTCTAATGTTACATCAACTTTTAAATGTTAAAAAAAGCAAAAGTACTAAGAGTCCTTTAACACTAAAAGTAGTATATGGGTCCACTATACTGGCATCATAAAGCATTTCTTCCTAGTTCTTAACATGATGCATATTAAATATATGTTATTAACTCATAATAATTTTTATTCTGGAATGAATTAAGCTGGTAATGACACTAAAATAAAATTCAATGTTTTTTTTTATAAGACAGGTTAAAAGGGGAGGTGACATTCTGAAAATGTATTAATTCTCTGTTTAAGAGGAATTTTAACACATAACTGGTGACATCAGTCAGAGGAACGGTTTACTCTAGAGCCCCAAATCGCAGGCACATGTAATGAGGCAGTTGCCCTTTCTTGTTTATGGTGCCTTTCAAAGCTAGTTATTTGGCAGCTTGCCTTCAGCTGGTTGCTCTATATGTAGCTGAAAACAAAACAAAAAATAATATGACCCAACAGCCAATAAAAATATTAAAATAAAAAATGGGATGGTGAAAAATGGAAAAAGCCCGCTTCCTCCCTCCACCCTCCAAAAAGGAAGTGTAGGCTATAGACAAAATCTTGCCAAAAAATGTTAGAAACATATTTACTTTGAGGGATCCAACTCTACTAGCAACTCCTTTGCTTTCATCCGGCCGTCTAATTTGCTACAATGAGGGAAGATGGGTAAAAAAGACAGAATAAAGAAAAAGTGAACTTAAATTTTTTTCTACACATTAGTAAGCAGTACATGCAATTCATTAATTGACTTAGGCTCCTATTATAAGATCAAGGAGTTAACTAACCCAGATGCTATATGACATGCTCTGCAAATAGATCTCTAGAATTCAGTTTTCTGGTACGGCACTATTCCTGAGAGGAGGAAATTGGCACTTACTTTTGGTTATCTTGGGGACTTCTGATGAAGCAGTATCTGGAGTAGTGTTACATTTGCATTTAGCTTACAAAAAACAAAGAATTACAAATATACCTATGCACGTTTTCTCTTTCAGTGTTTAAATGTCTATTCTATTGTAATATCAGAAAACATCAATGGTATGACAAGAAACATGAGTGTTCTTTAAGCGGAGAGATCAATCCCAACAAGCATCATTCTTACTGGTGACAGTGAGGTTCCTCTGCTTGCCAATTCAAGCACGGAGGTTGTTCAGCTGTCATTATGATTCCCAATTAAACAATAATGCTGCCAATCAGAAAATTTTAATGCCAGACCAATGCTAGATATAGTAACTCCTTCAAAGCCTTTTCTTATTTCATCTGATTTTTTCTTTCAGATAAAATAGGGGAAATAAAGCCTGGTGTGGTGGTGTGTACATATAATCATAGTTCTAGTGAGGTAGGGGTAAGCAGGTCAATCTCAAATTCAAGGTCATCCTGAGTTACAAGGGATACACACATCTTCCCTCCCTCCCTCCCTCCCCCTCTATTTTCTCTCTCACACACACTCACTCTCTCCTTGTAAGCAAGATTCAGACCAAGTGATTTTACACTCAATGCTGTACTTCACTTGGAGGTTGTCTCACTTCTAATCAGCATGGATCAAGTTAACTGTGAGGCTCATCCCCGTGTTGGCAGATAGTATGAGGTGCATGATGACAAACCTCTGGTGTTAACGTCCTCAGGAAAATAATATACCTGGTTATATTACAAGTTTTATTCCCTGGAAGCAGGGTAGAGATTCCTGTTAAGATGTCTCAGAATATCATATATAAATTACTGGGAAGTACTGAGAAGATGAAATTCCTATTTTGAAAAACAAAAACGAACAAACACCTCCCCCAACCCCAAAACAAACTGATAAGCTTCTTTATACACAAGAATTATATAAACATTTGAAATGAAAAGATTTTACAAGTTATTCAACATGAGCTGTTTTGGCAAAAAGATAATAATCAATTTTCACTTTTCTTTGTGAATGAGAATTGGCAAATTTAGAAATAATTGAACAGAAGGACCAATGAGAATGACTTCAGTTCCCAACATCTACTCATTCTCTTCTTTACATTCTTTTACCTCAAAGAACATCTTATACCAAAGGCTGTTTTCCATGTCAAATGGAAATGAACAATCCCTGGATTATAAAGATACTCTTTGTAGTTTCCTATAAAAATACAGAACATAATGACTTATACTCCTTTCTAAAAACATTTACAAGTGCAAGTGATTACAATTTTCTGCATTCTTTTTCTCTAAAAATATTAAAATTACATTAAGTCAGACAACATGAAGTGTTTTCTTCAAGGTTCCAGTGGATCTTGATTACTGTTAGTTAAAAGTTTATGGTTATAGTCCCTTAATTGGCCTGGAAATACAGAGGGTTGAAAAACAGTGCTTATAAAACGATGGATATATGTATGTCTATATATTTCTCCATTTATGATATGATTGTTGATTTGAGACAGAATCTTGCTGTGTAGTCCAGTATGGGCTGGAACCTGCTATATAGCCTAGTCTAGTTTTCAACTTAGAAATCCTCCTGCCTCAACCTCCTGAATGCTAGGATTATAGTTATGTGACATGACATCTGGCTTTATGGAACAAATTTTACCTTCTACTATTTTTATAGATCATATAAATGCTTTCTAAATTGTTTCATTACAAATTCAAGTGTGAGAACAGAAACTTAGTAGTCTGCCTGCCCAGCCTCATCTGATATTGCAAGCTAAACAGGTAATAGGGGAGATTTTGATAGATTACAGAGATGATAATAATTTTTGTTTGTATTTATTTTTTCCTCTATTTTGAGATTATACTATAATTACAACATTTCTCTCTTCTCCTACTTCCTCAAGACCCTCCTATATAACCTTCCTTGCTCTCTTTCAAATTTATGGCCTTTCCCCCCATTAATAAACAGAGACTTTGGAAAGGAAGTTATCAATGCTTGATATCAATTTCACGGTAACAGTCTTTGAAGTTACTATGGTAAAAGGCCATTAGAAAATTAACACAGTTCTCAAAGAAGTGCTTGCAATTTAAGTTTCATGTGAATATTTTTTGTGACTCTAGAAACAGAAATAATATGATGAAACAATTCAAACAGGGAAAAGTAAACTGCATGTGCATGCATATTTGTGTGTGCATGGGAGTATGTGAACGCCACAGGACAACTACAGGTGCTGTTCTCCAGGTGCCATACATTTTTTTTGTTTTGAGACAGTCTTCCATTGCCCTGAAAATCAGCAGGTAGAGTAGTCTGGCTGCCCAGCAAATCCAAGAGACCCACATGCCAATGTCATCCCAGAAATGTGATTTCAAGTGTATACAACAAAGCCTTGACTTTTTTCTCAAGTTTTTAAACTTGAGATCTGGGGATCAAACTCAGGTCCTCATGCTTCCAAGACATAATGTTTTTATGAATGAGTGGCCTCTTCAGCATGAAATCAACAAATGTTCTAATTTATTCTAGTCAAATTTTAATAGTCAATTTCAAAAGATCAGTATGAAAGACATTTTTTAATTAGTTCAAATATTTATCTTTTAATGAGAAACAGAAATCACAGCACAGTAGCATCAGGAATTTACTTTTCACCATAACAGTAAGGGTCTCACCTTGTTAGCTACTTTTATTCTATTTTTCTATGAGGCCAATTCTTCTTGCAAGAGGTTAAACTGTACAATGTTTATAGAGGTTGACTAAACATTATGCTTGGAAACAGAAGTACTTAAAAGTTTGGAGATTTTGCACATACAATTGGTTAAATATCTCTCATCTTGAAATTCAAAATGCTCTGAAATCTGAAACTTATGGTATGTCAATCACATAAAGCACTCTTGATTTTTTTTTTTTTTTTTTTTGTATTTTAGACTTCCAATTTATGGGTTATAGCTGGTCAATCTGGCCCCTCTGATAATTTTTTTTTGTTTTTTTTTTTTTTGGTAAATTTCTAGGAATGAGATTATTAGTTAAATCAAAACTTTTGGGTTCTTTCTCTTTTCCCCCTCTGACTTTTTCTGTACATGTTATACAGACACTACATTTTATGTTCTCATGGCACTGCTATTCTAGTATACCAAAGACAATAATTTAAAACAGTAATAAACCTGATGGCAATATTTGTGTTGTTTCAAGTTTTTAGAAGAATTCCAGTAAGGATATGCTTTTTTTTTTCATGTGTCTTTACTGCATGAATTTGTTTTTTGAAATGCCTTGTCTTGATTTTCAATCACCTTATTTTCTTTTGCATGATTAGAAGGGGTCTAGCAAACTATTAAACAGATTTGTTGTGAAAATTTTACTTTCAAATCAGTGGCATTATCGCTGTATCTGCAGCTTATAATGTGATGACTGATACATGACGTGCACTAAAATTTTCACTGACTGAATTTCTCAATCTGTGTTTCCTCTTCAATAAAAATAGAATGAATAGTTGATAATTCTGAAATTTGGGTCAGAAAATATCTAATTTTAGAATATCATTTTGTAATATGAAGTTTTAAGAATGGTTTCATTGAGATATACTATATGAAAATCACAAGTGGGACCTGGCATTGATTTAGACTGAACTGCAATATTAACGCTTCACAGGCCATTTTTAATTCTAAGTTTTCTGACAATATGTATGTGCCACAATGTCTAATTTTATGGAACCATTTTTTTTACAGTATTTATACATCAAAGGAATGTTTTTAAAATACATTAGAAGTCAAAGATATTTTCTGAAGATAAAATTTTTCATTTGCAATTTTATTATTTATTCTATAATTCATTTTGTTATCTTCCAATTTGCACAAAATTCTAGGGGGTCCAAGAGAATTAAAATTCCATTAAACAGCCTCAAACTTAACCTAAATGAAAAAGATCTTGTGATGTAAATATATTTTCAGTTGGTAATCTCAAATTTTATTATTAGTATAGAGTACAAAGTTTAAGTAAATAAACCCAAGTTTCACTATACTGATTGGAAATTAAGAAGAACTAAAAGAGTATTAACATATATTCAGTTGGAATAAGAACTAGGCCAAAGGAAACTGATCAATGAATGAGCAGGACCTGAAAAGGCAATCCCATTTAAAATCTTCATGTTACAGATATAGAAACTGAACTATATTAGTTCTTAGAGAGTTATAAAGTTGCATGCTAGGACTTATTTTCAATATTTGGTGTCTTAGTGCAATAATTTCACATATTCAATGTTATCTTTTCAAAAACTTTGAGTCCAAATTTTTAAATGCTGTCTATGACTCAGTAAAATGCAAATGCAAAATAAACAGCTTTTCTAATATTTCATTAAACTCAATTCATAAAGATGTAATGAACTGTTCTGGGTATCAATGTGAATTATTAAGATCATGTTTAAAGGTTCTGCATATATTTTAATAAACCTAGAACTAACTCAAGTTCCTAAATTAGATTAAGAGAAATCTACAAAACAACTTTAAGGAGATCACCCACAACATTTTTTATATAACCAGAAAATAAAAAAACAAATAAAATATCAAAAGTAGAGACTGGTAAAAATATATTATTTAAAATATGAACTAATAATAAAAATTATACAAAATATGTATCATAAAGTGTTTATGACAGAAAAATGTTCACATTACTAGGTGAAGTACATGCTATAGTTTATTAATAACAGTCAATATATTTCAAACACTGTGCTAAGGATTTTATAATCAGTTTTAAAGTTCATTCTTAAAACAACCTTATGAGGCAAATATCATTAGAGATTCATTTTATATATTATAAAGGTTGCAGAGAATAAGTAATTTCTGAAGGCAATATACACGACTATGGATAACTAACTGTGCTAGAGTCCAATTGTGTTACACTCTGGAAAAAAAATCTGGCACTATGATACCAGGAAAGATGCTGTGAGGTCAAGACCTCACCTATTAAAGGCTCCACTACATAAAAGTACAAACTCCTTTAGATGTTCTGCCTTTCAAAGTGACATGTGAGAGTTAATATTGGCCACTTGTCATGTATGTCAGATTCCAGAAATTGTGCTATTAATACCTGTACATTATGATAGGATATCTGAATGTACAGGAAAAAAATTTATAGAATGATACATAGCAAACTTTCACAATTTCCTTCCTACCTTCCTTTCTTTGTACCTCTCTTCCTTCCTTTCTCCCTTTCTTTTTTTGAGACAAGGTCTCACTATGTAGCCTTGACTTTTGATGTATACCAGTCCTTGAACTCAGAGATCCATCTGCCTCTGCCTGTGAATTCTGGGATCAAAGACACTCCCAGCAACAGTATTTTCCTTATAAAAGAAATTTTATAAGAATGATTTCTGTATCAATGTTCTATTTGCTTTTTAATTTTTTTCACTTTTCTTTATTAAGACATTTTCTACTCACTCAACAAATGTCCTATTTTCTAAAGTGAACTTGCATATTACTTTGTTTATTTGCTTGTTTACAGAGACAGTCTTACCATGCAAGGCCAGGAACTAGGTAGCTGTACTGGAATTCATTATATAGTTCAGGCTGGTCTCAAACTCAGGATACTCATGTATTTGTCCCCCAAATATTAGGAATTTGGGTATGGGCCACAATAACTGTCATACATTCCTTCTTTAAAGTAAAAAAAAAGGAGACAATGACATTTATAGTTTGTCTAACTATAAAACTGTCAGTTCTATGCCCAATGATTTCTACTTTTTAAAAAAACATATCTTTGCAGATGTCAAATCTGATTCGAAACCTCCTGTTTCAGGATGGTGAGTTACGAAGCAGTCCTCGAGGGCCAGAGTTCAACCCTGTTTCTGGCCCAAGTTCTTTGTTTTTATATCTACTATGATGGGCTTACCATTGATGGCTTCCCAGGTACCATGCCTTGCCCATCATGGTGGATTGCATTCCTTTATACTATGAGTCAGAACAAACCCTCTGTCTGTTAAATGGCTTCTATCAGGTGTTTGGTACTGGGGATGGGAGGTCACTGCTGTGAAAGACGTGGCCATGTCATTTGTCTGACTTTGGAACCATTGCAGGAGGTAGCACGGCGGGAGGGCTTGGAACTGTGGGATAGAGAAAGCTTGAATGCTATAAGAAAACTCAACAGCCATTCTGGTGGAAAAGAGGGAGACCAGAATGCCGACAGAAATATGGACAGGGAAACGAGGCTCATGAAGTATCAAAGAAAAACAAGGATTCTATGGGAAATTTTGCTCGAGTCCATTTAATCTGCTACTATAATAAGAACAAAGGTACCCTGCCTTCAAAACCCAACCCATCAAAGGCTCCAGGGTGTAAACATGCAAACTCCTTTAAAAATTCATTTTGGAGGACAGTCCTTGAGAAGATGGAGCATCAAGAGTACTGTGATGAAATGGGATCATATGGGAAATATTTTCTCAGGTTCCATTATGAAGGGGCTCTGAAACCACTGCTGCTGAGGTAAGAGGTGGTTGGCTAATGCCACCTTTCATATTTTCAGCAGAACTTGGCATCATCAATTTAGTGTTGGTTTTGAGAGATGAAGTATGTATGAGTTATGGTGTTCTAGAATGCTGTTTCAACATTCCCAAAACATGTATAGCACAGTTTAATCCCTACACAGAAGCCATTACATTGTTAGCTGGCATATCAAAACATGCCTAATTCTACTGATTCAGTAATATCTAACTTAATAGAAAGAAAATAAATATCAAAATTCTGTACTACTATCAAACCAGAGGAAAACAAAAACAAATCAAAGCAAAGAACAACAAAACAACTTCACAAAAATAAAACAAAACAAAAAGAACCCCACCTATGTCTTTTTAAAGATGGAAAGGCTAGACAATAAGTAACCAGAAAATAAACTAACTACAAATATATACAGAGAGGGGGCTGGAGAGCCTGCCCAGTGGTTAAGAGCACTTGTTGCTTTTCCAGAGGACCTGGGTTTGGTACCCAGCAGTCATGTGGTGGCTCCTAAATGTCTACGACTCCAGTTCCAGGGAATCTGACATACTCTTCTGACCTCCGTGGGTCCCAGGACCACATATGGTGTACATACATACATACATACAGGCAAAGTATGCACATATATAAATTAAAAATAAGTATTAAAATATCTATAGATATCAGGCATTTAACATGATTTACTGAAATAGCCTGGAGTATTGAAAGAATGTCAGCTGAACAGTGACATACAGCTGTGCTAGTCCAGCAATATCAGTATGAATTATTTTAGGATATAATGAAAATTTTTTTTTTGAAATTTCTAATGTTTTCCTTTTGCTCTTTTCCTCCCTCTCTTCCTTTCCTCATTCTGATTCTTTTCAATTTGTAGTGCTAGGGAGTGAACCTGTACTTGCTAGCAAGGTGTTCAAAAACTGAGCTATATACTCTCAGTCATGGAATCATTTGAGATATGAATGTTCCAAACTAATTTTAAAAAGAAGCCATCTCCAGTAAAACCATAATATTATTTACATACTGTTAGGTTACTATTTAAAAGAGGGTTCGGTGAACGCCAATTAGTTTTCAGGATATCTTGGGAAGCACTGGTTTTTACCCAATTGCAGAAGTAGTATCATACTAAAAGTAAAAGTAAGTGCTATTTTTTGAAAATTATCATTTTGGGCCTTTTATCTTTAAAAGTTGTTATGAAGTCTGCTCTCATTTTGAATTATTTATACAGAAGAAAGTATTTATAGTCAATTACAAAAAAAGAGATTAATCTCTTTGGCTGAGAATACCACTGTAATATTGTCTCTATGAAAAATATGGAAGAAATAATATTCAACATACATCATTTCAACCCAGAATATTTTCTAGAAACATGCCAGTTTAGCTGTTTGATTATACCATTATTACTACTAGTTTGCATCCAAGGAGATTTCCTGAAATCCTTTTACTAGTTCCCAAGGCCAATTTTACTAACTATTAAAGCATTATTTGCCTCCCTCTACATTGACATTGGCATTGATGGCACAAAAGCAATGGCATACAACAGTATAAGCCCAGAAAGTGACTCCAAATAGGACAGCTATTGAATATTATTGACTGAGATGTACAGCTTTTTTAAAAGCTAGTTTCATTTAATATTGTCCTCAATGAAACAGTTAATATTAATTTAACTAAAAAAATTAAGTCTTTATTCTTGATTTTAATAAAATGATAGGTATGATTGAAAAACTTTCGTTATATAGCAAAGGATGGTGTCTCAAAGCAAAAACAAAAACAAAAAAATCCCCAAAAAAACCCAATACCCCAACTAGCTATTTTTTACAGAGACCATAATTCTTAACTAGAAAGAATCAAGGGGCATTTGACAAACTAAGATTATTCAGATTTAGAAATTTAAGATACTTTATTTTACAAATGAACAGTAAACCCATTTGTCCAAAGAAAGCTGCCTGGCCCCTTTTTGTGGCAAATACTAGTTCTTAAACAGAATTTAGAACTTTAGAAAACGTATTCCTGCAATTCTGAGCTAGAGATCTTCAAATGCTTCTAAGAGTTTTAGGAGGAGTTGAGTGATCATATTAACAAACATGATTTCTTGATAATGATGAACTATATCAACATTTGGAAGAATGTATACTCAAATGACCAATGCATGTGTTCCTAAATTATTCTTATGAAAAAGATCCATTCAAATTGCAAGACACACAAATGTATCAGAGTATGGAATGGTAACAAACAGGGTTTTAGATTTTTACATTTCAAGAATCCTCTAAAAACCTATATGGAAAAAAGATTACATGGTGTAAATTTTATCATTATATATGAAATACTTATACAGTATCATGTATTTATATACTACATAATTATAGGATATATTTTAGAAATGAGTTCTGTTAAAAATCAAAGTGTTTATTGATTTTTGTTTTATTAACATATTTTTTAGAAACTTCTAATATCACATATATAGCAACCAGAGAAGGGCTAGCAATTCTTTCTGCTTTAAATCCATCAAGTAAAATTTCTACCCTTTAAACAAAACCATAAACTTTTGGTGTGATATTTAAAAAATCCACAATTATCAGATATACTAATATTGTACTTCTTTTTCTAACCACATAGCTGTGTGAATTGGATTTGCTCCTTCACAGTCTTCAACTAAATTAATATTTCAACTAAATTAATATTACAACAGATTGAAAACACTGTGAGAATTCATGTCTTCTATTTAGTCAGCCATCAATAGTAATTTGAAAAATGTAAGCAATGCAAAACATTTCACTATGTATAAAACATATTTTTGATTCTGATTTCATAAAAATGAGATTTATGTTAACATGTGAAAGCTTATTTTGATTTTACAGTCATTAAGCAAAAATTACAAAAAAGGTCTCAGTTTTAATTTCTATGGCAGTAAATATTGCTAGTCACAGACCACATTAACAGAATTTATTTGGAATCTTCATTAACTTTTAAAAATAGTTTGAAATCAATAAGACTGCATTTAAGCAGTCACATGAGAATATTCTGTTTAATACCTCCCAAGTGGGCAGAAAACTATGAACCTAAAAACTGTTTTGCTGTTTAGATGACATTTTTAAAATCTAATTAATTCAGTGGTTTTCAGTTTTTGTCCTGTTTGTTGATTCTCCATGTAGACTCCCAGATTTCTTCGTCATTAAAAGCCAAACAAATATCAATACAGTAATGTTGCAATAATTTCAGACAAAATCACATAAAACTGATGTCTAGCAGAATTTTCTGATTTGTTTAGGCTCTTAAAAATAATCGAACATAATTTGTTGGCATCAGTCAGTGTTGATTTATAATACGGTGACAGCAAGTAAGATCAGACAGACTTCTGATATTTAGAGTTTGTTAGCTGAGTAGTTACATAACATAATCAGCTGTTATTGAAAGAAAAAATGGTGATAATATGGAAGAATTTATAAAAAAAATAACATTACCAGAGAAAAAAATCTCATAGGGAATAAAATATGGTATTAGTTCAATAATTTTCATAGGTTAACAAAATCACACTGCCTCTCAGACTCATATAATGAAGACCCTGAGTAATACAAATTCTTTTATTTATATTTTTAGAGTGTGTGTATGTATGTGGTATGTATTCCACCTGTGTGTGGTGCATGCATGTTGATGTCAGATGTCTTTGATGGATTTTCAACTTACATGGAGATAGAAATGCTTACTTGAACCCAGAGCTTACTGATTCAGCTAGACTAGTCCGTCAGCTACTCTGGAGATCCCCTGTATCTGTTTCCTGCATGCTGGGGTTGGAGGTGGGCTGCCATACCCTCTAAGTTTTTATGTGGATGCTAGGAATCAGAACTTTGGTCTTGATGGCAAAGAAAGCACTTTACCCAGTGAGCCATCTCCCTATACTGACTAATGTAAATTATTTTGTTCAAATAACAGAAAACTAAAAGAAATCCTAATTCTGCATTTTGTTTGAATGTAAGATTAGATACCAATACATTAATGTAATATGGCTTTCATGAAAATATTTCAATTACATTTATTTAAACAAGTGCATAAATTTTACTCAGCTAGATATTAAATGTTTACATTTTATTTTTTTAAGCATAACAAAACAATTTCCTGGTAACTTCACGTACAAATTCTTTTTCCTACTACCAATCATAAAATTATCTTCTAATTTTTATGGCACAAGGGAATAGATGACTACAATCTATATTATCTTGTAAATATGTTAAAATTCAGAGGCTTAGAAAAGGAAATGATAACAAAATCAGTCCTTAAAAAATATCTCTCGTGAATACGTTGAACTTTTGGATTTTCCCCATCTTTTAGTCTTAGTCATTATTTTCTATTTCATACTTTTTCTTTTTCCTCTTTTGGTTTCTACATATTTTGCTGTCTGTCATAACTGAAAATGATCACTGAGCTAAATTGTAAATCATGTTCATTGAAGAAGAGAACTTCTCTGTTACAGACTTATTATTTTATCAAACCATTTTTAGAAGAGCATTATCATGGTAGAACTTGAATGCACTATACATTGCATGCATTTATTTAGAATTAATTTACCATTTCATTTCTTTGACTTACACACTATTTTATTTAGCGGCAATAAGAGATGAAAACCCCAATTTGTTGCTAAAATTTTCTGCATTGCACACAGCAAAAGGAGTAGCATTCATTCCAGTAAGAATTCATTATAAGAAAATGTTGATACAAAAGAAAATACTGTCCTGATGAAAATAAAATAATAAATTATTCCACCAAATAAATATTTGTTGTAGAGAATTTCATTCGATGAACAATTGTTATATTTTAATATTTGACTGTCATCATTGGATTAGGAAGAGTGAACAATAACTATAACAAAACCAAAACAGTATATTTTACACAGAGAATGTGTTCTTATAGATGGAAGAATCCTAAAGGATCAAACTCAGTCAAAGATAAAGTATGTGACACACAAACACACACACACACACACACTGTTAAATACTACTATTACCTAGAAAAATGAGTGCTCATATGTAAATGGACAGAAAGAGTTTCTACCTAGAAAAATGAGTGCTCATATGTAAATGGACAGAAAGAGTTTCATCTTAAATATTATTCAGTATTAAAACTTACAGAAACAAATAAAAACCTATAGAATAAAATTATTAGGTTTGATGCATTGCCATTTTTTATTTTTATTTAATGTTTTGAGATGGTATTGCTATATAGCCTAGGATGGCTTGAACTCAAAATCCTCCTGACATACTCTCTTTAGTATGATTACAGATTTGTGCTACCATGGCTTTTTTGTTTATCTGGTGCTGGGGGTGGACCTCAAAGTCTTGAACATCTTAGGCAAATCTTCTACTATTGAGCTATATCCCAAATCTTTCATTTAAGTTTCCACAAACAATCACTTGAATATAGCTGAAAGAATTTTCTGAATATTTTGAACTCCTGTTGATGAATCATAACATTTAATTATACTTTACTATAATTTATAGTACCCAGTTTTGTTTTTAAAGGTGGTAAGTACTGTCTACTGGCTCATTATTCCTTTCTGACAACCAGGCACAGCCAATCAAACAGACACAAATCTCAGAAAATATTAAACATCTTGCTCAATGTAGTGAGGCTTTTAAGGAGAGAAGTAAGCACTGGAATCACATTCATTATCAGGGCCAAGTGCTCTTTCTAACGCTGATCATTCAAGATTGTAGGTATTTCTGATACAAAGAAACATCATTTGCACATTATTTCTGTATATGACACATTTCATGCTTAATCTGAAACACAGAAAGGTGATTTCTATAGAGTTGACTATTATCCAGTAAATTATAAACCACAACCAGAAGGCAGCAAACACAGGAATGGCAAATTTAAAATGTACTTTCAGTTCTACACAGAATAGCACTCCTTGCATATTTCACAAATACCTCCTATTGAAACATTCAAATCAAAATGTAGTATCTTTCCTTAGAAAAAACCTTGAAAATCAGTTATTTTTTTCTTGTATATGTTAATACAGTTAATATTACCATTAGAAACTTAAGAATCATTCTTTTCTCATCTTCTTTTCTCTCCAAGATTTTTATGATGCAGAATTAAAATAAATACTTCATTCAGAACAGAGTTAAGTGCTACAATCTAGCATCGTCTTGAAATTTAACTCAGGGGAAAATAGAATGGGCATAGGGAAGCCATGCTTAAACATTAACACATTTGAAATCAGATGCTGAACACTGAATTATGGAAACTCACAATATATTGAGAATATTTGCAGAGAGTTGTTGATGGTGTCAAATGCTGAAAAAAGGATCCTTATTAATGAATATGACTTTTAAAATAAATGCCTATGCAAGAAAAACTTAATTTTTGGCTTTCATTCGTTCATTCATTCTTCACATGGCTCTTGAGATATTAGTCTTTAGGGAGATCTTATAACCTTTACTCTTTTTAAATAATAATATTCAAAGTGGTAAATATTAATATTATATTAATATTTTAATCTCACATATGAATTTTATTTAAAAAAATTAGACAAGGGCAAAATTTTATTTTCTAGTTTTGTTCCTTCTTTCCTTCTTGTTTTTTTGAGACATATTCTCACTTTTTATCCTAGGCTGTTTTGGAACTTACTATATGGCTCACACTAGCTTCAAACTCCTATGATCCTCCTGCCTCATCCCTTGAGTGCTGGAATTATAGGCAAAAGATACTAGGCCAAGCTAATAACTGTAACTTTAATGTATATAGTCTAGGATTGGGAAAATTTTATAAAAATATCTTTTTCTGCCGTGTGGTGGTGGCACACGCCTTTAATCCCAGCACTTGGGAGGCAGAGCCAGGTGGATCTCTGTGAGTTCGAGGCCAATCTGGTCTACAGAGTGAGATCCAGGACAGGCACCAAAGCTACACAGACATCCTGTCTCGAAGTAAACATAAAAACAAAAAAAATATCTTTTCCTGGATTCAAAAGACAGTGCTTTATTTGAATTTATAATGAGTTTGAACATGTAAATACCAAGTAATAACAATATCAAAAGAAACCATTTGCTCCATGAATAAGCACATTAATTTCATAAATGTTAAAACATTTTCATTTGGGAATTTTATTTTGGTTAATTAGAAGTGTAAGTGATTCTTGAAATTATATTTGCTATCCTCTTTGAAATGTAAAAAAGATGTTTTGAGGCTTAAGAACAATTTCATGTAATTATATTGAGCTTAAAATATTATTCAAATATAGTTATGGTATAGCACATTTATAATAATGGAAAAATATACTGTGGCTTTAGTAGTTTTGTATTTTTAGCTGTCAGGTCTTACTATATGGTAGATTATAACATCTTTTTTTTTTTTTTTTTCTAGACAGGGTTTCTCTGTGTAACATTCCTGGCTGTTCTGGAACTCACTTTGTAGACCAGGTTGGCCTTGAACTCACAGAGATCCACTTGCCTCTGCCTTCTAAGTGCTGGTATTAAAGGCATGCACAACCACCACCCGGCTAGATTAAAAAAATCTTATAGTGAACCTAAATTTTAGTTTTAAATATTTTCTGGACTTTATAAAAAGTCTAGCTTCTACACTCAGAATTTAATGTAGTCCAAATCATACATCAATTTACTTAGTTAATAAAATGGATAAGATTTTTCTGTGCACTTTAGGTCTTAAGAACTTCATGTTTTCATTTAGTTTAAAATGTGACTGGTACCCAAGGATCACTAACATACATTTTATGTCTAGAATGTTTTCATAGTTTTTCTTCTTTGAAGATTTACAACCTCAATTTTTAAATAACATTGTTACTTATTTTGACACCTATCTAAATACAAAGATATACAAATGTAATAATAACATGAAGATTTCCCTAAGAGTGTTCTGTCGTAAAATGTAAAACAAGATGTACCATAACATCAATAATTTTGAGATAATTTCTAGTCAAATGAAATTATAACTCACAAAACTAATAGAAAAGTTGCAGTTGAGGGAGAAAGCTATATTTGCTTTTAAATCTCATGATAGAAAAAAAGGCCAGTTTGAAAAACTGTCAGATTCTTATGGTAAATTTAGTATACAGCTTGATATCTAACACAATGTCTTATTAAATAAGAAAGTAATCTTTTGATAACAATATTAGTTTCTTCACAAACAGAACTTGAAAGAACAAGTGAGTGATTTTTCCAGAGAGGAGATATTCCAGAAGGTAGGCATGATAGTACTTCAGCTTGCTCATTATTTTATCTTACATACAACATATGAGGCAGGAAACAGTGTCTAATCTCTCCTCCACCACAAATCAGGGACAAATTATAAAAAATAGAAACTAAGAAACTCCCACCCTCTCCCAAAGGTTGGCATTAAAACTTTCTTTCTAACAAATTTAGTTTTGTTTCCAAATAATAGGCAGCAACATTCCAAGTCGAGTCTGTTTGAAAAATTTTTTGGAATGATATTAGAGCAGGTAGGTATCCAAGCCTGAAGTTTAAAAGAAAAAAAAAAAAAACCCATTTGTCATAGTATTTTGTTAATATTGCTAATTATTGGCCAAAAATACATTCATCCTCAGAATAATTTATTTTTACACCCACATTGATAAGTTTCCTAAAAAGTAATTGGTCTACCACAAAGAAACCTAAGTTATAGAAAGTGGTATCTTTACCTGTGACATAGAAGCAGGCATATTGTATGAACTGTCTACTATCCAATAAGATAATCTATTAAACAATGGGTGGTAGCTATCATATATTCCATCCATTTTTACCAGCATTTTGCATGCAATCCAACCTTGACAAGCAGGGGAACAGTTGACAGTTTTCTCAGAATTCATAGTAGAGAAACATAAGCTGCAAGGGCCTGCACTTACTTTTGGTGTGGGACAAGAAGCTGTAGAGAGGCGCGATGTAGCCTGAGCACGGGGCGATTCTGAAGGAGTAGTGCTGAGGGAGGCTGTGTCTCGTGGGAGCACCTGAACACCACGAGAAATGATGGAATCTGGAATCTAAACAAGCATGACTATAGTTTAACATTAGGAAAAGGCCACAGCATAGAAAATAAATACTCACATCTTCTTCAGTGTTTGATTTTTTTTGTCATTCTTTGTTGTTAAGCTCTTATACAGTTGGTGTTACTTATTATATATAAGCACATATAATATTTGATTCAGACATTTTTTAGATTTACAATTTTTTCTAACAAACAATATATTATAAAATACTTTAGTGACAAGTAGTCCAGCACTGTGGTGAGGAGGAAATATATGTTATTCAATAACTGACTTTGCCATTTAATACCTCGAATTCCTGGCTAGATACTCCTAGATTTTTAAATTTCATTTTCTAACATTTCATCCTCTCTATTTCTAACTGACCTTTATGGACATCATCAACTAGTTATTTTGTGCTCCTTGACTTCCAGTTAGGTTCTTCCAGATGTCAGGGCCTGGCATAAGACCAAGAATTAGAGGAGAATAAGGTTTGGTATTTATTCCCCTCACTTCATCCGAGGTTATATGTGTCTCTCAACTACCATAATTCTGTTTGAATATATATAGCTCTTTCTCTGTATAGCAATAGAGTTCCTGGAATTCTCAGGATTCCTTTCGTCGGAATTCAGCTAGGAAGAGCGTTTTTTGCTTATTAATCCCACAGAAACTCACATTGACTCCCAGCTTTCTCTAAATTCAGTCTAAGTATGTTTGCCCTTATTAAAAATCTCAATTACTTATTTAGTGTGCTATCTCACTTCTACTAAGACCCTGATGAATATATCATTTCCGGCAACATTTTCTTTATCTGAAAAAATGAGGATAATTATAGCCTCTGGCTTCTTGGATTATTTTGATGGTTAAGCAAGATAATGTACTGAAGTTACAGTTTATAATAGTAAACTGTAGCAGTTTGAAATAGTAAAATATTCAATAAATGTTGGCTATTAGGTTATATCTTTGAATATGGTGAAGACTGATATGACTGAATATCACTATTCTAAAAAGTAAATAAAATGAAAAAATGTAGATAATTTTAAATGTAAATATTTGTTATCAAATTTATTACTTTAGACTATGAATAATTTAGTTATTTTGTGCTAGAGTGTTAGAGACAGATTACCAGTTTAAGAATGGGATCTTGAGGCTGTAAATATCTAGAAACACTTTCTACCTGGGATCTTGAGAGGCCACACCAGGCTCTGAGTCAGGTAGGCAATATTCACTATCCTTCCCGTCCTTCATTGTGGTTCTTCCAGCAGCAGTTAATTTTTGATGCCTTTCCTCTCACCACCCCTCAATTCCCTGGGCACTCCTGCTTCTTAGCAGGTACCAGCTTAACTCCTTCCTATGGGCCCTCTAACTCTCCCTTTTAGCCCATCCCTCCCTATTCTTTTGCGTCAGCTGCTGACATCTAGAAGCACTCTCTCACAGGGACATATGGTGGCAACATCAGGCTCGGGACTCAGGTAGGCAAGTCTTACTCTCCTTCCTGTCTTCCATTATGATCTCTCCATCTTAATCCTGTAGCAGCATGCTTGCAGGTGCCCTTCCTCCCACCTCAACACCATCCAGGACTCCACCTCTTGGTATACATCCTGAATCTACCTAGTCCTTTCATCCCTGTCTCTCCAGACACATCCTTTGTCTTACTGCAACCTACTTTCAGGAGCATCTCTTCTCTACCTCCAACTCCCTGGAGAATCTGGCCTCTTGGTGTGGACAGGAACCTCTTATCTCTTTCCAAAGTCCCTCTTAGCCTTTTCTCTTAGCGTGTATCTATTCCTCTGCCGCCCAACAACTTGCAGAAGCGCTCTATACCAGGGACCACACAGACAACACACGTGTAAGATCCTGAGAGAACAACACCAACCAAAGAACAAAACACTCACACAATAAAGACAAACGCAGATAGTAGTATCTAGAAACACCCCAATCACCATAACTTAGATTCCTAGACATCAGTGCAAAAGTACACTGAACACACAAGACAATGTGCTTTGATCAGAAACAAGTAATCTTATTATAGTAGGCCCTGAGATATTCAATATAACTGAAGCATAAGACAATGATTTCAAATTAAGAGATAAATAAATCTCTTAAAGAAGTCTGTGAAAAGAAACAGTGGAATGAAACAATAAAACCAGTTTAAGAAAGCGAAATAGAATCACTAATGAAAATCTAAACTGAAATAATAGGATAAGAAGAATGTATAAAGTCAAACAAAAACTTCAGACATAGACCTGACCAACAGAATCCAAGACATAGAATGGGAAAAAAAATCTTCACCACCCCACATCTGACATTTAAGGAATTGCTCAACATCCCTAATCATCAGGGAAATGCAAATCAAAACAACTCTGAGATACCACCTTACGCCTGTCAGAATGGCTAAGATCAAAAACACTGAAGACACTTTATGCTGTAGGGGAAATAGAGGAGCTCTCCATGAATAAACTGAGGATGGGGGGTTATTAGAGGGGAAGGAATGAGGGATGAGAACATGAGGGAATGGGGTGATTGAGCTAGGGGAGGGACAGAGTGGGAGAGTAATGAAAGAGAGATAGAGGGAAACACTATGGGTAAGGGAGAAACCTGGTGCTAGAGAAATTCCCAGGAATCCATAAGGACGACCCCAGATTAATTAGACTACTAGGAACAGTGGTGAGGGTGCCTGAACTGGCCTACCCTGGTAAACAGATTGGTGAATAGCCTAACTGTCATCATAGAGGCTTCAGCCAGTAACTGATGGAAGCAGATGCAGAGATCCACAACCAAGCACCAGGCCGAGCTCCAGCAGTCCAGTGGAAGAGAGAGAAGAGGAATTATATTAGCAAGGAGGTCGAGATCATAATGGGGAAATCTACAGAAACAACTGAACCAAGCTCATAGGAACTCATGAACATTAGACCTACAGCTGTGGAACCTGCATGGTACTGGACTAGATCCTCTGCATACGGGAGAGAGATGCTGGGTCTGTTTGAGGGGCCCCTGGCAGTGTGATCAGGATTATATGCCCAGTGCATGACCCGGCTTTCTGGATCCCATTACCTATGATGGGACACTTAGCTCATCCTTGATGCAGAGGGGAGGGGCTTGGTCCTGCCTCAACTGAATGTACCAAGCTTAGCTTTCCCCCAATGGGAGAACTAACCCTTTTGGAGGAAGGGATGTGGGGTGGGTTGGGGAGAGGGGAGATGAAGGGGATCAGGAGGAGGGATGAGAGGGGAATCTCTGGTTGGTATGTAAAATAAATTAAAAAATTAAAAAATAAAAAGGAAATTAAAAACTTTTAAAATTAAATAAAAATGAAAACACAACATGCCCAAACCTATGGTACACAATGAATGCAGTCCCAAGAAGCAAATTCATATCATTAAATGCCTACATAAAAAATCTTGGGAGATCTCATATTAGCAACTTAGCAGTATACCTGAGAACTCTAATATAAAAAGGATAAAAAACACTGAGAAAGAATAGATGGCAAGAAAGAATTAAACTCTGGGCTAATAAATAAACAATACAAAGAATCAATGAAAGAAAAAGTTGGTTCTTTGAGAAAATCAATACAATGATAAACCCTTAGCTAAATTAACTAAAAGATGAAGACAGAATCTTCAACAGATGGTGTTGGTCAACCTGGATGACTACACATAGAAGAATGCAGATAGATCTACATTTATCACTCTGAACAATAGTCAACTATGAATAGATCAAGGACCTCAACATAAGTCAGAATGAATACACTGAATCTGATATAAGAGAAAATGGGAAATAGCCTTGAGTACCTTGGCACAGGAAAAGACTTTCTGAAGAGAACACTGATAGCAGAGGCACTAAGATCAACAATTAATAAACGTGACCTCATGAAACTGAAAAGCTCCTGCACGAACACCATAATTCAGAGAAAGTGGAAGGCTACAGAATGGGAAAAGATTTTTTACCAACTACATATCCAAAAGAGGGCTAATATCTGCTAATAGTTAAAATACATAAAAAACTAAAATATGCTGGGCAGTGGTGGCACACGCCTTTAATCCCAGCACTGGGGAGGCAGAGGCAGGCAGATCTCAGTGAGTTCGAGGCCTATAAAGAGAATTCCAAGACAGTCTGGACTATTACACAGAGAAACTTTGTCTGGAAAATCAAACAAACAAAACTAAAATAAACTGGATATCAAGAAAACAAATAACCCAATTAAAAGTGGGGTACAGATTAAACAGAGTATTCTCAAAAAGAGGAACCACATTTCTTTTAAATGGCTTAGAAGCATTTAAAAGAAATACTCAACATCTTAAGTCATTAGGAAAATGAAAATCAAAACTACTTTAAGATTTCATCTTATATTTGTCAGAATAGCTAAGATCAGTAAGACAAATGGCAGTTCATGCGTCATGATGTGGAGTAACGAAAACATTCATCCATTGCTGGTGGTGTGCACAGATGTACAGCCACTATGGAAATCACTGTGGCACCAATTAGGTACCAATCTAACTCAAGACATGGAAGACTTCTGCAAAGTAATTTAAAGACCTCCCACATTTATGGATTGATAGAACTGATTTTAAAGTGATTATATTACAAAAGCAAATATAAGTGAAATCTCCATCAAAATTCTTATAATATTCTTCCTGGAGATTGAAAAAAAATCAGAAGTTTAGATGGAACCACAAAAGACTCAGAACAGTTAAAGCAATTCTGAACAAAACTAACAATGGAAAAAGCATCAGAATACTTGATTCATTATTATAGAGACATAGTTATGAAACAATATGGTACCCTCTCAAAAACAGAACACAGACCAAAGGAAGAGCAAAAGCCACCTGATTCGCTACAAGGAGAATCACAAAAACACACTGGAGGAAGGGCATTCTCTTAAACAAGTGGTGGTCATACAGCAGGATGCCCAGGTACATGAGGTGAAGCTAGACTTCTGTTTCACCTTGTACAAAAACCAAAACAAAATGTATTAGAGTTCTTAAGAACTAAAATTGTGAAATTACTATGAAAAAGCCAATTTAAGATATAAACTTTCCTAATAGGACAACTCAGGAAATAAGAGCAAGATTTAGCAAGTGGGATTGCATCAAATAAAAAGTTTCTTCATAGCACTAACGTCAATGATCAGGATGAAAAGAAAGGTTATAGAATGGAAGAACAAATTTGCCAGCTACTTACCTGGCAATGGATTAATATACAGAACAAAAAAGACAAAACATTAAAGGAACAAATAAAAAGTACAGATAAGATGAAAACTTTTCAAATAAAGAGTACAGATGGCCAATAAGTACACGAAGATTTATTTGCTCAATACCTTTACTCATCAGAGACATGAAAGCCATAACTAAATGAGATTTTATTCCACTACAGTCAGAACAATATCAGAGAGAAAATAAACAAAAACTACAAATGCTATTAAGAATGAAAGAGGCCAGGTGGCAGTGGCGCACACCTTTAATTCCAGCATTTGGGAGGCAGAGCCAGGTGGATCTCTACGAGTTCAAGAGGCTAGCCTGGTCTACAAAGCGAGATCCAGGACAGGCACCAAAACTACACAGAAAAACCCTGTCTCCAAAAACTTAAAAAAGAAAGAAAGAAGAAAGAAAGAAAGAAAGAAAGAAAGAAAGAAAGAAAGAAAGAAAGAAAGAAAGAAAGAAAGAAAGAAAGAAAGAAAGAGTAAGTCCTTACACACTGCTCATGGGAATATATATTAGTCTAAATTAGCATGTAAGTGTCTCAAAAATTAAAAAGAGAACTACCATCTGATAAAGCTATATAACTCTGGCTTGCTACCTAAAAGAATCAGAAAATATCTCTACTGTAAACACTCATGTTTCCATGTTTATCATGGCCAGTGTCCACAGAAGCCACTTCCTGGGTGCCCATCAACAGCTGTATAGATAATTTTAAATGAGGCTCATACATACATACATACATACACAACATATACAACCAAGTTTTAAGACACAGAGCCCATCATGTCATTTGCAAGAAAATGGATGAAACTGCAGATTAGTGTATTGAGTGACTTGAGGAAGACGGAAAAAAAAAAAAAAGATCAAACAAGCATTACATTTTTTCTCATTCGTAGAATTTAAGACATATATGTAAAAGGTAGACCCAAAGGGGTATGGAAAAGCATAAGGAATAGCAGAGAGTGGGATAAGAGAGGTAGACGGAGTCACTATTTTCAAAGCACATCATCTGTATTCATGAAAATCTCTAAACCTAAGAGTTTCTACAGGTACCATATACTAAAAGCAAAACAAAATGAAACACAAAAAAACATACTTTTTGCCTAATTCCTTTCCACTTTCTATCCCAGTTTCCAACAGGAAACCCTTCCTCTTTAATCTACACTCCTCTATTTAAATTATATGAAAATTATTCTCCCATAACACCAGTTTACTCGATAGCCTTTATATGCATTCATTTTCTGTCCTGATGCATGTATTTATTTTTGTGTACATGTACCATAAAACTCATGAGGAGAGTACAGAAACATCATCATTGTTCTGAACTTCTCTAGAGAATTTTCATTAGTGAGATGAAATTTTCTGTTATATATCTCAAGGAAATTTTCCCTTTTTGTCTTAAGATCATAGTTTGTCCTTATAAATTTGACTATCAAACCTATCAGTTATTTTTTCATATATAATACAAGTTGTCACCTCAGGGTTAAACATAGCAGAGTGGGATTTATTTTCTTCTTGTTCCTCCTCTACTTCATATTCTTCACACTCTAACCTCTTGAATCAGGTTTCTCACCCAAGTGTAAAACTTCAGAAAATCCTACTTGATATACTCTAGCCATATAAAGGAATAATTTTAATCTCATCTTTGTTGTATTTTTAATATTCTTTAAATCTTATGTTAATGAAACATATGCATTACCATATATTGATGAAAATTACTTTTGGATTATAGCAAACAGTATATTCACCTTTATTTCAATCAGTTTTAAGAAAAAATAACTTATCTATTAAACTGAGAGATACCTACAGTTTAAAAGAGTTGATAGCGTGGTAAAAACAAGGTGCTGAGAACCTGATATCTATATTTTTTTATAATTTCTTTTTTATAATTCATGTCATTATGGCAGGACTTATTTTCAGAGTCTCAATATGGCACTTCTTGGGATGTGTATTTCTTTTTTGGTTTCTCGAAACAGGGTTTCTTTGTGTAGCTTTGGAGCCTGTCCTGGAACTCACTGTGTAGACCAGGCTGTCCCTGAAATCACAAAGATCTGCCTGCCTCTGCCTCCAGAGTGCTGGGATTAAAGGTATGCGCCACCACTGCCTGGCTGGTATGTGTATTTCTTCATTCATACTCATATTTAAACAGAATTTGTGACCCAGTACTTCAAAGAAAGTTGGAGCTGAGAACCACGAGCTGTGATGGGCTTGGATTCTGTGTTACCTGAAGTAATAGCTGTGGTTAGATGAAATTAAAATGGTAATTATATTAGGCTAACCTGCTCAAACTATGTGATGGGGATATATGTAGTACAGTATTAGGAAGAGGGAATGGAAAATGCCTGCTGGGCAGGCAGCCAAAAAATTTGGCAATAAGTAGTAATCAGATCACTGGTAACTGCTGAAAAGTCAGTGCATTCATTGATCAAGTTTCTCTTTTTGATGTTAAGAAGATAAGAAGAACAAAATTACTTGGGAAAGTAAAATAGTACTAATAACTGCAACTCTACCTAGGTTTCAAATTCTTAATGGCATGGAATAATCTATTTGTATTAAGAAACCCCAAGAACATTAAAGGTGTTTTATTGACTGTTACCTCTTTTTTCTTTTTCCCATTCTTTCCTATGGAGGTACAGTATAAAGAATAAGAGCATCAGATGCTTTGATAAATGACTCATCATTTAGTAAAGGAATAAAAATTAAGTCTAACTGAAAAATAAATATTTGCTAAAATGACAAAATGACTAATACTGCTACTACTTACAAAGGAATATTAAATTCCAGTCAATAAATAAGTTCCTGAGTCCTACCATGAAGACATTCACGTTTAGCATTTTGGAGCTATTTTCAAATTAGTTAGTTCTTCTAGAAAATTAAGTCACAGGGGGGCTGGGGAAGGGAAGAGGGGGGATCTTTGATTGGTGTGTAAAATGAATGAAAAAATTTTCTTAATTAAAAAAAAAGAAAATTAGGTCACAATAATTCATGTCTATCATATGTGATAATTACCTTTTCATATATACCTGAAATGATTGATAGCAGATATGTAAATCCTTGTGAGAAATGAAAATAAATATTACTTAAATAATTCTTAAGAAATTGTATTTTATTATCTTTTAAAGATTTATTTATTTTTATCATTTTTTCACTTTATGTATATGTTTGTATCTGTTTGCAGATGTGTGCACTTGAGTTCAAGGACCTACAGGGACCAGAAGACTTAGATCCACCTGGAGCTGGAGTTAAAGGCTGTTGTGAATTATTTAACATTGGTGTCAGGAATCAAACCCAGGTTCTCTGAAAGGGCAGCATATGCCCTTAACCACTTATTCATTTGAGGGCTCCAGCCCTCAAATAACTTTTGAGGATCTAATCTGATATTCTTAGAATATAGTAACCAATAATCTTGGTTATAAATGCAGAATCTTGCAATGACTTTTATTTTAAAAGCTCAGAATGTTTTCTATAATGGTTATAATGGCACTATAAAATGTGATTACCAAAAGGAAGGCTTCAAATTTGGCACTGCTCAAAGACACTCACTAGTATTTAAACTAACCACAATTTAATTTTACTATGTGTCGTTTGACTAACTCAATTTTATTTTCAACCAGATATGTATTATGCAATGTAAGTGTTAAATTATACATTTGATAGTGTTATCTTCCAAAAGGTTATTATATACATACGTAATTCCTAAGTAAATCAAGTCAAATTTCATCTGATGAATTAGTTTTATTTTTCTTGTTTTGTTCCCTTTTATTTCATGTGCACAGAATGGATTGAAATGAATTTTTTTTATCTTATATCCATGGTCTAAATTATTGCTATTAAATGATTTATATTTAAGAATTTTAATTTTAAGTCTAACTTTCTTTGCTTTTCCTGAGTAAAAAGAAGTGATATGTATACTTAAGCACCTGTTTCTAAAGATTAATGATCATGAAAGTCACAGATTGAGCTCTCAGTGGTTGCCATGAGAACACAGAGAAGGAAAACAAAAAGAGATGCAAGTTCAGGAAAATAAAAAGCCATTGCAAATTAAATATTAGTTTGATTAAGCTTTCTAGGTGTTAAGACACAATGTAATCCTCCTAAAAGCTACCTTAATTAAGCTAGGCAATTTATTTACAGGTATTCAATAAAACTGCAAAACAAACAAAGAAAACCCAGACTTCTTGAGCTGAATTTCTTAAAAGTCAAGTGATGAAAGTTCACTGTTAAAAATGAGACTTTTAATGACTGTGGAGAAATTTAGGCACCAAAGATAAAAATTAATTCCTTGATGTGGTATGCTCAATATCCTTGAAGATCTTTCACAATAAAATAACTCATTTTCCATATGTTATAGCCCACCTCCACAAATAAAGGAAGTATGATATATATTTGCAAAATCATTATTCAAAACTCATTGTCTTACCCGTTTATCTGCACTGCCTGTTGCATGATGGGAATAACTGATGATACGAGGGATGGGCTGTCCATGATGTGCCATGAAAACAGCAGGACTGGTGTAGAATGGATGCTTCTAATGTATAACATATAACAATTATGAATACTGTGAGAGCAAAGCATGAAATTACATAAGCAAAATGACTAAAAGAAAAAAAATGATCACAAATGGAACAATGAAATGTCAAATTTTTCTAAATTCAAAGTGACAAAATCATCTTTGACTTTATACGTTGTATTTTCCTTTACAACCAAAAATTGATGCTGTAAAGGAACAACAATTAATTGTAATTAAAAGGACTAACCCTTTTAATTAAGGATAAAAAAGAATGAACACACAACGATTTAAAAAAAAAAAAAGAACCTATTTTATTAACTGGTTCCACTAAAAAATTAAACTTAGTACTTAATAGTATGGTTAGGATTTAATGGATTATTGAATGGTCTACAGACAGAATCTGGTAGTGTTCAATGAAGGATTACCTAATGGACCCAAGAAGGACTTCTAGTGATTCTAATCTGTTTATTTTCAATAAGAAATTCAGAACTAAGCCATATGAAAAGTCATCATAGACTTGAAAACTGCTATTGGCTGCATTTACTAATATATCTATAAAGCAGTATCATGAAAATATGTAAGGCTGAAAATGATGGTTTGATTAAATATTTTCAGGCCTCGATTTTTATCAAAGTTTTCACAGCACTATAACTTCTGATTATTGTTCACAACTATTGAAATTCAGTATTTCCCTAAATGCTAGCAAAATAGAACAAAATATTCATTCTCTTACACTGTTTTTTTAATCAAAGAATAAATACTTTTTAAAAATTAAGATTTTTTTCCTATAGTCATAGCAAAAATGTGATCTACAACTTATTTCATATAGCAATTAAATTTTAAACCTGTATTATATCAAACAATGAATGACTATCACTACTAAAAGTGATGTGCTACTTCCTAAAGTTATTAAAATAGAGCAGCTGGGTTTTAGTAGGCATAAATAATGATATAAATCATGTTCATTATGATGAACATGTGACAGTAAGATGACCAAATTTACTCAAACACTTTACAGTATTCTATTTATTTCTAGATCCATCTGAAAAAAATTTGTAAACTCTGGTGTTATCTTAATATTTAAATTATTTACTAAATTAAAAGGAAAATATATTCATTTCTTCTCTATACCACTAAGATAAATTGTGTTTGACAATAATTGAGTAAATATTTAGCTGGGGAAAATTCAAAACCCTCTTATAAACTTGTCTTTAAAAAAATTTTTTTTGTGGTACTACTTAGGGGTTCCCTATACCTTCACACCAGGCAAATTTTTTAAAATTACTCTTTTCCAACTAATTTCAAGAGTCATGTGAGGTCTTTTAACTTTTCTGTTTTTTAAAAAATCTGTGGAGTTTGGATGTTCTAAATACATAATCATTGTACATTATTAAATTATTAAAATGGTAACTTTAAAGAGTTCTTAAATATCATATTATTTATCACTATAGTGTACATAGGTAATTGGCATATCATTAGTGCCTTAGAGCACAAACTAACTTCAATGCTTACAAACAATCTGTACCAGGACAGAGAACACAATGACAAAACTTAATGGATATTCAAGTTCTGTTTTTAGGATGCTCTCAAGAAGTATTAAACTTATGGAAGGATGAAATGGAAAGAGGGGTGAAATGAGTAATTTCCCCATGGGTGTTTCAGAACTCTGTCTCTCTCCGCAGACTTACCTTTGCAGCAATAGCTGCTGCAGTTATATGTGATGAGGAACTATCTTCTGTTGAAGCTACACCACTGTCTTTCTTTTCCTCTTCCTCTTCTTCACACTGAACCCCTTTGTCTTCTGTCTGTTTATGGGGGCTAGTTGTAGGAGGCGGAGAAAGAGGAGGTGGTGGGGAAGGTAAATCTTCAAGTTCATCATGCACCTCCTTTACTTTTACAATGGCATCACGTAAAAGGTCAATGGCATGAGGTAGAGCTGGCAGTATGAACTGAAAGCATTCCTGCCCACAAAGACAAAAAAAGAATAGAAATTAGGTTTTTAGGAGACATAAAATGGTGGCAGTCAAATTGATTCTAATTTTGGAATTGTATTTCCATCCATCTCAAGAATGAGTCATATTTGACACATCTTTTTAATGTGAAATATGACCAATCACAGCATATGTTATTTTCCATATGTTAGAGGTTATGGTCCTTACATGAATCCTTAGATGAATGTACACTAAGCTTTTAAAGTACAATTTCGATACAACTTTGGATTTATTTATGCTTTATATAGAAAGGATACGGAAGGCAGGAGAGTTTTCAAAATATTTGCTAGTGCAAGGCTTGGATCTAACAAACCACATTAAGGACCACATTTTTTTTGTTGTTGTTCAGATTGGAAATTCTATTACCATAAAGCATACAAGTATAGTCATCACAAAACCACTGTGCAGTTAAGCAAAAACAGAAATAAAATTGTAAAAAGTTGTGAATAGAAGTCAATATAATATTTTCTTCATGCATCATTATTATCTATAACACATCCCCAGAAGACAATAGGCAAGGACTTATAACCAGAATACAGAGCTAATTATGTCTGAGGAAAAGATGGAAGTCTTTCTCTTTCACATTAAAACAACACTTTAATAAAGTCTAAGAGGTGAAGAAATACCTTAAAAAATTTAGGAGCATTAAAGGCATACCTTGAAGAATGACTAAACTTTTGATTCTCTTTGTAGGGCTCAATTGCTTACTGTTTAAACAGTATATTAAAGAATATAATTTTGATGAAACGCAGGTTTGATATTTTCCTTCAGCTTCTAGGAGGCTATATTCAGACATTAGAATGTCATGCATGATAAAAATGTCTTATTTGCTGGGATCTTTGACTACCAGATACCCTGAAAACTATGAATACCAAAGGCTGGTATTCCTCATTGGCAATGCTCTGCATGTATATTGCCATGTGTCTAGGACAGGATGGTAACATGTGCATGGTCCTAAGGAAGAAAAGATAATGAAAGCTCTTTGTTTCATAGGTAACTCTTATGTTCTGCCCTATGCACTTTTCCCTTCCTCATTTTAATCTATATCACCTTCCTGTGTAAATAATAACTATAACACCTTTCAGTGAGTTCCGTGAATTAGTATGTAGTTTTAGGAATCACTTCAAGTTGAAGTTGTCACTAGGGAAGCTCATCCTTTGGCATGTTCTAACTTTGCAGGTGGCTGAAGAAGATGACAACAAATAATTCATGCTTGAACTACATGATGTTCCTAGGGCCTGTGAACTGTCAGCACAACCTACACTGTTATGCTGTATCTCAGCTATACCTACATATTTACTTTCCTAACTCAGGAGCAGTGTTCAATATCATATGGTTACATATTCAGGAAAAAAAGCTATGAAAAACTGATCTATTGAAGACATAGATGCATGGGGCATATTGAAGTCATTCCTGGGATTTCAGGGTGTGTATTAAAGTAAAATATGTCAATGTCCACCCAAAGAACTTCTTCCTAGGGTTAGAAATTGAGTGGAATCATACATATCTGGATGCTTAAATTGGTTACATGAGTCCAAGAGGTAAGTGAACACTAGATAGCTACAGCAAAGCAAGATAGGCCTAGGCCAAGTTAAGATATATTCATCTTGCACCCTTTGAGGCATGAAGTGTCAACAATAACTGTCCAATCTGTCAACAAGTAAGTCAGAAACTATAGAAAGCCATGGGGAATATTCTGAAGAGGGAAAGTTCAACATATAACTGTCAAATTAAAATTGATGCTGGTAACTCCTGAGGATACAAATAGGTTTTAGGATTTTCATCTTTGGAGAATGACATGGGTACTTCAAACTTTTGTCTTCACATGGAGGGAAAAGGTATGAAGGGCTCTTATATGCCTTCATGAGTGTCTTATCACATTCAATATAGGAAGGCAGATGAATAAGGAAGGTTCCTACTAGTTGAGTTCACTTTTCAAGGAAAGGGGCACTTACACAAAGACACTCATAACTAAATGCTTTTCCTTACAAATGTACCCTTTCCCCCATGACACCTAAACTTTTTTTTTCTAATCTGACACAGTGGCCACAGCAATAATACAACTGTGGGTGCCCCAACAGGGGACACTTTCTAAGCAAGATGTTAAATATTATCTTTAAATTTTTTTTTTGTCAGAATTCCTGATGTTTGCTTTTGCCCTTACCACATCTGGATAAGTTAGATTTGACAATGAATGATACTATATTGCCTAAGTGGAAAGACATTCCACTAGCTCTTTATCTGTGTAACCATATCATATGAACAGGAATAGACTGAGTGGGTGGTGTTATGAAGCACCTAACCTATGGCCTGCAAGTTCTATGTGGTTGAGGATACCTATATGATATCTTCATATATAGCTAAACACAAAGCCAAAACGACCTGAAAACTTTTTTTAAGTGATTGTGTGGTTCTTGTACATGAATTTTTTAGATGACAAAGTCTTGTTGCAAAATAAAGGGTTAACCCAATACTACTAATGGTAATGTGAATCAGCATAGTGGTTGAACTTTATACCTCTTCAAAGATGTAAGAGACTCAAAACAAGATAGGTAATGCTCCATAAGACAAGTATAATAAAGGCCTGACTTTATTTTAATCCACTATCTTTGGACTTCATATTTTTTCAGTTGTACTATTTCTATATTTAGATATGTTGTAATATTGGCATTGTTATTACTATAGCAGTACTGATTATTCTTGGTCAAATATATTTGGAAAATGAATTAAGGCCTCCTTAAAGTGTAATAACAACATAAAATGATTGGCCAGCAAATGACTGGAAATTGTTTCAGCTAATTTCTGTTATACAGCATTGCATGGATATTAAGATTAAGATGGAAAATTAGTAAATTACAATAGTAAATTACAAATAAAATATAAAAATATATATAGTATCTTTAAAGAGTAGATTACTTGTTTCTCTAAATCTAACCATATTTCATGTTGCTGCTTGCAAATCAGGCATATTCTCATTGATAATATTGCTGTGTTAAGTGATATAATAAGTGTTAAAATATACATTTTTGAGGAATGTTAATTGTTTGGGAAAAAGCCTTAGCCAAAGCCCAGAACATACCATAATGCAGTATAGAATTAATTATCACACAGAAAGAGTCTAGCCTTGCCTTTAGCTACTAGAAGGGGAACTTCTAGGATACCAGACTGCCATGACTGAGAGTGTTCTTGTTTGTCAAAGGCCTTGGGCAACCAGATCTTCTAACAATGTAAACTACAATGCAGGTTTGGACATACTTTGGTATTGCTTTGCCTCTTAAAGATATTGGAGGCTAAAGGATAAGGACTAAAATTCAGCCATGTGGAGAGTATATGATGAGCTAGAATGAATAAACAAACAGAAACACAATAAACTTATCAGCTCAAGTTAGATTATCTGATTGTTGATATTCCATGTAATGTCACAATGGCAACAGAGTAACAAATTCCTGAGTACACAGGAAGAGGGCAACAGAAGCTGTGCATCTGATATGTTAACTGGACTCCAATGCACTTCTCTTGGCTCAATTTAATCTGTATTCTTTCCTTCCATAAACAATAACTGTAAGTGTTAGTGAGTTCTCTGATTCATCCTAATGAATTATAGAATTTGAGGGTGCTTATTGGGAATCTCTTGAACTCCTAATTAGTGTCAGCAGTGAACAGCTTTGTGCTATGTTCAGACTGGGGGCTGTCTGCTCTTACAGTTGGCTGGCTATAAGTCCATTCATTAAACCACATGATGTAAAGAATGCTTACCTGAGATCCTTTCTTGCTACCAGGTAGGTTAATTATCAGAGTTTTTCCCCTTATTCCACACACTGGTCTGAAAAGAAAGAGAAAGTGGACTGAATAATGAATTGCAACAAATATTCAACAAAGGCCAATCATACTGTTTTATATGAGAACATCTATTATAGGAGTAAAATGTGACAGTAAGAAATTATCAATTATTATACAAATAGAACATTCTGACTAATGTTTTATAATAATGTTTAGTACAGTGAATTTAAAAAATGGACTGAATATTGAATCAGAATAAACTAGCTATTTTAAAGTAATCTGACACTTATACAACTGCCTTTTTGTTTAATTTTAGCTTTTCAAATTGTAACGGTTCAAGGATACAGTGCATTAATATATATAATGTCGTAATAGTGATGCTCAAAAGTCTAAATTAGAAAGCATTCGCCGGGCGGTGGTGGAGCACGCCTTAAATCCCAGCATTCGGGGGAGGCAGAGCCAGGCGGATCTCTGTGAGTTCGAGGCCAGCCTGGGCTACCAAGTGAGTTCCAGGAAAGGCGCAAAGCTACACAGAGAAACCCTGTCTCGAAAAAAAAAAAAAAAAAAAAAAGAAAGCATTCAAGAGTTGAGTGAGGTTTAGATTTGTTTTTTAACTTTTCAACATGTGTAGAAAGTAAACAGGGATTTTTACAAATGAATTGCTGTGGGGGAAAAAGGCAAGAGAGCTTAGTCATAAACAGAATGATTGTTAGCTACAGGTATTTTAATATAGAAAGGTCTTTGAGAGATTCTCATCAATTTCTTTTTTAAAATTTTATTTTTGATATTATAATTTAATTATATACTTCTCCCTTCCCTTCCTTCCTTCTTGCCCTTCCCCCAGGCCCTTCTCCCAACTCCTTTTTAAATTCATGGTCCCTGTTTCACTGGCCAAGTTCAATTCCATGTTTAAATCAGCTGGCTAGAAACAAAACAAAAGGAGAAGGCACTAGAAAATTGAGTCAAGAATGGAAGGCCTGAGTGTAGTGATATATTGTGTACCCTAATAAACTTGCTTGGGGATTGGAGGATAGAGCCAGCCACTAGATTAGACACAGAAGTCAGGCAGTGGTGGCACACACCCTTAATCCTATCACTTAGGGTGCAGAGATCCATTTGGATCTCTGTGAGTTCAAGGCCACACTGGAAACAGAGCCAGGCAGTGGTGGCACACACCTTTAATCCCAGTACTGGGAAGCACACATGCCTTTAATCTCAGGAAGTGACGTCTGGGCAGATAAAGGTATATAAGGTGCAAGGAAACAGGAACTCACTCTATTTAGACTGAGGATTTCATAGAGGTAAGAACTAGTGGTTGGCTGTTTGGCTTTTCTAATCTTTCAGCTTTTACCCTGATAGCTGGCCCTGTTTTTTTTTTTTTTTTTTTTTTTGTTTGTTTTTTGTTTTTTATTAAAAGACCATCTAAGATTCAAACAACACCTGAGTTCTTTTTCTTTTAAAAGTTGTCTTTAAAATTGTTCTTTGACAATTTCATACATATATGGAGTATATTTTAATTATTATAAGAATTAGAATTCTGCTATCTCACTAACTGGCTGGATTTTGATGTGGTTACATTTTATTTTTATCTTTGAAAAAGAAATTATGCTATTTTAAAACATTTATAAGTCAGAATTTTTTGTCATGTAATTCTATTTTACAAATGTTCTTATGATGGAGCTTATTCTATGACACTGATTTTTAAAAAATAATCTATAATTGTCATATATTTTACTTTTCTTGTCTTACAATCTGAATGGGAAAACTTGTTAGCATTTACTTAAAGCCTTGCATATATTTGAAAATGTCTACTAATCATTCTTTATCTATTTCATTTTGGAATTCATTCTTTTATTAAACACTGTATTTCCTAAACTTTGCATTAGTTCTTTGGGATTTCTTACAATGTACATTGATCATAATACTTCCCAACACTTCCAAAATCCATTTCCCCACCTAACTTTGTGTCCTTTTAAAAGCAAACCAAAACAAAACTCTTCAAGGACATATTCTTAGATGTATGATCTTCCAATGGAGCATATACAACTTACTAGGGGATAAATTCTTGCGAGAAAAAGAAATCCTTTCTTTTTTTTCTTTTATTTATTTATTTTATTTTACAATACCATTCAGTTCTACATATTAGCCACAGGTTCCCCTATTCTCCCCCCTCCCACCCCCTCCCCTTATCCCCAGCCCACCCCCAGAAATCCTTTCTTAAGTTGCTACTGCTGCTGGTGAGGTAACAAAGACCTTTATTTCCAGCAGTGGGAGGCAGAGGCACAGGAGTATCTCTAAGTTCGAGGTGGGCCTGGCCTCAAAAGCATAAAATAAAGTATTACATCTTTAAGTGAGGGCATGAGTAAAAATGTTATAGGAGAAACAGACTTTAGTGGTTTTTAATGAAGGAAATATTCAACAGATGAAAAGGGTTTGGGAAAGAATGAAGGAAAGAGTAGTTTAAGTGTTTATGTGGGAAATATGAAGCAACACAGGAAAATGTTAGTTTGATACATCAGTAGTTTTCAATGTGTGGTCTCTGGACCAGCATTATATATGTTATTTGGGTACTTAGAAATGCAAATCTCCCAACTCTCTCTTCCATCTTCCCCTCTGCTGCTGATTTACTCTATAAGAAATGATGGGGATTGGATCCAGTAATTTGGATGTTTATAAGAGTGCTAGTTGATCTGGATGCTTGGAAAAATTTGAGAACAGTTGTAATAGTTTGTGTTTGAATTTTTATACTATTCTCTGTGCAATTCTGTATTAATTACTGAAACTCTCTAACAAGTTTTCAAAATTAATTTATTAAAAGGAGTAACATAATTTTTGAATTATAATACATCAAGTACTAGTTGAAAAAAATAAGAACCAAATAAGTACTTGGCCCATCTTCTTTCAAAAGGTACATTGGGCTTAGATACTGGAAGTCACACAATCACTATAAAGGACTAGAATACATTCTTAAAGCATTGGGGACCAATGATGGATTCTGCTCAGTATTACCAAGCACTACCATTTCAAGAACAATATTTAAAAATAAACTTAAAGTAGGTTTATAATAGTAAGGAAAGAAAGACCATATAATAGAATATATTAGACAAAAATTGATTTGATACATTTTGTTCACTTTCTGAAATGTTTATTTCCCAGCATCTAATAAGTATCATTTATTTTCCTTTTATATTTGTTTCCCTTTATATTCAACTTCGATTTTTTTTATCATGTTTTCACTTTCTTAAATTTCACAGAAGGTGATTTATAGGGAGATTTTTTATTATTAAATAATAATATGATGACAATTAGATTGAGCTAACAAGTAAGTAACACCTAATATTTATTTTTTGTTTCTTGACATGCACTTTACTCACATTCTCTTTGTGTCTTTCTTTTCTTCTGTCTCTCTGTCTCTCTCTCTGTGTGAGTGTCTGTGTGTGTGCACGCAAGTGTACTTGTGTACAGAGATCAGAGGACAACCTCACGTGTCATTTCTAAAAAATCTTCCACATTTTGTTGGACAGGGTAAGCAGGCTAAGCTGGCTGGCCAGCAAGCTTCAGGGACTGCCTGTCTCCACTCCCCACATTATGATTTCTGTCATTAAAAGTTTTGGCCACCATACTCATCTTATGTACATATTCTGAGGATCTGAAGTCAAGACTTGATGCTTTCCAGGAAATGCTTTACTGACTGGACTACCTCCCTACGCTTTACTTAATTTTCATATCACAGCAACAACAGCCCTATGGGTTAGTTTATTAGCATAATTTCTACTTTACAGATGAGACAACAAAGTTTTGTGGTTACTTAACCAAAGAAAAGTAAAACACAGCTAGAATTACTAAACTTCTACCCTAACCCCAACTCCAGGATTTTCTGCATGCAAGGCAAAAATATCTACTATTTAAGCTATATCCCAACTCCACAGCTGAGATTTACACTTTTTTTTTTTTTTTTTGGTTTTTCGAGAGAGGATTTCTCTGTGTAGCTTTGCGCCTTGAGATTTACACTTTTAAAAAGTAGAAATGAAAGAATATAAGGTGTAATGACAATATTGGTTTGTGGGAAATCAGTTCTTCTAGAAAACTTTTCATATGTATGTGTGGTATACAAGCCTATGTACCTGTGTAATTATATGAGTGTGGGTGCATGCATGTACAGTTGTATGTGGAGGCCCAAAGTTAAAATCATGTCACTTCCTTGATTGTTTTCCATTTTCATTATCGAGGCAGGGTCTCTTGCTAATAGTTTCATAAACTATATGCTTCTAATACACATACATGTATGGATATGATTAAATACATATATATATATTCATTCATCTCTTTATACCATGTACAAAAAGACATACCAGTGTGTGTGAGCACACGCAGGATTATAGCATAAAGTGTATTTCTTACTACTATGTACATCTTAAAAGTTTGCAATCTGATCATTAGGTGTTATATAGCATTGCCTTCTGACTATGACAGCCACAATTCCTCAACAGATCAGCTATGACTACTTGTAAGAAACCTTCAGGATTGGGCTTGTTGACTATTTTGATGTTCTCTAAGAGGAGGAGGGGGTGGAAAGGGTCATTAGACCTTTATCTGATCTCAGTCACTGTCCCTATATCTCTTAGCTATTTGTATATAATGATCTAACTCTAAGTGGCCTTGGGGCCTTGGAAGGTGCTAGAGTATACAGAACGTGGGAGGTTAGCTGAAAGGGGGAATCCAATTATGCCACTACAGGGAAGTCATTATCTACTGGTTCTAAGACTATTGATCATTATCAAATTTAGGTATGTGTATTCATAAAGCCCTGTTTTATCTTTTTCAATGTTTATACAAAGCGTTTTGCTTTGTACAATGTTGAGTAGAAATAGTTACAATAGGCCTTTTATTTCTAACCAAAGAATATTAGTAACATGTAATTGTTAACTACATTTGCACTATTAAAGAAAAATTCTAATCCTTGTTTGCTCAGAACCACTGAACATAAATGTGTATGGAATTTTATTAAATGCTTTTCTGGTAATTAGCTGTGAGATTCTCTCTAGTAATATCAGAAACTATGCTCGTCAAGTCTCACCAATATGTGAGCAGAACATGGATGAAACCAATGACATGCCAAATTGCATGAGAAAAAGACCATGAGGCCCCAAGCGTACACAAAGAACTACAGACAACTAAGTAAAGCTGTGAGTGGGGAGAGGTGGCTCTCTCCAGGTAAGAGCAAACCAATTGGCTGTCCAGTGCCAAATGGCCAGCCCTGCAAACATATATACAAGTAAATCATATGGACCCAATGGGTTATATTTGGGAACACACACATACACACACACACACATACACACACACAAATATTCATGCAATAACAATTGATAAAACATAAAGAGGGCTGGAGAGATGGCTCAGAGGTTAAGAGCACTGACTGCTCTTCGAGAGGTCCTGAGTTCATTTCCCAGCACCCACATGGTGGCTCACAACCATCTGTAATGAGATCTGGCGCCCTCTTCTATATATATAATAAGTAAATAAATCTTAAAAAAAAAAACACATAAAGATAAAGGCAAGCTGGTATGGAGTGGTATATGGGAGAGTTTGAAGGGAGAAAAGGAAAGGAAGAAATGTAACTAAAATACAATTTCAAAAATAAAAAAAGTGCTTTGCTGAATCAGTTGAGATAATTATAGGTTCCCCTTTCATTTCTATTAATATGGTGATTCAGGTTAATAAGTCATCCAATGATCATCTTTGTTTCATTTAAATCCATTTGGTCTTTATACATGTTTTCTTTTTTTATGTTAGTACTTTATTTGGGAAATACTTAGCTCATTTACTTTGTCATTTTTTAAGTTGAATATAATATGATAATAGAATTGAACTTAAGTTTTTCTTTATCAAATTTCCTTTTTTAGATTTAAAGAAAACACTACATAGACATTCTCTATATCTGCACCAATTTCCACTATCTTTAATGTCTCATATCAGAATCTTACATTTATAGCAATAATAAAAAAGTGTCATAGTTTACTCATATTTCCTTGTTATTTTACTTACAAATTTTTACTGTTTCAGTATCTCATTAGATTATTAAATAACTTTTTTATTTCATATCTATAATGCTTCTCTTGGCAGTGACAGTTTCTCAGACTTCCCTTAGGTTTATTTTTTTTTTAATCTTGATAGTTGTGAATATCTGGACAGATTTGTGTAGTGAGTTTCTGGTATTTTCTCAAGTTATAACTACTCTTAGAATTTTGAGGAAAAGCCATAGAAATGCTACTTCTATTGCATCATATGAAAAGTATGTGCTCTCTATATAATTTGTTTGTTCACATTATCTTGACTGCCTAGCTTAAGTACCTGTAACTTACCCCCACAGTAAGATATTCTACACCCCTGTTCCCCCAGTACTTTTTAGAGGGAGCCAGTGTAAGCAGCTGATGACTAACTGAGGAGTAGGGAATTCTGTCCTCTTCTTTTTAAAGCTAGAAAATTCTTGGAGGTTTTAATGGAGATTTGTCCCTTGTCCTCTACTCATTATTTAGTTCAAACATTTATTTACATCACTGTGGACTCAAAGGAGATCTTATATTTCGCATAATAATAAAGTATTACTGATTTTATTATTTACTTTTTTTCATCTTTGACTTTTAGGAGACATATCAGTTGGCTTCAATGGTCTTCTTGGTCTATATACAAATCTGTTATTTTTTTACTTATCAAATAAAAGTGTGTATATGTAGCTGCTTTCACCTTTTCTTTTTCAGGATCCACTCATATTTAGTTATTTAAAGAAGGCTGCATAACACCCCACACCTCTGCCTAGTCCCACTGTCTCAACCCGTGTGCCAGGGAAACTCTAGGCTTCTGCCAGGATCAGCCCTGCTTGCAACCAATCATGGGTCCCTTCACCTTCTCCACCCCACTTCATATCCTTGACTGGAGTTTTCCTTCTAGGGGAAGATATGTCTGAGTGTTTAAATTTGACTTTATCATGGACTATCTTGTTTTCTCAATCTGTGCCGATTAAAAGTTTTGCTGGGTTATAGTAGTCGTCTTGGTCTCTTTGAGTCTGCAGGACATCTCTCCAGGCCCTTCTAGCTTTTAGAGTCTCCAATGAGAAGTCCAGCATTATTCAGATAGGTCGGTCTTTATATGTCACTTGGACTTTTTCCCTTGAAGATTTTAATATTCTTTCTTTGTTCTGTATGTTTAGTGTTTTGATTATTGTGTGGTGAGTGGACTTTCCTTTCTGGTCCGATATATTTGGTGTTTTGTATGCTTTTTGTATCTTTATAGGCATCTCCTTCTTTAGGTTGTGAAAATTCCCTTGTATGATTTTGTGGAAAATGTTTTCTGTGCCTTTGGGATTCTTCTCCTTCTATTCCTATTATTCTTATGTTTGGTCTTTTCACAGTGTCCCAGATTTGCTGGATGTTTTGTCAGGAATTTTTTGGATTTAACATTTTCTTTGACCCAAGTATCTATTTCTTCTATTGTATCTTCAACACCTGAGATTCTCCTTCTACCTGGCTATTGTCACCACCAGAGCCTACTACAGCAAGTCTGGAATATTCCAACACAAACTATGCATCCAACAAAGACAAACCCAGATGCCTAGATACCAGCTCTATACGTTACAAACTCAGAACTAACAAAGGAAGGCCACAGGTGGCCCAGATCTCACTGCAAGAATACCAACAATATGAAACACAGCAAAAAAAAAAAAAAAACCAAAAAACCAAAAAAACCAACCGAGTAAAGAGGAAGCCCACAGAATCTTTGCTAGCTATATACTGATAGGGTTTAATCTTCAGAATATGCAAAGAATGAAAAAACAAAGAGTAAAAAACAAAATAAATGATCCATTCAACAAATGGGCTTGTGACCTATATAGAGAATTCTCAAAAGAAGAAAAACATGGTTGTCGCAGGAATCTTAACAGGTCTTATTAATAAAAACAAACCCGAAGCCAGATATTGGAATGAATGCAGAACAAACCTCGCCATTCCTCAGCTGACCCTGTTTCCTCAGACTGGAAGCCTCTGTGTCCTCATCTGAATACATCTCAGCTGAACTGCTTCTCAAAAGCCTGAAAGCTTAACCAGCTTTAGTTCCTTGTCCTCATGCCTTAAATACCTTTCTGCCTCTTGCCATTACTTCCTAGGATTAAAGGCATGAGTCACCATGCTTGGCTGGTTCAGTGTGGCCTTGAACTCACAGCGATCCAGGGGGATCTCTGCCTCTGGAATGCTAGGATTAAAGGCATGTGCTACCACTGCCTAACCTCTATGTTTAATATTGTGGCTGTTCTGTTCTCTGACCCCAGATAAGTATACTAGAGTGCACAATATTTTGGGGAACACAATACCACCACACATGGCTAAGAAATATCTCGAAATGTGTTTATCATCCCTAGCAATTATTGGAGGCTCCTGGCTCCAAATCTTCAGATGTGAGTACATAGGCTGTAGTAACCACAGAAACCAGTAAAGTAAAACAGGACTATTACCGGGATAGGGGGAGTGGGGTACTAAAAAGAGGGGAATATCAAGGTAAAAGTGATCTGATCAGAGAAAGGAGAAAACAGGGGCTTCTTGGGCAGGGTGGGGGGTGGGGAGAGGAAGGCAAATACAGTAGATAGGATGAGGGTAGTAATAGGATACAAGTGATCTGATGGGGAAATGGGAAAAGGGGGCTCCTTGGGAAGAGGGTGGAAGATAAATATAGGAGAAGAGAGGTGGGCAAAATCACAATAAGGATGTCTGAAAAAAGCCACAAGAAGCCGGGCAGTGGTGGTGCATGCCTTTAATCCCAGCACTTGGGAGGCAGAGGCAGGCGGATCTCTGTGAGTTCGAGGCCAGCCTGGACTACAGAGTTCCAAGAAAGGCACAAAGCTACACAGAGAAACCCTGTCTTGAAAAATCAAAAAAACAAAAACAAAAAACAAAAAACAAACAAACAAACAAACAAAAAGCCACAAGAATCTTATTAACTACTTATTAAAAAAAACTATAATGCACATAATTCAATTCAGTATACATACACAGACACACAGACACAGACCCCACACACAGATGACCCCGCTCCTCCAGTTTTGGTTTTTGTTTGTTTTGTTCTTCAAGACAGGGTTTCTCTGTGTAGCCCTATCCTGGAACTCGCTCTGTAGACAAGGCTGGCCTTGAACTCAGAGATCTACTCGCCTCTGCCTCTCAAGTTCTGGTATTAAAGGCATGCACCACCCCACCTGGCCACACACATAGTTTTAATGAAATTTTCTCAACTAGGCCGATGGTGTTTCCTCCAAGAGTCAAAAACCTCAATCCCAGACAGGAGTGGCCCTCTTTTGAGTGGGTTTGGGCTAAGGGACTTCCCCATGCATACAGCCTATTGATGCTGCCCTTCATTTCCCCCTAGTAAGTTCCTATTATTTAACATACCATGCACTTCAGAAATAAGGCCCAGAGACCCCTAGCTGGAACTGCGTTGAATCCTCCCAACCCCCGCAACTGAGGACTAGCTTTCATGATACCAGAGGCACCATGCAAGCTTACAAATGAGAAAGGCAATCTTAACCAGTCCTACCCAGCTATGACTCCTATGAACCACACCAATAACCACAATGACACAATAACCTCATGGGTGCAATAGCGACACACATGCCCTTGGGGTAACCAACAAACAGCTTTCTAGATATATTTAAAACCAGCTCAACAAAAGGGAGACTAGGCCTGTTACCAGAAACCGGGCTCTAGCCTCAGTGCTAGTGAAATCATGTCACTGGAAGAGAATCTACAACCAATAATTTTCTAACAACAATCTATAAATATTTGTCCTTAGTTGCATAGATAATGGTAGTCCTCACCCTTCATCAAGGAAACTTCTTTTTGAAAGAGATGGAGACCATTACAGAAAACCACAACAAATCAAAACCCAGCATTGTGGAGCCCAGTCCCAAAGGATAAATCTATACTACACTCCCACAACTAAAGGTCAGGGAACACTGTCAAAGAGGATGTGGAAAAACTGTTATGAGCCAGAGGACCAAGAAATTTTCTGTGAGTGTAGATCCTTGTAATATCAGAAGGTATACCCATAAAGTCTCACCAACATAACAATCCAAATGTAAGCTTACCTATGATGACACTAATGAACATGCCAAGTAGGACTGGAAAAAAAAAGCCATGAAGCCTCAACCCTACAAATAACTGACTACAGGTAACTAAATAAAGCCAGAGAGGGACAAGTAGTCTTCCCCAGGGAAGAGCACACTAGTTGGTTGTCCAGTGCAAAACAGTCAGCCCTGAAACTTCACATACGAGCAGCCCTATATGTACTAGTATTTAGGAATGTATATGTATATACAAATATATGTATGTGTGCAGTAACAATTAGTGAAAAAAGAGGTCATAAATTTGAAGGTATGCAGGGAAGGGTATATGTGAAGGTTTGGAGAGAGGAAAGGGGAAAGATAAAACTATAATAAATTACAACTTTTTTAAAGTTAGGACCCTTCCCCTCCTTCTACTTGGTTTTCATTTATTGGAAAAAGCATTTAGATAGAACCTGCATTCCTTTCTTAGCTCTGTTAATTTGTGTATCTGGTAATCTGTGTATATTAAAATTCTTTGTGATGTAAAGTTATGAGTTTTGACACATATCTAATGCCATATTTTTACCTCTATTAATATTGAGGCAGGGTAGAAAGACAAGAGAAATTGTAGACATAAGAAGAGAGAGAGGAACCTGTCAATTTAGACACTGGTTAAAGTCCCACTAGCTGAGAATCAAGAATCACTGCACAATATCCATCTATGTTAAAGGCTGATATAGAGTTAATATTCCTTTCACAGATACTTTATGTTAGAATATTAATAACCATGGCATAAGGCCTGAATGTATATGAGTTTTGCTTGGGCCTCATTTCTATCCTCAGACATTACATAAGAACCCCAAACCACATAGAGTAGAGATATCCTACATCCCTTGTGGGCTAGATGTCTACTTTTTTATAATAATCCCACCAGGTGGCCTTTCAGAGCCACCCAGTAATAAGGCAGTAACTTCAAACCCACCAAAATTTTATATATAACTATTATAAAAACAACCACCTGTGCTGTTCCCATAAGAAGACCATACCCATCCTCGGATATGTCTTAAATTCTTCTGACTACATTTCTTATACTCCTTACACTTATGCCTATAATAAAATAGCCATAGTAAAACTGCAACTCAACTTCATCAACTGGTTAGTCTTGAAATTATTTTCAGTGCTAAAGCCATGATTCCTGGTTTTGCCAGAGGTCTCCAAGCCTCTGGGCTTCCTTAGGCTGCTGAAAGTGACAGTGGGAGGTAGGCATTCTTGCCGTGTAACCCCAAACGGTGGCAGCATCATAAAACATCCCTTCTCTAAAAGTCAGCTCTGAATAACCCATTCATCTATTTTCCTCTTCCACTAGACCCCTAGAAAACATTGATCATTTTATTATTCTTAGAGTTTTACCATTTCCAGCATTTATAAAATCAAAACTGAATGTATGTATATATCCTTGTCAAACTGGCAGCTTTCAATTAGCAGTATGCTTTTAAGCATCCCCCATCTTATTGTGACTTGACTGCTCATTTTTTATTTCTGAGTAATACTCTAATATATGGATGCCCCATGGTTAGCTTATCTTCAGGTACTGAAGTATGTTTTAGTTGATTTTAGGTTTAAGCTATTATTAATAAAACTGTTATAAGCATCAATATGCAGATTGTAAAGGAACAGGTTTTGAAATTGATGGGTAAATACCCAGGATTTCCTGGTATAATTCAGATAAATGACATCTTTGTGTATGAAATACAATTAGAAAGTAAAACAAGGATATATAATTCAGCAACATGACCACTTAACTGAAACAAGAGGGTATTGATGGAACACTCTACTGTGCAGAATAACATACATTCTAATCCAAGAAATATGGTGCAGTCACCAAGAAAGATCCTACATTGGACCACAATGATTTTGAAAGACTTGTGTGTTCTCTTTTACTATGGTGAAATCAACTTACAAGTTAAAAGCAGAAAGACATAGGAAAATTTCTATATACTTGGAAAACTAATTGACAAATTTAAGAATAACCCATAAATCAAAGAATAAGGAAAGAAAAACATTCAAACAAATGAAAACACAAAAACAAAATAACAGACTAATGGATGTTTTTCATGCTTACGTTAGAAATCTCTCAAATAAATATAAACTTCCACTTCAAGAATACAAATGGAGAACAAAGCAAGCCCAAACCAAGAAGGAAGGAAATAGTAAATATAAAATCAAAATAAAATCCAGTAAGATTTAAAACATAAAAATAATAGAGAAAACTTAAAAACAAATTTGGTTCTTTAAAACCATCAAACTGAAAAAGTTTAAGCAAGACTGAAAAACAGAAACTACCAATATCAAGAGTATACGCAGATGCCGGCGCGATGGCTCAGAGGGTAACAAACATGAGGACCTGAGTCCAAAGCCCAACAACCTAAAAAAAAAAAAAAAAAAAAAAAAAAAAAGTCTGGCATGGGGCATGCCCTGTGTAATTGCACTGTTAGGGGGACTGAGATAGACAGAACTTCGGGGCTTGCTAGCTAGCCACCCAGTCTTGCCTCCTTGACATGTTCCAGGCCAGTGACAGATCATGCCTCCTAAAAAAAGATAAACAATGCCTGAGGATTGACAATCAGGTTATCATTTGGCTTTCACATTCACATGCACACATGAACATGAACATACACTCACACAAATCAGGATATTAGTAATGACTTTTAAGACAAAATAAAGAATACTCCATATGTATAAATTAGACAACTCAAATGAATTGGACAAATTTCTGTAAAGTACAAAATGTAATGACAAGAAATAAAGGTATACATTTCAAAGAATTTCAAGAAAGTATATGTCCTGGCTAGTTTATTTTCAACTGCAGAAGTTAGTTTATTTGGGAAGAGGACTATCCACTGAGAAAATACCTCTAGGCAAATCTATGTTGCAATTTCTTAGTGACTGATGTAGGAGGGCCAAGCCCATTGTGGGCAGTGCAACCCCTGGGCAGGTGGTCCTGGATTCTATAAGAAAGCAGGCTGAGTAAGTTTTTGGGAGTGACCCAATAAGCCGTACTCCTCTATGGCCTCCGTATCAGTTTCTGCCTTGAGTTTCTGTTCTGATTTCCTTCAGCAATGAAGTCTGCCCTGAGAGTTGTAAGGCGTAATGAACCTTTGTTTCCTACTTGCTTTAGTTCATGGTATTTTATCATAGCAATAGAAACCTTAACTAAGATAGTATGATTCCATGACAGTTAAAAACATACGGGGGCTGGAGAGACAGATAATTCAGTGGTTAAGAGCACTTACTGCTCTTTTGGACAACCCAAACTCAGTTCCCAGCACCCATGTCAGGTTTAAAAAATTTAGCATATACTTTACATAAAGTCATGCAGGTAATTGAAAAGGCAAGAATATCTCAGAATTCAGTTTAGAAAGTAGCATTAACTTGACACGAAAAACAGATAAAGACTACAAAAATGAAAACCATATATAAGTATTTTTATGAATACAGATCTACCAATCTTTATTGTATGTAATTTGATCACATTTTCCCCAGTATCCTCCCCTTCCAACTGAACCCCTTCTTCTTACCAAATCATCTATTCTACTTTCAGGTCTTTTTCTGGAGGAGGAAGAAGAAAGGCTGCTTTTCTGCATTTAAGTAATTGCTATCATAAGCATGTATAGGGATGTTATTTACTTAAGTAGAGGAAACTTATGAATGGCCGCACCACTAAGAACTATGAGTCTCCCTCTACCAACAACCATTAATTGCTTCTAATCCCTCAGGCAGTGGTGGGAACTCATGAAACCATTCCCATCGATGATGGAACTATAACCCCTTTCTGCATGCCACAGGTCTGGTGTGCTTTAACATTTTTCGTTTTAATTTTTTCTTATTTATTTTTGAATTTCCCTTAGAACATTCTAATTTTTGTATTTTGTTGTTGGGTTGAATATTCTACTGATAGGCATTAGATCTAGTTAGTCTGCTGTGTTTTGAATTTCTATGTTTCGTTGTTATATTTGTCTGGTTGTTCTTTCCATTACTGAATGTGCGATAAGAATTCCTGACTAGTTTTGCAGAAATATCCCTTCAAGTTTTTCAGTTTTTATTAATTTATTTGGATGGTCAATTATTAACTGCATAATAAAATTTTGATTTGGTTTTCTTAGATTTTATTTTTAATTATGCATCCATGGAGGCAAGGAGAGGGTGTCAGATCTCCTGGAGCTGGAGTTACAAGCAGTTGTAAGCTAGCTGGCACTGGCACTGAGAACTAAATTCAGGTACTCTGAAGGAGCAGCAGTTATTCTTAACCACAGAGCCATCTTTCCAGCTTCCTAAGGTCTTTAGTCTGTCACAGAATCATGCTACATATAAATTTTCAGTAACATATACCATTGTTTCTTGTAAACATTTCTGGATGTATGTATATGTATTTTTATGTGTGCTCAGGTGCACTGTGTGTGTATGTGTGTGTGTGTGTGTGTGTGTGTGTGTGTACACATGCAAGCATGCAAATACGTATGTATGAATGCTGAGAATCAAACTAAGGGCCATGTGCCTTCTAGGGGTCCTCCTATTGAGCTATGCCTACAGTTAATTGACCATTCCCATTCTTTTACTTTCAATTTATTCTTGGCTCTCCATCTAAAGTGAGTCTCACGGAGACAGCAAATAGATGAACTAGCTTTTAAAAATCCATTTTGCCAGCCGGGCGGTGGTGGCGCACGCCTTTAATCCCAGCACTCGGGAGGCAGAGGCAGGCAGATCTCTGTGAGTTCGAGGCCAGCCTGGACTACCAAGTGAGTCCCAGGAAAGGCGCAAAGCTACACAGAGAAACCCTATCTTGAAAAACCAAAAAAAAAAAAAAAAAAAAAAAATCAAAAATCCATTTTGCCATATTACTAGGGGAATTTAATTTCATTATATTTTAAGAGTAAAGGAAGGTCATGTACCACTTTAAGAGTTTACCATATCCTTTATCCTTAAAAAGTAAAAACAAACAAACAAAAACCAACGTCAGTATTATTGTCTTCTTTAGTATTTAAAATCCATTCTTACCCTCTTTTCTGTATGTTCTACAACCATTTTCTATGTGGTTACTATGGGAATTCTATTCAATATCCTAAAAATATGTTATAATATGTTTATATAACCTTACATTCAATAGCATGCAGACATTCTGGCCCAATCTTCAGCTATGGATTTTATAAATTACATCTTAATAAACTACATGCCCCAATAGAATTAATATTTTATAAATATCTAAGAAGTTGTTGTACACAATCCTTATCCTTGCTCTCCATAGGTAAGCTGTTTTTCTAGTCGCCCCCCCCCACTCCCCGATTTCAGAAGTTTTTCAGCTTTGATGCTTTTTAGTGTGTGTGTTGGGGTGGAGTGGGAAGGGTGAGCCTAGATGACTGGGTTCAGAATGGCTTGCAGTGACTCTCCAGCAATTTATCAGTTCCACTCCCTGCTTTTTTAGCCTTTTGATTTTAAGAAAAGGCTATTTCACTGAAAAGTCCGGTGTGGTGGTTCACACCTATAATCCCAGCATTTGGAGGGCAGAAGAAGCAGGAGGACCAGGAGCTCAAAGCTAACCTAGGTTATATGCTACCTTGTCTCAAAAAAAAAAAAAAAATCTTACTGAGGTCATCAGCTTTCAGTATCTTCCTCTTCTTTTACTTAGGACACTTAGATTACAATGCATTTAGTGTAAGGTTCTCAGTGCTTAGCCTATTGGGAATTTACTGAACTTGTTGAATTTGCGGATTCATGTTTTATCAACTTAACATCCATTCCTACTTCCATCTCCCTTTTCCTTCTAGAACTCACATAACATCTGCTGAATGCTGTTCCATAGGTACTCACCTTCCAGTCTGTTTTTGTTCCTGTCCCTCAGAATTATCAAGGTCAATAATATTGTTTATGTCTGCTCAAAACTACTTCTGAATCTCTAAACTTAAATTTTTAGCTCAGAAATGGCACTTTCCAATTTCATAGTTTATTCTCGGCTTTAAAAAAATTTTCTATGTTGTCATGACACTTTACTTTTGGTCATATATTGCTTCCTTTTGATCACATTTTGTAAATATTTTTCATTAGTTCTTTGGTTATCTTTATTTTGTTTTAAAAAGCCTTTTCTAGTAAGTTCACCATTTGGTCTTTATCATAAATATTTTGTCAATTGCTTATTTTATTTGAATGAGCCACAGTTTTATCTTCATTGTCTTATGCTTGTTTATTAAAAACTGAAGACCTAAATGTTACAATGTGTTAATTGTAGAAAAAAGCCTTTCCACCAAGATTGTTATCTAAAAAAATAGGCAGTTTCTATGTTGAAGGACAGCCTAAGGTGTAAGCAAGGCTTCTTCAGGTCTTCTCTGAGCTTGCATTTTCCTATGGGTTTACACGGTGATTTCACAAAGAAGGCATGTATACGTATGGTTGCTTTTGAAAATTCCAATACTAAAACAACTGCCAAAAAGGCAATAACAGGAAAACATAGGCACTGTGTTTACAAATCTCTTGAGGGCATAACGGCCAATGTGAGCTGTGACACTGGAAGTCAATGTTCGCACCTATACTCCTCCTATCTAAAGCAGTAATCACAAGAAGTGTATAGAAGCCCAAATATGTGGAGGCTTATGTCCTTACTGCCTACTTCTACAACTTTTTCTATGACGCAGTTGACCAAAATTAGCCATGACTTTTATCAGTTGAAACTTACCCTGACAGCTGTAAACTTTTGAAAAGGCTTATCAATTACAAACAGTTACATCAGAGTCTGCTACCTTTTGTTTCTTCTATACTGCTTCTTATAAGGCAAGTATATCTGGTTTCAATAAAGAGAAAACTAAAGCTCTTCAAGATGGTAGTACTATTAATGTGAATTAATTAAAACGACACATGCTACTTTAATATTACAAAAGTAATATTGATGCAACTTGATTCATTGATATAATGCAAGTTTAGTTCATTTTATTCCTTTGGCATTTTATTTGTTTTCTGTTTTTTGAGACAGGGTTTTTCTGTATAGCCCTGGCTATCCTGGACCTCACTCTGTAGTCCATGCTGATCTTGAACTCACAAGTATCAGCATGCCTCTGCCTCCTGAGTGCTGGGATTAAAGGTGTGTGCCCTCAAAAACAAAACAAAACAAAACAAAACAAAACAAAACAAAACAAGTCCCAACTGTGAAGAAAAGAGTCAGCCATTTTTTGGACTAGTGGAAATGGAAAAGGACTCCCTACTGTTCGAAAAGCTGAGGTGGGAAGAATATCTTCTCCTTAAATCTTTTGCTCCTTTGTCCCAAGGGTGTTACAGTTGTAAAGAAATACATAAAAACAAAGAGAATTAACACTATGTAAGAAATCCACTTTTCTTTCACATAGGTTTCAGTGGGAATGAGGGTCCTGGAAATTGGAGAGTGTGGAAAAACTCCTGGAGCACAGACAACAGAGAGTGTGTAATGTTTAATAATATGTATGTACTACAAAATATCTGGGCTCAACTGTGAGCTGTGAATATATGCATATATATTCACACATATGTACAGGGCTTGAAGAAGTATATGACAGACTTAAAAAGTGAGTATGATGTATACATTCACATACACAAATACCTCTGCTCGAATATTATGCTAATTCATGAAGGCTTCTGTTTTGGCAGAACTTGACAGTATTAAGTCTTAGTTACTTTACCATTGCAGTTATAATACATCATGAGCAGGCAGATTATAAAAGAAAGGGTTTGTTTGGATTAATGATTCCAGAAAAATAACATCTATCACCATCACGGTATGAAAGTATGGCACTGGGCAGGTAAGACAATTGGAGCAAGACCCCACCTGCCATCTGAACCCTCCGACTCCCTTGATTTGAGTTAAGAGCCCAAAGACCCAAGACATTGACATGCCCTCAGGGCCCTACCCCATGTGATTGCCCCTACAAGGGCAGACATCCATTTCTCAGGCGCAGACCACACCAGTCAGAACAGGAAAGCATCCCACCTTCCCTTGGAACACCCCCCACATTCCCTCAGTTCAGACATGAAAGACCCATGCTGCTGACAGAGCCCCCCTCACCTGCATCCACTGCCATGCCACCCCCCGACCCCATCCCCACCCCCCGCTACACAGAGGTTGGGGAGGGGGTTACTCACTGCTCAAGTGCAGGCCTCATCAGTCAGAAGAACAGAGATTCCCTTGCTGAACCAAAGGCCACACTAGCTATCAGAAGTCTAGCTCCCAACTTTGACCAAGACTCCCAGCAGGACCAGAGGTCATGCAGGATGCCAGAAATAAAGACCGCAAAGACCACAACACCAAAGAGGAAATAGAACAAAGAACAAAAAACACCCATCCAACAAAAACAAACTCAGAAATTGGCTCCTAGACCTACATTCATTCCTAACCCAGAGGCCTAGATGCCAGTGTAAGAACACAATCAGCAACACTCAGGGCAATACGGCACTACCAGCTCTCATACTACAGCAAGCACTGAATATTCCAACACAGCTGAAGCACAAGAAAATGCCCTTAAACTTTGTCAAGATGATAGAGGTGCTTAAAGAGGAAATGAATAAACCCCTAAAAGAAATCCAGGAAAGGGGCTGGAGAGATGGTTCAGTGGTCGAGAGTACTGGCTGTTCTTTCAGAGTACTCACATGGCAGCTCATAGCTGTCTTTAGCTCAGTCCAGGGGATCCCATACCCTCACACAGACATAGAGGCAGGTAAAACACCAACGCTCATAAAAAAATTGAGAGAGATGGAGAGACAGAGAGAGAGAGAGAGAGAGAGAGAGACAGAGACAGAGACAGAGAGGAGAGAGGGGAGAGGGGAGAGAGGGGGGGGGGGAGAGAGAGAGACAGAGAGAGAGAGAGAGACAGAGAAATGAGAGAGAGAAATGAGAGAGAGAGAAATGAGAGAGAGAGAAATGAGAGAGAGAAATGAGAGAGAGATATCCAGGAAAACACAAACAATGGGAGGAAATGAATAAATTCCTTAAAGAAAGCCAAGAAAAAAAAATAGGTGAAAGAAATGAGTAAAACTATTCAAGACCTGAAAATGGAAATAGAAGCAATCAAGAAAACACAAACTAAGGGAATTCTGGAGATGAAAAATCTAGGTAAGTGAAAAGGAACTACAGACCCACGCATCGCCAACAGAATACAAGAGATGGAAGAGAGAATCTCAGGTGTAGACCATAGGATAAATTCCAGTAGTCCATCCACAGTCCCATACTTCCTCCAACAAGGCATGTCTTATAAACTTCCCCAGACAGTGTCATCTGAGAATCAAGTATTCATTGCCCAAGAATAAGGAGGACATTTTATTCAAACCACCACAGTACAGCAAAGACATTTGGATCAATACTCAAAGAGGTTGGTTGTTAAAACTAATAAACATTATCCAGAGATTTAAACTGGGATAAATATTTTACTTAGAATATAATATTCAAAATGCCTAGGATACTATCCAAAATTATTCAGCATTGATAGAACCTGAAAAATGTGTTCATTCTTTATGAGGAAAAAAAATCCATTGGCACCAACCCCAAGGTGAGCCCTATATTAGAACCATCAGAAGTTTTTTGTTTTTTTTTTTTACATATCTTATACAACCATCCTCAAATGACATTAATACATAGTAAAAAAAATAGTTAAAAAACAGAAACCATGAAAATATTTAAGTGGAAACTTTAGAATTGAAAGAAAAATGGTTTATTTGAAATAATAACATCACTGAATAAGTTCAAAGGCAGAATGGAACTGAAAGAGGGATAACATCCATTAATATAAAGCTGTGTCAGAAACATTCTGAGAAACAGATCAAGAACAGAACCCAAAGAACCTTGGAATATTAATTCATTATTAATAAATTAAATTTTCATGTCAAGAGTCATATGGTAAAGAGACTGAAACTGGTACAAGGAAAACAACCCCAAAATAATGGCTAACAGATTCACAAATCTGACTAGCTTAAGTTTGGACGTTCAAGAATCTCAGTGAACCTAAAAGAAAAATGTTAAAAAAAAATACATTCAGGCACAGCATATCAAATTTTGAAAGATAAAAATAAATTAAAATGTTTAAAGTAAGCAGAGAAAAGTAGCCATTACATATAAAGGACAAATAACACTAAATAGTTTAAAGAAATACAGGCACTTACTACTGCAGAAGTTAGCCTATAATGGGGCAACAGTGCCCCTACTAGACAAGAGATTAACATAAGAAATTCAAACCCCAGGAATGGGCTACTTTTTTTGGAGTTGTTAGCCAGTAGGTCCCAAATACTCCCAAGTATCACAGACAATTGCTAATGCTCACAGTTACCTCCAGTGCTTAATTAGTAGGACCCTACTGTTGAAGATATCACATGCTTGAGTCAAAGAACATGATGAAATCAAGCTGGCACAGATCTGGAATCTTCAGTTCTACTAAATAGCTTTTATAGTGCTAGATGGTACTATGCAAGCTACTGGAGGAGAAAAGTAACCATCGATCTTGAGCTGTGACCCATATGAGCTAAAATGACGCCTAACCTGTCCAAACCCTACCCACTTGTGCAACAGTGGCATGAATGTCATGGTATTAACTAACCACTTACTGATAGGACTTAAGCCCTGATCAGAAAGATAAAACCCATACCTGGCACCATTATTGGGCCAGGAACCTATGGTAAGATAGATAATATAATGCTAGGAGAGAAACTACTTGAATAATTTGTTAAGTAGACATAGTATGGAACCAACTCCAAATGATATATCATTATATTCACAGATTAAGGAATCTCTCAAACTTCATCAGAGAATGTCTATTTACAGTAGATGATGATCAACACAGAGACCCACAACTAGCCAAAAAGCAGAGAACAAGAAATGGAAGAACGTTCAGCTTGCTCAGGGATCATTGACAAAGACAGAATGGAGAGAATGTACAAGCCAGAGGCAGTGGATGATGACAAGGAAACAGTTCTTCTGGACAGAGCAGGGCATCTTGCACATCTGAACTCATGGTGGTAAGACAGTATGCAGAAGCCTGTGCAAATCTGAGCCAAACCAAATTCAAATCTGAAAGAGGAGTTAGACACACCTAGTTGAAGAACTATTGGCAATTTTTAGCTGTTGGGGGGTGAATATTTGCTTTTTTCTAAGAATGTAGCCCCTGATAAATCTAGTATGTTCCAGTGGTAGGCCACACAGCTAAGACTATTTATGCAGTATACATTGGCCTTGAAGAGGGTGAAAAAAGGACCCAATGTTGGGTGGGAAGGGGGTATGAACATGGGAAGAGTTGGTGGAAAGGAGAATACGATCAAAGCATGAATAAAATTCTCAAATAATTAATTGTATATATGATCTCTTATATTATTTAATTTCCTTTTCACTTATTAAACATTATAATAACGTACATATATGGCAGTAAAGAGAATAGAATAATTGTTGATTCACTCATAACTATACCTCCAATGACTGCCATCAACGAAATATAAACTTAATCCAAGTAATAAGAAAGCCAATTGAATAATATTAATATATTAATTAAATAGATACCTTATTAGCTTTTATATTCATATTCACACAGGATATAAGTGGCTATACTGATTATAAAGTTATAAACTTACAAAAATGTGTATTTTTTGCTACAATGAGATTAAATGTCTATTATTCAAAGTTCATTAAAAGAGATCCTGACTAAATTAAGGTTTATTTTAAGTGATGTATACTATTTTCATTTATAGGATTATAATCTAAGATTTGCTAAAATACTAAGAAACCACCAGATCAAATATAGATGCCACCATCTATGCCAACAAAAATGTAGTTTTAAATATACTAATTTAATATAATAATAAACTGATTTAATAGAATAATTTAAATACACTAAATTACTTAGAAATTATCTATTTTTATGACTGCACATAAATATGCCTCTTTGTAAATCAAATCAAAGTTCCTACATATGAGAATAAGTGATTTTAAAAATTTCGCTAGTTCATTGTATTAAACTAGTATCTAGCTATAATTAATGAATACCAATTGGTGATGATAAACAATCACAAAAAGAATATCTTTACATTTGTATGAACTTAACTCTTATGCATTAGGACTGGTTTTCAGCAGTGATAAAACAGTCTCTAGAAGTTTAGTATAAACAAAACCAAAACCAAAACCAAAAAGAAAAAAAAGGAGGACTGGTTGAGATTTAGCTACAGTGGGTAGGTAGTAAGACTCTTAACTCTGGATAGAAAGGGATGAACTTAAGTTTTGGGACTAAACTCTCTTAGATTTCTAGGTTACTGATTTGTAGTCAGGAGTTCACTTTCTTTGCAGTTTGTGGGTGGCTTTCTTACCTAGAGAGCATGCCCAGAGGTGTAACATTAAGTGATCCCATCAGCATGGCCAGGGCCATCCCTGGTGCTTCCCGTTCTATTACTTCTTTTGTGGCCTGTAATTAAAGATTAAATAGCAGACTGAGTGAATTAGCCAAAAAAGAAGAAAGGCAGAGTAGTGAAGTTCACATCAAGATAAACCATATTTTGTAGTTCCCCAATCATTTAGATTTTTAAAGTTAGCCAGCTCAGTTTTTTAGGATCACTAAACATAAGCTAATGATCAGGAAAATCTGGAGAATGTTACCAGTCCCATCTTATTCTTTTCCTCACAGTTTCAAAGTATTTGACAGAAAACTCAACTTGTCTGATAACTGAATTTGAAAAAAGGAAAACTCAGATTGCTGTGACAATTCAAAAGATTTCAGAGGTGTAAGAAAGCTGGGCATCATCTTTGGTGGCTCTTATGGTTTTTGTTTTGTGGTATTGAGGATGGAAGCCAAGGCCCTGTGCATGCTAGGTAAGAGCTCCAGTATGAACTGTGGCACTGCACTACATCCACAGCTTGCCTATTGTTATTGAAAGAAAAATGATCTCTAAAATATATTCCTTCTAGTTCTATGATTTTATAATGTGGTTAAAGAGGCAAAAAAAAAAAATCATCAACTTCCCCATAAATTAGCTAGAAGAAAAAATTTACATTTTCTATTTTCAAATTAGCCATTGGATTTTTTTTTTAAAGAATAAGGTGATAGCATTTATTATACTAAGAGTTATGATCCAACATTCTAAAGATGAAGGGTAGTTAAACCAGGACTAAGTTAATGAAGGAGGTAGGAAAATCACATTTTCTAACAGTCAGAATACAAGCATACCTTAGAGATATTCCATGTTTTTTTATCAGACCACTATTAAGCCAATAAAACAATAAAGCACATCGTATGAACTCTTTTGTTTCTGAGTGCATAAAAAAGTTTTTTACATTATCCTGTAGTGTACTAAGCATATGGAATCATTATATATAAAAACATTACAATAATGAAATACAGTGTTGCAAAAGTATGCTAGTGGTCATCTGAATCTTCATGCAGTCAAAACTGCATTCCAAGTAGAGGCTCTAGCCTTGAGCTTGCTGGCTGTTGACTGATCAACAGACATAAAAATAATGAAAAGGTTTAGACTACTGGGAGAATTATCAAATGCAACACAGAGATATGAGGTAAACATATATTGGAAAAATAGCATTAACATTTTTGCTTTGCACAGGGTTGCCTAAAACCTTTAATTTGTAAGACACTGGTATTTGTGAAGGGCCATACACTGAAATTACAGAATATGAGCTATGATCGCACATTGTATTTAATGGAAAGGTAAATTTTAGGCTAAAATTAGGAACAAAACACATGAGTTTAAATGAAAAAAGTTACAATAAATAGAAGCGACCAAGAAGTAAAATTTGCAAGAGTATTTCATTATGAGGAAAAGCAAGCAAAATATAAACATTGATAGAATACAGAAACAGGTTGTGCCTGCTACAGTTCAGCAGCAGCGAGTGATAGCTATAAATAAGGTTGCATGTCTGGCTAATTGTTTTCCTCTCAGCAAAAGTTGAAGACCTGACAAAACAGTTAAAGCAAATCAAGTATGCATCAGATACAAATTGATAGTATATATATAAAATTTGTCCCCAATATGCATATAAAATACAGGATTCCCAGAACTGATGAATCTCCTGGTCCGCTGCACCCAGGGTCGCGTAATGTTTAACAACAATTGCTGCTTAATGAATTCTGCTTTAATCAAAGGGCACCACAGGCAGTAGAAAAGAAAATCTTAACTTCAATGTTTTTATATGGGTTGCTACTATTTAAGTTCAAAGCTGAAAAATGATGAGCTGTCAACCTCACTCTTTATCATCTGAAGCCAACCTATCCAATATAAGTTTGAGGTCTCATGATATGAGCTACTATTTCAGTCATAAACAGCTGTTATAAAGTTTGAAAATTCTCAGGAAACTAAAAATCTAAAGTCCTAACAATCAAGCAAAGGGAAGCTGAGCATAATATAAAAAGATCTCTTTAGAAGAATTAACACTTCATTACCCACTTTAAAAAGTCATCATATAAGTCATGCTTAACATTAATGGACTTGAATACAGTTCTCCCAAAGATTCGTAAGTAGTTTAGACCTCAGTGTGGCAATGCTATCCTAAGGCAACGAATTACATAAAGAGTGAGCTTCTGTGTGATCTCATCTGTACACAACCATTTCCTTTTCTGCCTCTCTGCTGTTGTGAGGCATCTAAGGGACCCTTGCTGGAGGCCAACAAATAAAATCCTTCTATTCTGGACTTTCAGTTTCCAAAACTGAATAAACTTCTTTTTCTTTTAAAAATTCAATCTCCAGTATTTTCTTCTAGCAAGAGAAAAAAATAAGGAGATACACATAAAGATTATGTACCCCAAGAAGAATAGCACATTTTAAGGGCAAATAGAGAAATACAAAACAGATAGCCAAGAGGGCATATTTTATCTAAATATCTACTTGAGAAACATTGCTTTTTAGGAGTCTAAGATGTGTTTGGTAGTATTCAAAGATGTAATGATCTAGTGATGAATTAAATAAACTTAGTGTAAAAGCTGTGACCTAGAGTTAACAAAAAAGGTAAAAATGGCATGGAAGAGATCAAGTTCATCAATTTTTCTAGATTCTCTAGAATATATATTATGAATTTACCAGTACACTGGATTCCACCTGAAATGTCTCACCTCAGTTTCTAGAAAATTATTTTACTAGAAATTGCTTTTGTGGTCCATCATTGGACATAAACAAATCTCTCAGTGAAATTTCTGTTTATATGGATGGAGTATCTGAGGTACGCTCACATTATAATGTGATTTGTTTTAAGAGTTCCTGCAGGAGAAACTTCTGATCTTAAATAAGATTGGATATTCTTCTGCATTGTTAGTTTGCTTTTAAATTATTATTGTATGAATCATGGTGAGTTGGTGGGAAGCTGAGAGAAGACCACAGGATTCTTATAGATCAAAACATGATAATGTGTTTTCAGTAGGACATTCCTAAATAAATCACCAACATAATCTTTCTTACATCTGTAACTAATGCATGTTTTCCATATAACATTATAATTTATTTTGGGTTATTTTCTCTTTTTAAAATGACTGGTATGGCAAAGATGTCACTATCTGTGAAGTTAAACAATGATACTACATAGATACTGTCCAAGAGAGAGGGTTTGGATTTATTGCATCACACAGTACAGTGGGTAACACCTAGCATATGCTCAAAAATATTAGTGGAATGCAGAAGTAAATACATGTACTTATCTAGATTTGAGAAGAATATATTTAAGCTTTCTGAGCTTCAGTGTATTTAAGAATAAAACATACCTAGATCTCTTAGGGTGATGATGAGAATGAGAAGTTATAAACAAATTATCTAATATGCAACAGGTACTCATGAGAAGTAATTGTTTTCTTTTTCTATTTTCCAGTTCAACTTACAACCTTATAGTTTTGATTGTATCAGATAGATTAACAGAAATAATAATAAAACATACACACTTATAACCAGAAGCAGAAATGAAAATAGATAACAATTTATAACAATAACTCAAATGTAAGAGCATTAGTTAGTGAAGAAAGGAAAGAATGCTGAAATACTCTGATCTTCAGAGAGCAAAAAGCCAAGTAAGGTGTGGACTGGAAAGACATAAAGTAGGGTAAGAGCTGAGTGCAAAGCTCTATATCTGTAAATGGAAAAGTACAACAAAAAGGCACAAAGTAAAAGAATAAAACCTAACAGAATAAAACAAGACAAAGTACTATAAGGCATTAGAAAAACCAAACAGAAGAGTAGTTGTAAGCAAACACCGTTGCATTAGTAAAACACAGGTAAGAACCATCTGCATCTGCTAATGTGTATATATAAACTATTATTAGTGCTAAAAAGATATCATTAAAACATAATTATTTTACATAATTATATTATGGTACTATTTCAGACTTTGGTAATCATATGCTCTCAATCTGATTAGTATATTTTTTTCCTTGAAAGAAATATAATAGGAATTAGGATTTTGACTTCAGATAATGCTTGAGGAACTAGGTGGTTGCAAAATAATGAGGTTTAGGTAACATGTACCTACTTTATTTGAATAAAGCATTTAAATTTAATTTGCAAATATTTTATATTTTCTTCTGTTTGAATTGTTGTGGACAAGGTTTTCTTATGTAGCTCAGGCTAGCTTGGAACATACTATGTGTGGTCTACGCAGGCCTTAAAATCCAATCCTCTGCCCCAGCTTTTGAAATGCTGTGTTGCAGGCATGTGGTATCATGTTTGGGCTCTAAATATATTCTTAACAATGAAATTTTAACTGCCCATGAAACTGACCATTTCCTTTATTCTTTGTATGTTGGTGGTACAGTGGAGAGTATAGTTGCCTTCCTTTTCTCTTTGAGAACATTAAAGTCAAAAAGACATTTCTAAGAGTGCTAATTTTTATAAGCTGAGAAATTGTCACACAATTGAAAATTCTTGAAGAAATTCACACTCACTTTAAATTTCACTGGAAAATTATCGTAAAATGTTACTGATATGACTTTTAATACAAATAATACATAATAATGAAATTCAAGTATGTGCAAATGTGACTCCATGAAAAAATTTTCCAGTGTAGTGCTTTTACTTGTTTATGTAGACACACTTTAATTAAGAGTCTGAAAGAATTTTATTTATTTTCACATGCTTGTTACTTGACTAGGTAGATTTAATACAATTTCCTGCTAACAATTAATACGATGCCATGTGGTGAGTAAATAACCATAAACAACAAAGAAACATCAGATAATGGCTGCTGATAACTTTGTTATGTCATCAAGGTGAGATACGGTTAAAGCAACAGTTCTAAAACTTTAATGTACATCAGAATCTTCCAGAAACTTTGCTGTATTATAGGTTTCTTGGGCCCCACTCTCAAATATCTCAATTCATAATGTCTGGATAGGGCATCAGAACTGTTATTTCAAACAATTTTCAGGTGATCCTATCATACTTACAGGGCATACTTGAAAATCATTGTTGATGAAAGGAATGTATGACACCCTGATTTTCATAGAGCACTTCATACTCAATTTTATACATGATGTCAATGTGAGAATCCTTCATTAGAATTAAATATAGACCTAGCGAGGGGATGAACTGAGTAAAAAAAGTAGTTTAATAATAAATTCAGGTATATTTTCCTGATGCCTTCACACTGAGGCAAACATACTATTTGGATTTCTACATTTTTAAAATTGGTCATAATAAATGGACAGTTCTGTGGCTGCCCCTAATAAGTATCTGGTGGTATATTAAAGATTAGACTTAGCAATATAATTTTGTCTCAAGTAAAACTGGGGTGATATTGTTTGTATCTTCTCTTTTTGCTGTATTTTTCAAGCATTCAGATACTAAATACACTGGTATGGTAAGATTTGATGAAAGAGAAAAGAAGCTAATATTAACAACAAAATCTGCAAATGAATGTTTATAATGAATTAGAGTAGATTCAATGCTATTGTTAAAATAATCTGCTGTTATTTCTTGAATGACAGGAGAAAAGAACAGTTTTTAGCAGGTGACCCTTCACTATCCCTAGAGGTTGAGATCTATATAAATATTCAGTCCCAGTTATGCAGTCTCAAGGGGCGCGGGGTAAGTATTTTAAGGAAGTGTTCTTAGCGAGCCATCACCCAGCCCCACTACAAATAACTAGGAAGTGCAAAACTGTGTAACTGTTGGTATGTAGAGCATCTTTGTGCGGTATCAGAGGATGTGACTTTGGTTCCCAGGACTCATGTATGCAGCTTACAACCATCTGCAACTTCTATTCCAGGAGATACCACCACCACTCTTATATAGCTGCCATTGGTGCCTGTTCACATGTGGTATGTGCGTACACATGCATGAATGCACACAAATAAAAATAAAAATAAAAAATAAATCTACAAGATTTCAGGAGATCTAATATACAAAGTTGTGGGTTTTTTTTTTAAATAAAATAATATTGTAATGCATGCTTAAACTTTGTTAGCAGAGTAGATTTCAAATGTATAGAGCACATCTACAAAGACAATTCTGTGACATAACAGGTATGTTATTGTGGTGACTTTTTTTGTTGTTGTTGCTATAATTCATCCAATCTATTTACCCACTTACCCATCCACAATCCTGTTACAGTCACATAAGCAGCATTGTTACCTAAACAAGACCTGAACAAAGGATGACACCAATGGACATGCTAACATGGAAGGCAGAAAGCTCATAAAGCCTCAGTCCTGGCCAAAGAACTATATAGGTAACCAGGGAATGCTAAGAGCTGAAGAAATGGTCTTTCCCAAGGACAAGCCCCTCAACTGGTAATTCAACCAAATGGTTAGTTATCTCTGAAATAATATACATACAGGTAACATTATAGGGACTGAACAAGTTGTAATTATGTATTTCTGGATACACACATAATATAATATATAGATATAGATATGTAGATAAATAGGTAGGTAGATAGACATAGATATAGATATCAACAATTAAAGAAAAAGAGGCTACAAAATTGGGGAAAGGCCAGGGGAAGGGTAGAAGGGAAGAAAGGGAAGGAGGAAAATGATGTAATTATTATTTCAAAAAGTTAAAAAGGAATATATATATATATATATATATATATATATATATATGGAGAGAGAGAGAGAGGAGAGAGAGAGAGAGAGAGAGAGAGAGAGAGAGAGAGAGAGAGAGAGAGAGAGTTATGAAGCAGAGTAAGAGGAAGAACAACTCTTAAAAAGGAGGAACCCCTGAAATAGTGCCCAGAAGAGTTTTAATTTAACTATTAAGACAGAGTCTCACAGCCTAGGCTGGCTTATAACATACATGTAGTCCAAGCTTTGATTTGTGTCGATCTTCCTTTCTCAACCTCCTTAGTACTAAAATTACAGGCATGTGTCATTACAGCTGGCTTTGTATTGTACATTTTGTAATTTTGTAGAACCTTCTGTTGTTTTAAATTTGGGAGGAAAATAAAAATGAGAACAGCATTTCCTAAAAACAAAGAAAATGCAGCACTTCCATTGTCTTTAGAAAAGCTTTACTAAACTAAAATTCAAATACTAAGGTGAGGGGAAAATATACATACACACACATACTAGGAGGCTATGATATATTAGAGCTTGAGTTAAATATTTTATGCTCTTATAAATTTTCTCACAAAACAACTGATTTAATTCTACCGATTGGCATTCCATAGCTCAATTGTAAGCTTATAAATCCATAATATAAAAGTTCATTGTTATTTACACACTATATAAATAGCAGCTTTTGTTCTTATATCTTCTAAAACTTTTTTGTCAGAGGGCAATGATATTTGCTTCCTTTTGTAGCAAATGCAGATCATGCACCAACACTATAAAGCATTTTGTTGTAACCAAAATAATGTTATATTTACAATGTTGGTATGGTACTATCATAAATCATCCAAACACACTGCAAAAGATTTTCAATTTTTAATTCTACTGAAGAACTAAACATGAATTCTATTATTTAGTCTAAGAATTCATTAATAAAGAAATATTAAAATCAGAAGTTTTTACTTATGGTAATTCTTTTAAAAATACAGGCATTCTGTACTTAAATAGTTAACACTGTCAATTTACATAATACAGGAGACATGATTTATTAATTTCATTTTTGAAAAAGTAAATAAAAAGACATACTAATAAATTGTTTGACTAGTCCTAAGGCAGAAAATAAACCAATAGAAAAATCTAAATGGGACTTCAAGTCTTTGCCTCCAATTAATCTAATGTTTATATGCTTCAAACTGAAAAGGCTGATCCCTGTGCAGATACAGGAAGAATTTCTGTACTCTACTTAAATATGATAGAAAACAGAAAAGGGATAGAACACACAAAGCATACAGTATTACCTATAACACAAAGTTCAGTACACATTTGTACTAACCCATAAACCTAAACCTCCTACAGGTTGATGTTACAGACAGTAGATAAAGCAATTTTTAAAAACAAAGTTTATCAAAAGCCTTGTAAAACTGAAAAGTATAAACACATTGGGTTTTTGAATAAGAAAATGACTGGAGAATTTTAACACACGAACAAAAATCTTCAATGTTTGGTAAAGATTTATCCAGCACTAGCCGTTTTGGCGACAGCAGTTGCTAGAAACATAGTCTTGAGCATTACTGAAAAAACAAGACAGATTGGGAAAAGACCAACAAGAATAAGGAAAGAGTATGAAAATATGAGTAAAGACAACTACTAACAGTATTCCCTAGATGGCAGATTTGATCTGGATTGAAAACAGTACATAATACTTCAGCAAAAATGAAAATATTGAAACATGTAATCCATGATTATTTGTGACAAACAGTTCAATCTGATAAACCAAGCAAGTTACATTACTTCTTAATTTGCTCTAATTATGCACTAAAAAAATACAGTTTGAAAAGACACATATGTTTGTTTTTCTTTCTTTTTTTGGTCAGGATGATGATAAGACTCAAGAGATACTAAGCAGAGCAACAGAAGAGGAAGCATCCCTGGGCTCAGTCAGTGCCCTGCTGTACATACTAGAAATTATGTCTTCAATAAGACAGACGAAGGGCCAGTGAGATGGCTCAACGAATAAAGGTATTTGCCACCAAGCCTGACAACTCAAGTTTAAGCTCTGGGACCCACATGCCTAAAGGAGGGAACCACCTCTTCTAATTTATTCTTTAATTCATATGTATATGCATACATGCAAACATACACAAACACACACACAAATAAGTAAATGTAATAATTAAAATAAAAACAAGAACCCAGGGCTGGAGAGATGGCTCCGCAGTGAAGAGCACTGACTGCTCTTCCAGAGGTCCTGAGTTCAATCCCCCGCAACCACATGGTGGCTCATAGGCATTTCTAGTGGGATCTGATAACTTCGGGCATAAAGCTGATAGAGCAACCATACATAAATAAATAAATCTTAAGAAACAAAACAAAACGTCCAAAAACCTTTTCCCTTTATTTGGTTGGATCAGAAATATCTTAACAAGGTAGGTAAAATTATAAAATGTAAAGATAAAATCTAAAAATAAAACTGTAAAAAAAAATTTAAGTATTTATTCAGTGGTTCTCAACATGCGGGTAGTGACCCCTTTGGGATCAACTGACCCTTTCAGAGTGGTTGCCTAAGACCATCAGAAAACACAAATATTTACATTACAATTCATAACAGCAGCAAAATTACAGTTATGAAGTAGCAACAGAAATAATCTTGTGCTTGGGAGTCACCACAACATGAGGAACTGTATTAAAGGTTCCCAGTGTTAGGAAGGTTGAGAAGCACTGGTTTATATAAATGAATTGAAAAGCTTATAGAAAAACTTAATCTTCTATAATGAGATTTTTTTCCAAAGAAATTAAAATTTTTATGAGTGCTGTGTTTTAATGGGATTTTGGATTGACATATCCAGAATCAGGGTCTGTAATTAAACCTGTAATTATCCAGACTCTTCCAGGGCATCCAGACTTTGGTGCTTAGAATAAAGCGGCATGTTATTTTCTCATTTTTTTTTTTTTTTTAAATTCACTAGATAGTCTGGATTAGCTCTGAACTAGTGGTCCTGCCTCAGTCAAGATTTCAGACATTGTCCACTAGGCAGATGACAACTCACTTGCCCATTTGGCAACTTTAGGCCAGATCTTTGTCATTGGAAACATTCTATGCACTTTAGGGTGTTCAGTCAATGCCAGGAGTAATTTTCAACTGTGAAAAAAAGTGTCACCAGATAGATGTTCTCTGGAAACAAAAATTATCGCAGTTTGAGAAGTATTTACACACACACACACACACACACACACACACACACACACACACACACTTCACTATAGAAAATGTACAAGCTCTGTGTTAATTTACTTACCAAAAGATTTTGAGCTTTGATATGATTTGTATTTTTTAAGTGCCTATCAAATAGATTGTATTGAAGACTGGAAGGGAACATAGTATTTATATGGCAGAAAAAGTATATAGAATACTTTCAATGTCTAGATAGTCAAATACAATTTACATTAACTGTATGCTGATGTTTCTTTTGGAACTTCTGTTAAAAATATGAGTTTCCAGGAAAATAATTATTTAAATAAATTATGTACTTGTTATTTAAAATAATGATTGCAAATGGTGTCTATGTGTGCTTAATGCCCTAATTATAAGATGTTTTCCAGTTACATCTATAGTATATCATGAATTCTAAATGACTGAAGTTCAATAATTTTCTATCTATCCACTAGTTAGCAGTGAATATTCCAAAACAAAAAGATATCTAAAATATACTCAAATATCTCAGCAATGTCTAAGATTGGACCTACAAAGTAGAAAAATGGTTATTAGAAAAACAGCATTTGGCCAGGCGGTGGTAGCACACGCCTTGAATCTCAGCACTAGGGAGGCAGAGGGAAGTGGCCCTGTAACAGATAGGGACCAAGGGAGAGTGGCTTGCCAGAGTCTGTTTTGAAACATTAATAGGCACCTCACTTAGCCTTCTCTCCTGGGTTTGAGATCAAATATCCCTAATATCCTGACACTAACAAAGAAAAAAATTTAACAACAGACTTGTTCATAAAATAGGAGTTTCCTCTAGGTGGTCAGTCACCTTTTTAATTTTGTAGTTAACTAACTTTTTTGAGAATCAGGATATCTAAATGCCTTTCATCTATCTCATAAAATGTCATATTTTTGATCAGAAGGCAGCGGGGGTGGGGAATACATGTGAAAATTTCTTTTAGTTTCTTAAGATCTTTTAAAGAAGACTGCTACCTCTGACATGTAAGTATTTGTATATGCAATACAGCATTACAGCTATTAACCAACCAGAGAAAATGTGATTCCTGAGCATTTGAATTATCAGCTCTCAGGAGTGTTGGATCTAGCTGATATGAACAGAAAATAATCATAATTGATTTATAAGTATACAATATTACATTATATCAAAAGCATTCTAGAGAGGGGTGGGGAATTCATTGTCATCGTGTACCCACTGGCAAGCTCACTGAGCACCACTGGAGAGTTCCAAACCCATGGCCACACAAATGGCACTGGTGAAATGTAGTAGATCACAAAGCAAAACCAAGACCAGAACGTGAGAAAGGGATCTAAACTGAGAGGAGGGGCTGACAGGAAGGCAGGGCTTGAAGGAAGGTGGTGAGACTATTAGAATGCATTATATCTGCCATGAAATTATCAGCACAAATTCAATTACTAAAACAGAATTCTAGAGCAAAATAAATTTTGGTGTTACCTTGCATTTATAAATAACCAAATACCTAAGTAGTAAACTTGTTTCAATTTAAAGTCTGCTAAATAGCTACTAAATATATATACAGTAGTTTTGTACCATTTCTTCAATTTGATGAAATTTACTATGTTTTAAAAATTATTATTTCATTTATTTGTGTGTGACTGTATGTGTGGAGCACACATTTCATGGCATCCATGAGGAGTTTAAAGGACAACTTTTGGGAGTTGATTCTCTCCTTCCATCATGTCATTCCCTAGGAACCTGGGATCTCAGTCTTGGTTGCGAGTGTCTTTCTCGTACTGTCCTGATTTACTATCCCCGCCCCCCCCCCCGCCCCCCCCCGAGACAGGGTTTCTCTGTGTAGCTTTGCGCCTTTCTTGGAACTCGCTTGGTAATCCAGGATGGCCTCGAACTCACAATGATCCACCTGGCTCTGTCTCCCGAGTGCTGGGATTAAAGGCATGCGCCACCACCGCCCGGCCTGATTTACTATCTTTTAATGGTCTCTTTATTATCAATCTTTTTTTTTTTTGCCAGTTTTTATATCACTACTAAAATAAACAATAGTGGGAGGGGGGAGGGACTAGATAACAGGAGATGTAGGAATTGTTTACTAGTGCTTGTTACGGTTAATTGCTATATACTGAAAAATACAGGTCAATCTTGTGCTATTAAATGTTCACGGAAGGCTATATTGTAATCACACTGTTTGCAAGATCCTGAATATGATGGACTACTACTTAGTAGAGAAATGGGGAGGAAGAAAAATTAGATAATGACTAGTTTGTCAGACAGTAGTTAATCACAAAGAATATTTCAACTTTAAAGACATTTAGACGGTTATTTTTAAATGAAATATAAAAGGATTTGATACTTTATAAGGGTGAGATTTAGCATAGCTTGACTATCACACAAAGGAAAGATACAATTGTGTTTTCAGTTTCTTTGAAATTAAAATAGGAATTCAAAGATCACAAGAAAACAGGATATTCATTACAAATAAAAGTGTTAGTATTTTATCTTAGATTTCTACATTATCTATATAATGTTCTGTGTTGTCTCTGCTTTAAAGTGATTTTCAGAGTGAATACAAGAATAATTTTTTAAACTAATTTGTTATTGCCAAAAATTGATGTAATTTCTATTTTACTGTTTTTCTTGACAAGGAAACTCTAATCTCTTCATACCTATATTACTACAATAAAAGTATTAGTAGGACAATTAGAAAGATGAAAAAATGGGTTATTCAAAATTACCCTACTAGAGTTTTAAAAAAATCAGAACTCAAGTTTGAGTACCCATTAATACGAAGAGGAGATATAGATTCCAAGTTAGGATGACTAGTTTCTTAAATACATAGTAAAAGCTAATAGATATGTCTAAACTTTTTTATATCAGGAATTCAAGTTTTATATGGTAAGAGAAACTCTTGAAAGGTGTCACTAACTAATAATAGAGATTTCTTTTACTATGTTTGCAATCTGTCATTAAACTTAGTAGGCTTTAAAATTAAAAAGACTTCTGCCAGGTGGTGATGGCGCACGCCTTTAACCCCAGCACTCGGGAGGCAGAGGCAGGTGGATCTCTGTGAGTTCGAAGCAAATCTGGTCTACAAAGCTAGGTAGTTCCCAGGACAGCCAGAGCTGTTACACAGAAAAACCCTGTATTGAAAAAGAAAAGAAACTTTAAAATTAAAGAGACTTCCAAAGTATATTTATTTGCAGATGATATGACAATATGTAAGTGACCCTAGAAATTCCACCTTGAAAATCCTTTAGTTGATAAACACTTCAAGCAAACTGGCAGGATATAAAATTAATATGTAGGGCATATTTTTATTTGTTAACTTTACAGGTACTTTGAGTAAATGTTATGGCTTCTGGTTTAGTGTTTTTATAAGATTCCTATATCTCTGTGTCTATATGTGTTTCTCCTGCTTTTCTTTGGTCTTGTTCGTCTATTTGCTTGTTTTGTCCTATCCTGAGTTTTGTTTTTGTTTTATCTCAGCTAATTTTATTTTATTATTATTCCTCAGATATCTGTTTGTTTTCTAAGGAGAGAGAAAAAGGATATGGATCCACACAGAGGGGAGGTGGGCAGGAACTGGGAGGAGATGGAAGATGGGAAACTGAGAATATAGTATATGAAAAAAAGTCTATTTTCATTAAAAGAAAGAATTAAAGAGACTTCAAATAGAGTGCAAATTGTTGTTACCATCTGAGGGCTGGTATGAGGTTTAACTAAAAAGGACGTTCTTTTGAAATGTATGTGTATATAGTATATGAATTCATGGACACATATATATGTGGATAGGCTTACCTATATGAGCATGTATGGAGGCCTGGGAAAACTTTGCATATCTTCTATCACTGTTCACTCTAATTTTTGAGACAAGGTATCTTACTGAACCTGGAGCATTCCCTTGAGGCTGGGCTGGTTAGCCTGCAAGCTGCAGTAATCAACATGCTTCTGGCCCGTCATCACTGGGGCTATAGTAAAACAGCATTTATCATATCAAGCTTTTATGCAGGTGATGATTCAAACTCATGTTCTTTACCTATTGAGCCATCTCCTCAGTCCAGAAAGCATTTTTCTTTCTGAATCAGCAAGGTTTAGAGAAGTGAAGTCATTACTTTACATGTAAAGTTCTGACTTTAAAATTTTCTCTTCAAAAATCAAAATTAGAAGAAAAATTTCAAAATATGGTAGATGATATTAAAAATGATTTTTGTTGTTAAATTTTATTCTTCTCCTCGAATCTGTTTTCTATGTTAGTCTAGTGAAGATACTTAGTTGATAAAGGGTAGATAAAAAAAAATTCAATGCAACAAAGGCTAAATAGGAGTGAAACATACTATCTTGTGCATTTAAAGTATTTTTTATCCTTATCTATTATCATTTTAAATATTCCAGTTCTAAACCTTTGAAGACAAAGACTATCTCTAACTTAATTTCTGTAGGTCTTGGCACTGTGGTATAGAATTAGATTTAACATCAACAGAATCAACATACATAAGAACTCACAAAGACTGAGGCAGCATGCACAGGGTCTGCCCAGGTCTGCACCAGAAGGGGTCCTAGAGCTGAAAGGAGAAGTAGACACATGTCCCCATCTATAACCCAGAATCAATCTCCAACTGATACCCACTTGCAAATGATAATTTACTCCAAGGGAGTTTCAGTGAAGAAACAAACTATTCTTAAGGGGAACCTGCACACCCAGCAGGTGGTGGCCAACAGAAAACAAACTCAATGGGATCATTGGAGTTTTCTTGTCTCATAATGACACATGGGTCTCTGCATCTATATGTTTTTTGTTCCTTTTCTTGAATTCTTTTCCTTCTGTTTTGTCCTATTCCAAATGTGTTAGTTTTGTTCTACCTTATTATTCCTTAGAAGCATGTTTGTTTTTTAATAAGAGACAGAAAGGGGCGGACCCAGGTGGAAGAGAAGGTGGGGAGAAACTGAAGGAAGTAGAAGGAGGGGAAAATGTAGTCAGGAATATATTATATTTGAAAAAAAATATTTTCAATAAAAGAAAAAGAATTAGATTTAGCTCACGCTGTGATGTACTTACACAAAATGTTGAAATCCATAGCTCTTGAATCTGTTTTAGGAAAGTCTTTGTAAGTACATTTGGTGTCCAGGATGAAAGACCATTTAATTGAAATGATGGTTCCTCTAAATACAACTGTGTTTCCTCATCTTAGTCACCTTCACTGAAACCTTGCCTTTCAAATACCTTCCTTCCCTTAAATGGCCACTTACATTATTTGGTTTGAAATACATCATTCTCTTGTTTGAAAAAATAAAAAAACCTTTTAAATCTCCGGGGAGGAGGGGACTGGACCTGCCTGGACTGCGTCTACCAGGTTGATCTCAGTCCTCGGGGGAGGCTTTGCCCTGGAGGAGGTGGGAAGGAGGGGGTGAGCTGGGGGGAAGGGGAGGGGGGCGAGAGGGGGGAGAACAAGGGAATCCGTGGCTGATATGTAGAACTGAATTGTATTGTAAAATAAAAAAAAATAAATCTTCTTTAGTATTATTTTTGTTTTATCTAAGGCATTCATGACCTGTGTAACTTCATTCTTTCATTGACAAAATATAGAACCTTTAAAATCTTATAACTTGGTCTTTTGTAGCTTGACCAAAAGTTTATTTTTTCTTCTTTTAATACTACAGTGTCTTGGACTTATCTATTTTTCATGCTTGTTAGGCAGTTTCCCTGAACTCGTTGCTATTAATTTCTTCCTACACATACGTCTGTTGATGGAGCCAAAGGACATGGGAAAGATATCTGTACACCAGTATTCACAGAAGCACTATTGCTAATAGTCAGAAGGCAGAAACAACCCAAGTGATTACTTAACAGCTGAACTGATAAAGTGTGGCATATACAAAGGATGGAAAAGAGGAATGGACTTCTGATACGTGCTACCTTGTGGAAGTTTAAGAACATTATGTTAAGAAAAATAAGACAGAAGACAAAAAAATATGTGTTTCCATTAAGATGAAGTTCTGAGAATAGGCAAATTGATAAAACAGAAAATAAAATATGCCAGGGCTTAGAGATGGAATATTGGGAATTTTTGTTTAATATTATATATTACTCTTATTTTGGATGATTCTGAGCCAGGGTCTCATTGTGTAGCTTTCTCTTGGCCGGCCTAGAACTGAACAGGTAGACCAGACTTGCCTCAAACTCACAGATACCTGCCTCTGCCTCCCAAAAGCTAGGATTAAGGACATGCACCAGAAATCTAGAAAATTATTTTGGCATTTCTAAAGTGACTTTTTTCTTCATACTAATTTTCTTTATTAAGACAGAAATCTTAAAAATATCCTGTCAATAATTTTTTCCCACAGTCTCTAAGGTTATCACTTTCTTTTTAAGGTTTTTCCCTATCTTATTTGCTTTAATAATATAAAATAGAATATGAATACTTTTCATTTTTCACATTTCAAACATAATGATACTGTGAGGATAAAGGACATTTAAAATATACACATACACATGGGCATGCACTTGTAAACACCCCACTTTATATCTCTTTGTAGACTAGCCCTACAAAATTCTTCTCTGCTTCTCATATTTGGCTTTTCATGTCAATGTAAGACTACAAACTTCACAGTACAAAATAATTTTAGATGCCAAGCACTCTGTAAACAACTGAAAATGTAAATTTCAAAACTCTACCCACACACAAGAAAAGAAGTTATAAAGTAGGGAAAGATGGACATATCAAAAGGATCTCTAAATCACTATACTATGTAGGTTAAGGGGAGGCTAAGAAATTATATTCTCCAAGGAAAAAGTGGAGCAGAGCTGAAAGCTACTCTAATCTAAACTACAAAGAGATAGAAAATAATTAAATTTAATATTTTTAAAGTTTCAAAAAATTCTTCTGGTCTTACTTAAAAGATAAAATTAAACAAATTGTCTTGATGAAATCTTTCAGAAATTAGGTAAAATAAGCTAAGAAATAAATTTAGAACATGGAAAATTATTGAAAGATCCCACACATAAGAAAACAATGTGTATAACATGTGATGTTGAAAGATAACTGAGGCAAAGATGATGCATGTTTTAAAATGTCCTTAAAAAAAGAGAAGAATGATGACTTGTATTAAAAAGCAAAAATAACAGGTGGTAGTTGAGTTTTGAATTAGTTTAGGAGTAAACTAAACTGGGCTGTTAAATAACAAAGCATTTTCCTATTTTTTAGACATGTTTGGACAATACATAGGCAAAATTTTCCTTGGATGTAACATCTGATCAGGTTTAGAGATAACAGGGAACAATGCTAGTGATTCATTAGATGCAGAGGAATATAAAAGAGGCAGTATGAGCAAACCAGCAAGTCACAAATTCACTGGAGATGAAAGCCATGACTCAAATAAAATAATGGTGCAGCCAATGGGAGCAAATAGGAAGATGAGGCAATAGTCAGGCAATCTAGTCAGCAGTCCAATCCAGTGGCACAAGGCATTTGGAGTAGGCGTACTAAATAATCTGTACCTACTTACAATATTATAAGCATACCGGAGAGGGCAAAATCAGGCAGGCAGATGGAGAACTTAATAGTTCAGAGTACAGAGGAGTGGGGGGTGCAGATAGACAATGCTGGGCAGTCTAAAATGCTAAAATAGCAGATGGATATGGAGGTACCAGGCCATTTGCTGATGGGCAAAGCACCAATGAGTGAAGAACACAAATTGTTCAGCAGATAAAATTAGGCAAAAAGTAGAGAAAATCCAAAGGCAATCAAGCAGGAAGACAGGACAGTAGAGAAGCAATGGCAGATCATCAGAAGCAGTAGAGTAAGGTAATGACAAGCTGTCAGCGGGGGAACAAAACACCATTCAGGAAAGGATGAGACTGAGGAGTGAAAACAGTCCCTGAATTGGGTGTCTTCCATCTAGGAAATAATTCATAAACTGCGTATGAGAATCCACAAGAGAATAGCACACAAATGGAAACAGCAGATGGATCTGAACTCTACTGCCCAGGGATACAGAATGACCCTAGAACATAGATACATAACAATCCACAAGGAAATTAAATAGATGGGAAAAATGGGTCCAAGCATTTTTTTATGATGGTAAAATAAACCAAAACACTAAAAAGTATTAATTTGGAAATGATTGGCTGGGATTGAAGTCTTCGCTTACCCCTTTCTGGAGCCCACAAAATGGGAATGTTGGGAATTTCTGCAGCAGAAAAACAGAAGAGAAAAGGGATTTCTGATTCCCAGTTTGAGGAAAGCAGGTCAAATTTAGGGCTCTATGAACTGGTTCAGGGAAAGAAGAACCAGCCTGAACCTTCTCTTCCTCAGAATCCAACCACTTCTGAGGTCTGAGAAAGGTTTAGGAAGCCCTCACCCCATCATTCCCCACAACCTCCCCTTTCACACTTACCTCCAGTGCAAACAGTTTCCAGCAAGGAGGTACTTGGGAAAATTCACATCAAGGCAAAATTTGAGGATGGTCAACTAATAGTATTTTCTGTTCAGGTCAAGGTTCTGATTCAGTGGGATTCCTTCCATTCTTTATAAGTGAGCAGAGGGGATAATTTCTAGAAACTACCTACCTTGTAAAAAGTGGATTAGGAAAAAAAATCAGGGGGCAGTGATACCAATAAATACACATTAATTCTAGCTAACACCTCGGTTATCTCATCAACTGTCACAGATTTTAATTTATATCAGTGATTGAAAAATTCTGCAGACATCTGCTTTGAGTTCCAAAGCAGTTCACATTTCTGTGACTGAAGTAAAACCCCTAATTTAATTCCCTAGATCTATCTTTCCTTCAATGTTCTTCATTTCACTAAATGGAATTTAACAATTCATTCCTCAAACCATGAAAGCCAAATACTCCATTTTTACTTGACTTCTCTCACTCTTATTCCATCTGTTACCTCTTTCAAAGTATATTGACTAGCTAAGCATGGTGGCTGATGCCTGTAATTCTAGCACTTGAGAGGCTAAGGCAGGAGAATCATATGTTTATGGGCAGCCAGGGCTACACAGTGAAATCTTGGCCTCAAAACCAACTCCTCCCTTTTCCTCTCATCCTCTCTCCCTCTTCCCTACCCTCTCTTCTCCAATCCTCTGATTTCCATTCTTCTCCCCATTCGTCTTTTGATCTACGCCACTCTCGTTTTCCCACCTACACTATGAATTGCCTCCCAACTGGTTTCCTGTTAAAATAGAAGCCAGTCACCCTATACCTCTATACTCTTACATTAAAGAGGCATAATCAGTTTACATGATTCATTCCTCTTTCCTTCTTTAGGTCATTGCTAGAATGTCATCTTCCTTAATGAATGGCCTATTTTAATTACAATGATTTTTTTTCTGCCTAGACTATCAATCATCCTTCCTGGGTTTATTTTGATCCAGAGAACTTATCTCTAATATTATACACTATCTATTTTCTTAGGTTTATGCTTCATCTTTAAGAGTCTCTATATATGAACTTTAAATAACCTTACTGTAAAGTTTTGTATCTTTATGATGAATTTCATGGAGAATACTCACAAACTTAAACTTATTCATGCTATATGCATTGTGGGTAGTGTGTGCACACCACCTGAGCTGCAGGATAAAATGGAAGTCAAAACAACGTGCTGGAGCCAGCTCTCTCCTTCCAGCACTTAGGTTTAAACAAAAGTCTTCAGGCTTGGTGTCGAGTACCTTTTCCCCCTGAGCCACTTCATTAGTCCATCATAGAGAACTTCTGCTCTGTATTCTCAACATCTTGAACAGCACATGAATATATAATAGATATTAAACACTCAAGTTGAAAAGCATAAATTTCTTGGGAGGATTCTTTTTCTTTGGTTGTTCAAGACAGGGTGTCTCTGGGTAACAGCCCTGGCTGTCCTGGAACTCACAGAGATCTGCCAGTCTCTGCCTCCCATGTGCTGGGATTAAAGGTGTACACCACCACTGCCCAGCAGGATTCTTTTTCTTAATCTCAAAGTCTCAGAGGATTCTAAAAGCCCACACATATTTTGAACTTGTAGATTAGCAGGTAAAGATTCTAGTACCAACTAGGATAGGAGAGCTCTGGCATACGATTAGTAAATTACAGCCTATAAACAGGACTCTGCCTATTGTCTGTTTTCTCATATTACTGGCAATCTGAGAACCATCTTTATATTTTAAAATGATTCAAACAAACAAATAGAATAGCCTTTCAGGTCAAGTAAAAATTATATATGGAAGTTCAGCTTTAGTGTTTGCAATAACTGTATAAAACATAGCCAGCCTCAATCAATTACATGTAAACCTCTTTTGATTAGCTGTTCTCAAACTGTTTATTTCTTGTGCCATCTTGGGTATATTTAACCTCCTTCTCTGACCCAAGTTTTCCTTTCAGTAGTCTCTGTAAAGTTACCTTAGTGGTCACAAATTCCTTAAACTTGATTTTATTATGTAAAATGTTTCTCCTTTGCTTATGACTGATAACAATTCTTGGTACAGTAGTTTGGGCTGAATAATGTGCATGATATGAATCTCTTCAAAACCTCACCAGTGGAGTTATTATTAAATGATCCCATTATAAAAAGGCTACCTGTAAAATGGATTTCTGTATAGCAAGCAAGAAATACATTACAGTAAGGAAATAAGTATAGTATAATATATATAAATAATAAATATAAAAATAGTATAAGGAAATAACACAAAAGCAATAATACATCTACTTATTTATTTATTTTGATTTTTTTCGAGACAGGGTCTCTCTGTGTAGTTTTGGTGCCTGTCCTGGGTCCTGCTCTGTAGACCAGGCTGGTCTCAAACTCACAGAGATCCGCCTGCCTCTGCCTCCCGAGTGCTGAGATTAAAGGCATGTGCCACCGCTGCCCAGCAGAATGATACATTTTAATAATACTAAAAACTAACAACTGTTTTTGTATAATTTACAATTTTTGGAACCTACTTCATCTGAGTTCAAATACCTAAACTTCATGCCAAATTATTCTACTCTTTGTTATAACTCTATAGAATCACTTCCTAATAGTGGCCTATCTTTTTCTCCATGAAGTCTCATCCTGAGGATTATTACATGAAAAAAAAAAATTATGTTATTTGCTGCAAACTGATTGAAAGATGTGAAGAATATAAAGGGTAGATAACAAAATTGTCTCAGTGACAATCATCACTACAATGTCTTCATTCTTCAAAGATACTTTTTTTATGTAAAGTAGACCTCCTAGAATCATTAACTGCTTCTTCTGTATTTTTGTTTTTATATTTAGTCAAACTTTCCCTGTGAAGTTAAACAGATAACAGTAACCTTCCACAAAATTTATTGCTCCCTTCTAACCATCCTTTGAAGGAACCTATATCGCTTCCAACAAATTCTTTCCTGTGTGCTATTAATAATATTTGAAATTGAAAATTCCAGAATATTGAATAATTCTTCATTTTATAAAGATTTACTTTATTTTTAGTTACGTGTATGTATGTATATATGTATGTATGTATGTATGTATGTATGTATGTGCACAAGAGTGCATGTGCCTACAGAGGCCAGTGGAGTTGGAGTCACAGGCAGTTGTGACTAGCCCAATATGGAAAGAGCTAAACACGAGTCCTTTGCAAGAGCAACATGATCTTAGCCCCTGAGCCATTTCTCCAGCTCTCTGCTTCATATTTCATAGCAGTTATGCATATATATATATATATACACACACACACACACACAGTTGAAACACTAGTAAATTTTGTATAAGAAGTAATATATTTTATAGATGATATCTAATATAGAGATCAATTTACATTATTGATTTCAGTCTGTAGTGAAGTAAGGAATATTATCAATTCTTCATACTAAGACTATTTCTCTAGCCAAATCTGTGTGTAGTGTTAATATCAATGAAAGATTTATTGCTATTTTGTTTTCAATTATATTAATATGTATCTTGTGAGACTATTCTGTTATTCTAGCTTATGTTCATTTATAACAATCCATGTGCAAGTGTTAGTTGGAAAGTAATTTCTTCCATTTGTATACTCTAATAGTCAAGATAAAATAAGGATTTGGCAGGTTCACTCTGTTGTTTCCTTTGCCTCTTCTACAACTACACTGTTGTGTTTAGCCTGTTTGGCCTTCATTTTCCCTCCACAGGGAAATCTTTTCAATATTTAACCAACCAACATTTGCTTAGGTTTTAAGCTAAATCTCTGTTGATAGTGCAGATAATATTAAAAGGAAAGTAGGTATAGTTGTACATGTCTGCAGTCCCAGATACTTGGAAGGCTAAAGCAGAAAGATTGATTTAGCTCAAGACTCCTAAGCCAGCATGGACAACACAGCGAGGCAAATACTACTTTGGGAGCTAGCTGTGGTTTGGATATGGTTTCTTCTCCCAAGAGTTCATATGTTAGAGGCTTTTCATTAGTGGGATGATACAGAGAAATGATATGAAACTTTTAAAAAGTGGAACCTAGTAGATGGGATACTCAGATTATGGATGTAGGTGCCTTCAAAAGGGATTTAAAAAGCCCTTGTACGTCCTTTTGAGTTCTTCCAAGGTTGTGTTGTTTGATAAGCCTAAATTGTTTCCTGCCTGGTAATCATTTACATTCCTGCTATGATTCTATCCATTATTAGACCCACATTAGAGGCCAAACCTATAAAGCTGGCCAACCTTTACTCTCAGTCTTTTACACTGTGGGCTAAATAAATATTCATTTAATAAGTTACACAAACCCAGGTGTTCATTTTTTATATTAACAAAATATGAATGAAAATGGCTTATTTGTATTAGCTTACATGATTATTCTATGAGTTAAATCTTCAGAGTTCATCTTCAACATAACAAAACTAGGTACAAAAAGTATATTTTGCATAAACTGTATAAAGTCACGTACTAGTAAAAAGTGGCTCTAAGACTTAAATCCAGAAAAAGTCTGTTTTTTCCACATTGCTTTATAAATAGCTACATGGGCAACACTACAATTCTAGTAAGAACTCCAATTAGAAAGCAAGCATACCATAATTTGTATGATCTCTCTTCCCCATTAGGGAATTATGAAAGCTCAGAATACAATCTCCCATAGAAAAGGTATGCCATTAAAACATATATTTAAGAAAACTGAAGATATTTAATTTGTGAATTGTTTACATATGTTTCAGATTACCTTATTTTCAAAATTCTAATGTAAGAGGCAATGTATATTTTTGTTTTAAATTATACGTATTAACCAGTATATTTTGATCATGTTCATTCCCAACTTGTCCCCTTAAATCCTCCCAGGTCTACTCCCACCTCTACCTCCCATCCCTCCCAACTTTGTTTCTTTCTTTATTAAATTCAATAACCTAGCAAATCCAGTCTGTACTGTCTATATACTTCTTGGTATTACCCATTCACTAGAACATCATGGCCAATTTATCATGGTCCACATCCTTAAGGAAAACTAGTTGCCTTCTCTCAGAAGCAACAACTGTCCATATTTCCTTAATTAAGGGTTGGGGCTCATGAACTCCTCCCTAAACCATGCTATAATGTTAATAAGCTTGCTCTTGATAGGTCTTGTGAAGAGAACCACACCTGATGTGAATTCATAGGTGCAGTGTTCCTGTCATTTTCAGAAAACACTGTCTAGAAGTAATGTATTTCTCCATCTCTAATGTTGCTAAGTGGAATAGAAGCCTTTCATTTTGATGTTTTCAATGGAAACTCACCTTTAACTAATGTATTTAAGTGACTCTATACCTTTAAATGTATAGAATTAAAGATAAATTCTATGCCTTTAATTTTCCCACTGGCCTTATTTTCCAACTGAGCTTTTCTTTTTGATGTATAGGCTGAGGAAAGAGCATCAATTCAGAGAAAATTTGTGGCTGGAGGGAAAGATAATGAAAGGTAGTATAAAGTAGAAAGACTTAGGGGGAGAAAATGTAGTATTCCACAACCTATGCCATTATACAAAATTAATTTTTTCTTAAGCATAGCCAAGAACAGGAGAAGGATTAGTAGGTAAGTCATAATGTGGCCAATTTATCTAAATATGCTTGGGCTTTCAATCAACTAGGATTGTTCCAGCAATGAACATTTAGGAAGAAATACTGATTGAGATGTTCAAGCAAAAGGTAGGGAATGATAAAATGAATACATTCAGCCTTTAAATCTGAAGGCCATTAGTTTCCTGAAACTCTGATACTGTGATTGCTTCATAATTACAAACAATAATTTTAAAGAAAATGGTACATATAGAAGACTGAGAAAATCAGTATGTATTGATTGTCTTGATTCTGAAAAGAACTGACTGAAATTCACAAATAAATCAAAAAGTTGAAATGCACTTCTCAGCAGCTTAAATTTTGTACACAAATAATGGTAAGGACAATTCTAGGCTGGCAGACTAAATCAGGACTCTTCTTTCCTTCCCTCTTTTGTCCTTCTGTCTCTCTATCCTGCCCCGCCCCCCTATGTCAGAACTCATACCTAGGCATTCATTCACAATAGCCAAGCATTTTACTTCTGAGTTATGATCACACACATGTGCTCCCCCTTTAAAAATGAGGGTATAAAAATCTGCCTCCAAAAAATAATTAGACTTATTTGTTCATATGTCCTTGAGAAATGTGAAATTAGACAGGGTCCATGTTATGTGTATATGTGTGGTACTTACATGTCCATGTGTGCATCGAGTTCAATGTGTGGTGTTTGCCCCAACTGCTCTCCATCTTATTTTATAAGACAAGGCCTCTTGCTAAATCTTGACCTTGGTGATTCAGAAAGACTATCTAGATGGCAGGACACTCTAGATATCCTCCTGTTTGAGCTTGAACAGACAAGGATTACAAGTGTGTGCCATCACGCACATTCGTTATGGGGTTTTGAAGATCTGAACTCAGGCTGTCATGCTTTATAAAGCAAGAACTTTTCCAACTAGGCCATCTCTCCACCTACAAGGGTACATTTTAAGTTCTCATAGCACGATTTTAACGTCTTATTTGGTCACAGTGCATTTATAAGTTGTTGTTTCTAAGGAATCTCTCAATTATGATTACTTTTTCTTATTTCTATATTGTGCTACTGTAAGCATTCTAAAACACACATTAAGTCTAGATTATCCATCCTTGTACATAATGGTACGTCCTCTCCTCTAAGCCAAAAGATTTTAAATTTGTATTCATAGACAGTCCTCATAAATTTAACTTCTTCCTTACTCCAATCAGTAAGTAAAACCTTCCTCTCTCGATGTTTGAAACCAAGTGCTCTTCTATCACTTTAAATTATTAAATACTCAACTGTTATATAAACAACAACAACAACAACAAAAACCAAAAAACATTTTTTTGGCTTGAAATGGTAGCATATTTCTGGTGTTATATTTTGATTGTTATGATCTGTCATGTGACCATATACTTTAGCAATATATCTAGTTTAGCACTAAGCTCAGTAATGTTCAAGGTGCTTCATAAATATTTGTTAAGTTTAATAAAGATAAGGAGTGAAGTTGTTAGCTGTGTAGAAGCTCATAAATACGTTTGAATTCTAAAATAGATGCTGTTTTTCAAAATTAATTAGAAACTCTACCAATAAAAAAGGCTACTACTGTTTATGCCAATAAAAGAGTTATATATCAAAACATATTGTATGCAATAATCATGCATAATTTTGTACTTGTTTGTATGTGTATATATACTATGTATGTTCATGTATATGGGTACACTAGCCCATGAAGGCACATGTGGAGGCCAAGGTCGGCATCAGGTATCTTCCTCTATTGCTCTCCAGCTCATTTTTTGAGATAGGCTCTCAAAGAACATGGAGCTACTCATTTATGCTAGACTGCCTGGCTAGTGAGCTCCAAAGACCTGCCCTTCTACACCACTGCCAATCCCAATGCTGGGCTTTGGTACATGCTGTTCCATCTATCTTTTACAAGAGTGCTAGGGATCCAAACTCGGGTCTTCATGCTTATGTTTCGATTTTCATATAACAGTCAGTGATAAATTTAATTTAGATGGTAGCTATTGATAAAAAGCTATCTTTTCACACACCTGAGACATTTCAAACCAAGTTCTACAGACTTAAACTAATAATACAATTAAAGACTTAAGAAAAAATAAGTGAAGCTACAATAAATAAATAGCTCTGTAAACTTTAGAGGCAGGTTATTAGAAGCTAGTTAAACTGGGTACACAAATAATTCTCACATCATATAGATTATTTTTGTCTGTCTGATGCCTTAATATAATAGTAGGAAAAATGTCCTTATTTTGTAGACATACTCAACAGAGTCTATTATTGACTATTTTCATTATTTACTGTTATGAACAACAACTTTGAGAGCAAGACATTAGTGAAGTCAGTTCAAATGAAAATTTATGTTTAAATAGCTTAACTGGCCTTAAATTTCATACAAACAAGTAGAGCCAGTGCTCAAATTTCTGACAACAATATACAAGTTTTTGTACTCACTCTATTGTTTCTTCACAAGTTTAGTCAAAAATACAGCATGAGATCATAGTTCCTAAGTCTAGAGCCACTACATGAAAACTATTGGATAGCTCCTTAAAACAACCTCAAATGTAGCTAGTAAATCTGAACACAGAGATCTTCATATCAGTTTGAAATATTTCAAGCAAAAAAGTTTTGAGTATTTTGCTTTGTAGGTAATTTTATATTGTCATATGGTTCTACATACAAAGAACAGATTTGAGACATTCACAACCTTAATTAATTATGGTTGCTTTTAATTTACTATGCTTAACTGCTATTTCTCTTTTTAAAACTAACAACAGAGAACTATAAAAGAATATTCAAAGCATGTATAGTTTTTATTGTGTGCCTGTGTGTGTGCTGGGTGGGGGGGCTCAAAGGTCATAACATATTTTCCAGTTAAGTATTCTAAAGTACCAATACATAATACATGCAGTGAAATAATCAATGGCTTCTATTAAAAAATGATAGGAAGCTAAAAGTAAATGAATAATTCAAATGATTTATGTTAGAAACAAAATTTTCTTTATGAGAGAAATAAAGATGTTAGCTTCCCTATGCTTCTGAAATAAAGAGAGTGTTTAAAATGGTGGATGTTAATTTTTAGGTGAAACTGTTAAATGTAAATTCTTACTTTCAAAAGAATAAAAAATTGAGACTCATTAAAAGGTAATTAAGCCGGGCGGTGGTGGCGCACGCCTTTAATCCCAGCACTCGGGAGGCAGAGGCAGGCGGATCTCTGTGAGTTCGAGGCCAGCCTGGACTATCAAGTGAGTCCCAGGAAAGGCGCAAAGCTACACAGAGAAACCCTGTCTTGAAAAACCAAAAAAAAAAAAGGTAATTAAATTAGTAACTAAGATCAATTTCATCTGCATTACAATAACTCACTGTATTCTTGTTTTCTAAGAATTATTAGATAAAAGATTAATGGTTGGGTAAAAAATATCTGGTTTATAGTATACACAATTAAAATTCTTAAAAATATGAACGTCAAAAAGTTGAGACAAAACAAATGTTTATATAATAAATAGCACTAATTTTTGTTTTACTAAATGGGTATTTCATGGAAAAGATTCCTAACTACCTAGGTTGAACTATGGGTAGAAAAACTTAGATAATAATCTGTTCTAGAAAATCTAAAGTAGGTTGTAAGCATGTTTTCTGAAACTCACATTACTTTGCCCTAAACCCTTGAGTTTCCTTTGTAAGAGGTCTGATTATTCTTCCTCATTCAATATCAGCTATCTTGACAGGAACTTCTTTATTGTCATGATAAACTGTTGGTCAAAAGAACACATTCTGCCATACTCAAATGTCAAGTCCATTTGTATCTCAAATACTACTTAAAAAAAGGTGAATGTTAGATTTAGCTTATAGCTAATCAAAATACTACTTTCCTGAAAGCTTAGCAATTTTCTTTTCTTAAGATTACTACATAATGATTAATACACTGTTGTCAAGAGACTGCAAAAAATTATTATTTAAGAGTAAGATTTCATGTAACAATAAGTCCATTTCACCAAGTTTAAAATTTCAAAATCTTATTATTTAGAATAAAAGACATGTTTTTCTTTATAGATAGTCTATTGGGACAATATAAAAATACACACATTTCAAATGGGCAGAAAAACATCTTTGTTACTTCTAAAATGAAAAGATATAGAAAGGAAACCTAAAAGATTCCAGTTACTATACAATATAGCTGAAAGTCAGAAAATTTTAAAGCTGAGTAAGATGGCTCATGTCATCTAGCAGGCCAGGGGTTGGCAAGTTTGTGTAAGAAATCAGATAGCAAAATTTCACTCAGGCTTTACAGACTATACAGTTTCAGTTACAACACTCAATTCATCCATTGTGATCATAGATGGCATATAAATGATGTAAGTGTTCCAAATACATTTTAGTTGCAGATAATGAAATTTAAATTCCAAATTACAAACATATGTCAAGTAATATCATTAAAAATTTTTTAATTGTGTGAGTATGTAATTACCTTTCATATTTAACAGGATAGGCAAAGATGTGTCAGGCAGTATTTGGCCTATGTCAGATTCTGAGTCCCATGAATGATAATCAACTTTCTGAATACAGACATTATGTCTTACTAATTTTTTGACTCTGGAACACAGCATGCCATTAGATATATAAAGAATATTAAAAATATGAGGCTTGAAAAATATAGAAGTATCTAAAACCTAGGTGTAATATAGTTAATTATGATCAAAGTAATAAATCAGGGTACAAACCTTAATTCTATTGTAGCCTAGCCTCAAAAAGTTCTGAAAGATGATTTTTACTTTGTGAACAGTTAAATATTTTCTAAATAACTAAAATATTATCAAATTCTTTAATAATTATATAGATATGCTATATGCTCCTTAACCTTTTAATCTGGCCTAGAAATAAAAAAAAATCTATAATTAAACATTTAATTTCTAAGAATAACATAAGATTCTTTTTTGGACACAAATGATTAAGCAATAAATGAACATAAAGACCTAACAAATAGCAATGATTTCTTGCATTCATAGAATTTTATAATTCTTAGAATTTTATAGTACAAATTAATTACCCAACCATCAGGCCAAAGAAATGCAATACATCTTAAAATATAAAAATTTCATATTAAAATAAAGCTAGAAAGTTAAAGACTGTGATTATATAGGTTTTGATAGCATCCTACATTTAAGATGAACGTAGGAGGCATGTAACTATCAAATGAACCATATTCTATGATACAAGGCTAAAAAAAAAAAGAAACAAATCCACAGTTTAGGGAAAATAAATGCAGATAGCCTTAAGGCTGTAACATGAAACAACTTTATGGACTTTTCTATTTCCATTTTCCCTTTTGAACAGAATTAAAATTAAAATTAAAAAGAAATCTAAGCTGATTAAAATTGATTTTCTTTACAATTGAAATTGGCAATAAGTTTGGTTTGATTTATTTCCTTTATTATGTTTATCATTTTCATTCTATATGTGTTTTCCCTAATAGGACAAACATCTGATCAATAATTGTTCTTTAGGTTTGTATATCAAACTAACTGACAATTAATAATTATAAAATAGTAGTTTCATAAGAGAGGAATTGTGCATTATTTTGTAATTGTCAAATGAGTAATTGGATCAGTTAAGCTCTAAAACTATTTTAAAAATTTGTTACTTATAGTTGTATATAGATAAATGTGCCTAGCAACACTCTCTACTCTGTTGGGTACAAGTATACAAGACAATCAATATATAAACAAATAGTTATATAGTTTAAGGACAAAATTTAAATTTTAATTTCTATTGTACATGTTGCTATAGTTTAAATAGTATAGTAATTGTATCTACTTAAGGGTATAAAGGAAATGAAAAATTGTTTTGGAGGCCCCAATCTTTTTTAAAAAGTTTGTTTATTAAAGCCTTTTAACAGTTTACTCACAGATTGCATATCAGATATACCCTCATATATGTAAAATATGAAGTGATATAAACAGTAAAGGTCAAGTAATCAAATAAATCATTGCTTTAAATAAAGATACTGGGTACACACATATATAGACTGTAAGCTTAATGCTTTATCTTGGTAGTTACAACATACATAAAATATTACAAACACATCTCTGTGGTTCTTTTTTTGTTTGTTTGTTTTTTTGTTTTTTCAAGACAGGGTTTCTGTGTAGCTTTGGTGCGTGTCCTGGATCTCACTCTCTAGACCAGGCTGGCCTGAAACTCACAGAGATCTGCTTGGCTCTGCCCCCCGCCCCCCGCCCCCATAGTACTATGATAAAAGGCATGCGCCACCCAAGCCTGGCTATCTCTGTGTTTTTTAAGTAATTAAATAATATTTAAGAATAAAATGCTGTTCAATTTCTGACAAAGTCATAGTGAGAGTCTTATTAATAAATAGTATTAAAAAGAGAAAATAAAAATAAAATATAAAAATATTAGAATATCATACATTTCAGAATTATATTTATATAAAGATGGGAAAGGATCAAATATGATGCTTAGTACATAAAATCACACAATTTCTCAAGATTTTAAAGATTTCATGGCTAGATTCTGAATTAGTTATTAAGACCATATTTGGTTGATACTTTTACAAAACCCTCCCCAACAACTTGGTATTTACAGAGCAAATAAAAAAGTTTTTTTAACCATTTTAAGTAAACTCATACAAAACGTTATGAGTGGTTTTCACCAATGCTCACAGCTTAAGTTTTAAATATGTATAAATATATGAAAGTGAGTATGAATATAGTTCATCCACCCAGAAAAGAGTATCACAGGGGAGAGATGTCAAGGAAAAGGGATGAACATCCTGTGACAACAACTGAATGCAAGGGACACGAACTGCAAAGGGGACACTTGAGGCAGAAGGGTGGGGTCAGACAAGAGATGGGGAGCAAAGTAAAAGAGAATAAAGCAAAACAAAGTATTACAAAAATGCCATAATGAAACCTGTCACCTCTTAGGTTAATTTTTTAAAAATTCAATGAAAGCTGGAAATTGAGAGATGTCTTAGTGGTTGGTCCAAACACCCACATCGTGTATCTCAAAATCACCTGTAATTCCAGATTCAGGAAATCGACACCCTCTTCTGAATTCTGTGAGCACCTGCACTTGTGTGTGTGTGTGTGTGAGTGTGTGTGTGTGTGTGTACATATGTGTATATATGCATCTAATTATATATATGCGCACATATATACTTAATATATATATACCCTACACTCCCACATATGTATACTAATAATAAAAACAATCTTTAAAAATGAATGTTCACAGAAAATGGACAATTCCATTTCCCTCATTTTAAGAAAATGAAGTAAGAGAGTGGTTAAATGACTAATCCCTGGTTCTAGATGTAGAATAACCCAAACTCCTGAAATCCCTTGAATAATAGGACTGAGTACCTTTTGCTATCCATTATCCATTAAAAGTCTAACTCACAAAGATGATCTCCATAACCTCCAGATAGTGCTGGTCGTCAAAAAACACGAAGTTACTAGAATGTTGAAACTTTCAGTCTCACTCATTGATGGGATGGAATTTGAGTGCTACAAAGTCCATTGCCCAAAACTTGATGAATTTGGGTGTTGCAATTGTATTGCATCTGAACAAAGCATGGGTTTCTGTTAGTAGTCTCTCCTATATACTGAATTATGCCTCTCTTCAATAAAGCTGCTTCTGAGTTGTATATCTTTAATAAGTTTTGTGTGCCATTCTAGCTAACAATCTTTTGGCAGAGAAAGAGTGTGTGAATCCACAGACTTTTTAGAAAAAACAAGAAAAAGTATACATAATCTTCAAGATTTATTGATGACATCAGATGTGAAGACAGTCTTGTGGTATGGAGCTTTAAACTTGGACAATAAACAACTCCAAGTCAAAATCAAATTTAATTGAGATGAAAGGCAACTGGTATATAATGAATTGAAGAAATAATTAGTGTGAGAAAAAAAAACTTCCCCACATGTATCATTAATGTACATGAATATAGCCCACCTATGGTTACCTTGTTGGTCCGTGGAAGAGAAAGAATTAATGGACAATGAGATTACAGGAAACAAGATACTATTTCCTTATAATTAAAAGGAAATATAAACTATTTCCTTACAATTAAAAATAACACTATTATTTGCTTATGAATGAATTTTATGGTAATATTTTTATTTGATGTAAAAATAAATAGTAATGTGAACATAACAAATCATCATACTAAACTATAGGCTCATTATACAAACTTAATATCACTTAAGTAATAGCCAAATTATAAAAATCAATACCTTCATATATGTAGTTTCCTTACAAATAAAAAAAACCATAAAATATAACCAGAACTTTGCAAAGACAGTTTCGCTGCCAATTGTATTTTTTTCAGTTAGTCTCATATTATAAAAATGGTCAAATGACTACCTCACATTAGGTGTCAAGTTAGGACAGAGAAACTAAATAGATTCATGAGGATGATCATTTGACTTACAAAGCTAAAAGCTAACACTATCATAAAACCACTCTTCAGAATGTTTTCAATGAAAATAAATTTTATTTATAATCCCAATTCTAATAATAGAAAAAAGAAGGATACTAAAATAGGAGAATAGTCAATAAAAATTTTAGGACTTGTTTTAGAAAATTATATATTCAAAAAGTATACAGTAGTTCTCAGAATTTAGAAGTATAGTCTATGAATTAGAAAAATTCATGCCACATAAGGATTTGTTGGAAAAACAAATTGTGGAGATCTAGTGCAGTATTACTCAATTACAAACTGTAGGGGAGGGGCCCAGCAATCTGTATTTATGCATGCATTCGTATGTACTCTAATGCTGATCAAAATTTAAAAATGTATAAAGACAACAATTATTTAATAAATGAAGAGAAGAAAAAACCCGGATAATAACAAGGTAGTAGATACAATAGTATACTGGTTTGGAAATAGAAGGACATAGTTAATATTAAGTTGAAATGGAGCCAGAAACATTTATTTGAAGGGTAAAGGGAACCAAGACATAATGGTAATATAAGTTTCCACTACTCTACAGTAATAATTTGTTGCTTTTAAAAAAAGAAATTAAAGACCCTTTCCCTGTATTCATGTTTTATTCTTTCCCTAATTTTTCTGCTTGTGTTGAAGTTACTCCTATGCCATAAACCATTGGCATTTGTTATGTTGCTTAGATTATTAAATTCTGCATTTAAATGTTCACATTTAAAATATGGAAAATATAGTGCCTTTTCATCAATTTAGTATAAGTTTAGTATAAATATATAGTAATTATTTACTGTACTTTGAGACAACTGACAAAGGTATTTCAAAAAAAGGGAAACCAGATTCAATTTTGAATTGCAATGGTAAAAATTTGCTATAACCTCCTGAAGTGTATTTGCCACCAAGTAAATGAAGGACTAATTTTTAGAACAGTACAAAGTTCTTCATATTCAACCATTTCAAGGGTAAATTCAACTAAGTCAAGAAATACTTTTAAAAATATTCTACAGTCAAATACTTGTATTATCATATCCATGAGTAATAGTTTTGCCTATAAAAGTCATAGAAAAAATTTGAAAATAGGAAATGGTAAAAAAAAATAACATAACTAGTATATTCCTTGAATATGAGAAAGGCACTCTATCTCACCTCTGGAGTGACATCTCTCGGTGCAAACCCTGTTCCTCCAGTTGTTAGTATCAAATTAAGTTCCTTCTCATCACACCAGTCTATGAGAGTTTCCTAAAAGAAAACAAACACACCGAAGAACTTACTTGCTTGCTCAAAAATCTAAGTAATCATCTCGCAGACAGCACGGAAACTAGATTCTTTCAACATTGAATAAAGACTTTTTAAAGGACAATTCCTGTCAAGTTTAACATGATCAAAATACAATTAAACTTGGGATATTGTTTCGATTATAGAAAATGAGGACACAAGCACCAAACCTAAGAAAGTGTCTTACACAAGAAATGGCATAGTATATAATTTGTTTGTTACATACTCTTATATGGCATATCTAAAGGTCTTTTCAACATTACAAAATATTTTCCAGTTTAAAGAAGTTGAGAACTATATGCTAACCACAAAATCTTATTACTTGACAACAACATCACCATAGTACCTAAATATTCATACCTTAATTATAAATCCAAAAAAATAGACTCATATCCTTTTCTATGATGAATTCAAAATGAGGAAAAATGTTCAAAGTCTCATGAATTAGAAGGAAAAGAACTAGAGTTCAAACTACACTTGCTAGAATCTCAATTATGTTTATATTTTGCCCATTAATGAATAAATATTTTTGGTCAACTTGAAGTAAGGAAAGTTTTGCACTTTTCAATATTAGTTTTACAGGAATTTCTTAAAAGAAAGCTTAAATAATACTTGGGTCCCACTTTTAGACTATGGTTTGTGTTAGAATAAAGCCAGGGTAGAAAAAAAAATCCTAAATAATAAAAGAACTGATGGATGTATTTACCATTCCTGACCTCAAATTGTACTATAGAGCTATAATGACAAAAAACAGCATGGCACTGGCACAATAACAGACATATTGACCAAGGTAACTGAGCTGAAGACCCAGACATGAAACCACAAACCTATGGACAACTTATTTTTGATAAGGAAGCCAGAAATGCACCCTTGAAAAAAATGACAGCATATTCAATAAATGATGCTGGTCAAACTGGATGACTGCTTGTAGAAGAATGCAAATCGATCCATATTTACACTGCAGAAAATTCAAATCCAAATCAATCAAAGACCTCAATATAAAACCAGATACATTGAACATGTAGGAGAGAAAGTGGGAAAAGTCCTGAACTCACTTGCACAGGAAAAGACATTCTGAACAGAACACCATTAACACAGGCACTCAGATCAACAATTAATAAATGGGACCTCACGAAACTGAGAAGCTTTGGCATGGTAAAGGACACCATCATTCAGACAAAGCAGCAGACTAGAGAATGCAGAAAAGATTTTTTAAAGAATTATACATCTGATAGAGGATGAAGATCAATAAAATGAATGACAGCTCATGCTGGTAAGAATGGTGAGTAAGAGAAACACTTATCCACTGTTGGTGGGAGTGGAAAGTTGTACAGTCACTATGGAAATCAGTGAGGTGGTTCCTCAGGAAAATCAAAATTGATCTACCTCAAGATCCAGCTATACATTCTTAGTCATATACTCAAAGGATGTTTCATGTTATCACAGAGACACTTGGCCAAACCTGTTCATTTCTGCTCTATTCATAATAGCCAGAAAATAGGAACAACCTAGATGTCCCTTGACAGATGAAAGGATAGACAAAAATCTGGTACATTTATACAATGGAATATCAGCCCTTAAAAAATAAAATCACGAGATTTGCAGGTAAATGGATCAGACCAGAAAAAAAAAAATCCATCCTGAGTGATGTGACCCAGATCCAGAAATATAAATATGGTATATATTTGCTTATAATACATGTGGATATTAGCTGTTAAATCAATGATAACCAAGTCATAGTCAGTTGAACCAAAGGTTAGGTAAAAAATAAGGGACTGGGGGACGGATAGATCTCTGTAGGAAACAGACTAGATAGTTATGGATGGACAGTGTATATATGTGTGACGGTGGGCTGGAATGAGAGGATCAAGTGAGGAGGGCAAGGGAAGAGGGGGACAAGGGAAGAAATACAGGGAATGAGAAAAAATTGAGGGCAATTGAGTGGAAGTATGGAAACCCAATACAGTAGAAACTTCCTAAAATCTATACACATATGAGGGCATTCTAAATGAAATGCCCAAATAACAGGAGATAGAGTCCTAAGTAGACATCTCTTGTCACCAAATGAAGCTTCCAGTATTGGAAATGGGTTATATTTCACTGAGTTGTTAGCTAAAGGGGTACCATAGGAACCCCCAAAAGAACCCAGGCTATTGGCAAAGCTATAGGTTATTCTCCACCAACTGACAGTGAGGCACTATTGCTGAAGACAACACCTACAGAACTCAATGAACACAGAGGAGTCAAGCTGGTGCCTTCCTAAAGCCTTCACCACTATTGACTGGTGTTGATGGTACTTGAAGGTACTGTACATGTTACCAAAGGAGAAAGGTAGTACCAACCTACTCAAAAAGTCTCCAATCTATGATGACCTACCTGCAAGATGTGCTTGCTAGTGCAACAGCGGCACCAAAGTAGTGGGAATAATGACCTAATATCTGATTGGATTTAAGGCCCAGCCCATGAGATGGATCCCACCCCATACACTAATCAGGTGGCCAAGAACCTAAGCCCAGATAGTCCAGTGACTTAGAGGAAAACCAAATACTACTGTTCTGCTAAAGGAATGTAGTAATAAAAAGACTCCAAATGACAGTCTGCTATACTCACTAATCAGTGCCTTGCTCTGCCATCATCAGAAACACTTCTTCCTGCAGTAGAAGGGAACAAATACAGGGACATATCCACAGAGCCAGAAAATATACAGAGTAAGAGACCTCAGATACTCAGCCCTAAATGGCATGTCTCCATCAAATCATTCCCTCAGAGCTTAGGGAACCCCATGGAAGAGAAGGGGGTGGAAAGAATGTAAGAGCTAGAAGGGACTGAGGACACAAAGGAAACAAGACCTAAACAAAGCAGGGCAAATGCACATATAAACTCATAAAGGCTGAGGCAGTCTGCACATGGCCTTCAGGGCCTTGCACTAAATAAGGTTCCAGAACTGAAAAGGAGAACTGGACACATGCTCCCATTCCTAAAATAAAACCTATCTCCATGTAATAACAGCTCCAAATGAAAATTTCTTTTCCTCCAAGGAGTCTCATGGGGAAACAAACTACTTTTAAAGGTAGACCAATATCCCAGCAGTAGATGGCCACTAGAAAACAAACTCAATGGAATTTTTGAATGGTCCTTGTTCCACAATGTCATGTCAGGCCTTCTTCTTTTTCTTCTATTTAATCTCATCTTCATCCCCACAGGTCCTTTGCGTACAGATAATAGTTTCTGGTTTTGTGTTTTATGAAATTCCTGAAAGTATAAATTAATGGGTCTCAGCATCTATATTTGCTTCTTGTACCTTTTCTTGGTCACTTTTCCTTCTGTTTTTTTTTTTATTCCGATTTTTTTGTTTTTGTTTTATCTTATATTTTATTTTATTATTTATTTTTTAAATTTTATAATTAATTTAATTTTACATATCAACCACGGATTCCCCTGTCCAACCCTCATCCTGCCCTCGCCCCAATCTAACCCCCATTCCCACCTCCTCCAGGGCAAGGACTCCCCTGGGGATTCAGCTCAGCCTGGTAGATTCAGTCCAGGTAGGTCCAGTCCCCTCCTCCCTTCACTCAGGCTGAGCAAAGTGTCCCAGCATAGGCCCCGGGTTCCAAAAAGCCAGCTTATGCACTAAGGACAGGTCCTGGTCCCAATGTCTGGGGGTCTCCCAAACAGTTCAAGCTAATCGACTGTCTCACTTATCCAGAGGGCCTGATCCAGTTCCATGTTCATAGTTCGTGTGTTTCCACTAGTTTGGCTATTTTTCCTGTGCTTTTTCCAATCATGGTCTCAACATCTCTCACTCATACAATCCCTCCTCTCTCTTGCCAACTAGATTCCTGGAGCTCCACCTGTAGCCTGGCCGTGGATCTCTGCATCTGCTTCCATCACTCACTGGATGAGAATTCTATCACGACAGTTAGGGTGTTCAGGCATTCGATCACCAGAGTAGGTCAGTTCGGGCTTTCTCTCGACTACTGCCAGTAGTCTACTATGGAGGGTATCTTTGTGAATTTTTGGGGACCTCTCTAGCACTTTGCTTCTTCCTATTTCCATGGGGTCTTCATTTATCATGCTATCTCTTTCCTTGTTCTTCCTCTCTGTTCTTGATCCAGCTGGGACCTCCCATTCCCCTAAGCTCTCTTTCCCCCGACCCTTGCCCTTCATTAACCCCCCTCATGACCAGTTTGCTCATGTAGATCTCATCCATTTCTCTGTCACTGGGCGATCCCTGTGTCTTTCTTAGGGTCCTCTTTACTAGGTACTCTCCCTGGAGTTGTGAGTAGCAGTCTTGTCACCTTTGCTTTACATCTAGTATTCACTTATGAGTGAGTACATACCATGTTTGTCTTTCTGAGTCTGGGTTACCTCACTCAGGATTTTTTCTAGATCCATCCATTTGCCTGCAAACCTCATGATGTCATTGTTTTTCTCTGCTGAGTAGTACTCCATTGTATATATATACCACTTATGTATCCATTCTTCAGTTGAAGGGCATCTAGGTTGTTTCCAGGTTCTGGCTATTACAAACACTGCTGCTATGAACATAGCTGAGCATGTGCCCTTGTGGTATAATTGATTTTATTTTACTATTATCCTTGAGATGACTGTTTGTTTTCAAAGAGAGACAGAAAAGGGGGTGGATCCTGGCAGGAAGGGAGATATTGTATGAAAAAAACCATTTTAACAAAAGAAAACATAATTTAAAAAAATTTAAAAGGAACATTCTAGGCCCCAAGTAGCCATACAGTTATTGACTCATTAACTCATTTATTTAAAAAGAAATTATTTCATGGAATACATTTATTCAGCCTCATCACTAAATGACAAGAGTGCATATACTTAAATAAAAGTCTTTGTCTCACATGTTCATTCAAAATAGAAGACCTGTGAGTATGTTGTTTTCTAGAATGCCTATCAGAAGTATCATTGGAATACTGGTATCACTATCATCTGGGAGCTTTTTGGGAATAAAGAATCTCTCTGTTCCTTTCAAAGATCTATGGAATTAGAACCAGTACTTTCAGAGATTCCTTAAAATATTGTATATGTATACTTAATCATATGAAATATGTCTTTCTAACTATACATCACTATAGATTTTCTAAGTTATTTTCTATCATGCTTAAAAATAAATTTAAGTAGTCATTTATCTTAGCAATTTATCATATTTAACTTAGTAATTTGTGGCACCTTAATTAGAAAGCGATTTATCCTACTGGGTTTGTTTTTGCAGCTGTAAAATCTATTTCATGCTTAAACAGGCCTTAGTATTTGCCTGTCTCAACATTTTAATCTTTATTCCTGAAATGACTTAAAATTAAGCTCAACATTAAGGCCTGGGTGTTGCTCAATTATTTTTTCTAATGTTTATATAATGAACTGAAACTTGAGATAAGAAAGGAAAGTGAAAAGAAAATGTGATAATGCTAATAATGCTATTTTTCATATAGATTTAAGCAATCTAATATTTGGTTTAAAAATATAAACATATAGTAAGCCATAATACATACTTTTAAATATTAATTAACCATACTAAGGTAAAAACAAATTAATGAAATCTATTAGTGGCTTACTAGTTTTTTAATTTAGAAGGATCTTTATTTACCATATATGATCTCTGCAAACGTAAAAACCTTCAAAGCCAGATATGATGTAGTGGTACATGCTTACAATACTCAGTACTCAGGAGGCCAATAATGGTGGATTACAAATTTGAAACTAGAGTTGGAGACATAGCAAGTTCAAGGCCAGCTTGGGCTATATATTGTGAACATGGAGAAGGGGAAAAAGGAAGAGAGATAGTAAAAAGAACCCACACGTTCACTTCTACTTTAGTACAAATGTAAGTGTTGAAAGAGTTCCCTAGACAGAGTCATTATATAAAACTGAGAGAACTGCTTATTATTTTTAGCATGTATTTGCTGTACAAAATGAATTTCATTACATTATAGCACATATACCACACTTGGATCATTCACCCTCCATTATCTTATCTTCCTTCTCACTGGTAATGTTCCACTGCTCATGGTCTCTCTTCTACTTACGTTTTTTAAATATAGATTCTGTATATAAAACAAAACCTACAACATTTGTCTTTCTGAATCTGGCTTGCTATATTACTATGATGTTCAGCAGTTCCATCCACTGGGAAGCTCACATATTGTCCATACAAAACAAAGACTTAAAAACTTTTAAAATGCCCAAAGAGCTAAAATTAACCATGGGCAAAGGACTAAAGAAGATCAGGAAAAACTTGTCTGCATAAAATAAGTATATCTTAAAAAAAAAAAAATAGAAGTTATGAGAATAAAACCAGATAGCCCCTTCTTTTTTCTTCTCATTCCATTATATTTCAGTAGTTTTACTCTCAGAACTATTTTGTCACTCAATATGAAAAAGAGATCAATTTACAACTAATACAGCAGAAACTGGAAGTAGTTAATGCATAAAAAGAATGCAATAACGCTAACTTGAAATAACTGTCCCTGTATTCTATTGATGCATTTATGTATACCAAAAACCTAGTGATAAAAACAAAGCAACAACAACAACAAAAACAGTGATCTATTATTTCTCACAGATTCTTTGTTTTCTGTCTCAGTCTGGTTTTGGCCTTGGAGTTGGGGGGGGGGGTTCACATCTGTGACTGAAATAATACTGGTTTAACTAAAGCAGAAGAATCAGTTAGTCTGAGCTAAATATCGGAGGGTTTGGTGTAAGTCACTAGGCTTTTATCTCCATGTGGTTTCTGACAATCCTTTATCTAGCCTATATTTCCTTACATTACAGTACAGGATTTTGGGGGAAAAAACTGATATCTAGCCATCAGAACTCACACTTCATGAATTTCTGCCACATTCTACAAGATAAAGGAAGATAGAAGGGTAAGACTGTGAAAATCAAGTTTACCTCTTAATTGGAGTAGTTATTAAGAGTTTATGGTTATTTAAGCTACCATACCATATATATTTTGCACCAAATATATGTTGAGTGAAAAATTTGTTTCTGAACTTTTTGAATATGAAGAGTAAAGAAGAGTCAAACTACTCACAATCAAAAGAATTAAGTATGAACATCAATTTGTTGCTTAAAATTTACTTACTTTTAAAAACAATATCTATAAATCATAAAGAAATGAAACAATGCAAAATAATGAAAAGGAGACAGAAAAAAACCATGAGGCCTCAACCCTACAAAAAGGCAACCAAGGAATGCTGAGAGTGGGAGAAAACACTAAATGGTTATCCAATACCAAATGGTCAGCCATGAAAACTCATACATGAGTGATACTATACTTACTGAGCAGGTTATATTTAGGTGTGTGGATACCTAAATATACATATATATGTATATCCATGGAATAACAGTTAATGAAAAAATAGGCCATAAATTTGAAAGAGAGCAAGGAGAGGTATACAGTTGGTTTGGAAAGAGGAAAGGGAGGGGGAGAAATGATATCATTATATTATAATCTCAAGAATAAAATAAAATGGGCTGGAGAGATGACTTAGAGGTTAAGAGCACTGCCAGCTCTTCCAGAGGTCCTGAGTTCAATTCTCAGCAACCACATGGTGGCTCACAACCATCTTTAATGATATCTGGTGCCCCCTTCTGGTGTGCAGACATACGTTCAGGCAGGATACCATACATAATAAATAAATTAAATATAAATAAATAAAATAAAAAACTCTCCCCTCTTGTTCTTTATGCCTAAGTAATCAATCAGTGTTTGATACTAGTTTTTCTCTTTCAATAGTCTTTTATTTTACTCAAAATACCTTTATGTTTTGGTTCGATAATTCCTATCATTTATTTATCTATTTACTTAATTTGTGTGGGTGTTTTATCCACATATATGCCATTAGTAAAATGTTTTTTCTTTGTTGTAGTGGTACAGTTTCAAATACTAAGAGTTTTGGATGTCGTATGCTTTAAGACACTGAAAAATTTAAAACCACAAACAGCTAATAGACAATAATTGGAAACTAATCAGTATTAGAGTGACAGTATCTTTACTATTAGTGTGACAATATTGTATTCTATTTAAAACAGGATTTTGATCTCTATTCTGGGTTACTAGTGGAACAGGAAGGTTAATTGTTACAGTTTGTACTATTTTTCTTATATATGCTAAGAAAAAAATTCTCTTGTTTAAATAAACATAATAGCATCAATTATATCATACCACTACTCCTATTATCAAAGTCCTATATTGATTTTCAAGTCAATCAAAGATTAAAAATTAAAATAGTCTATATTTTTAATTGTTTATATTTCCCTGGGTAGTGTTTTTTTTTAAGTAATATTTCCTACATTTTCTCAAAATTCTACCAATTAAATTATTTCCTGTAGCTTAGGACATTAACTTTTTTCTAAAGTTTCTTATTAAGTATACTTACCAGTATATTTAGAAAAATTAGGTTACTATTCTTCAAGTTAAACAAGTAACTTACTTTAGTAACAATTGCCTGTCCTTACAGCATGAATTAACATTTCTTTTATACTACCAGAACAGGGATCTTAGATTTCTTCATTATCATATATTCTGTTATAAAATAATTTATACTAATTCATTGCTTTCTCATCAAATCAGAAGCTCTGCAAGAAAAGAAACACCCAGTAGGCTACTTCATGTCTCAGAAAGAGAGAGAGAAGACTACTAACTGCAAGTCATACAGATTGCGAGGACCCAGACACCTCCTGTTCTGGGACAAGGAAGTCAAAATGAGATGACTATTAGCTTTTCATGTTTCTATTTTCCACACTGAGGCCAAGTTTTTAACCACACACAGGCATCAGTATGGAATTTATTATGCTCCACATAGTGAAATTTCATCTTAAAAAACAAACAAACAAACAAACAAACAAACAAACGACAGGAGAATCACAAAGACGACACTTAGGAGCTCTGCATCAAGAACTGTAATCAAAGAACAAAGAGTAAAGCAAAACATTTCCCTAGCATCTTATATATGAGGACTTTAGAGTGCTATGCCGGGAACCTGGGCACAGTATTGGTTTCTCTCCGTGTGTCCCTCACCTCTCCTAATTGTGTATTTGTATGTGTCCTACAATAGGACAGTATCATAGTTATTGTCTCAATATACATGTTAAAAAAGTGGTATTTGCTTTAGTACATTTCTACCTCCCAGCAAGATACTTAGCAAAAAAGTAGTCATAGACTCCAAAGAGTTGTGACAAAGCCTAGATTAATATTTATTGAAAAATTAAATATATACATCATGAAGAAGACATTAATTTCAACAGTTGGTCTCTGAAACAGAAATGGAAGAGACTCTGAAGAAGCCTTTTCTATCAGTGGGAAAATAAAGATAAAACTTAAAAATGATGCTGGGGCAATTGGAAAAAAGGCTAAAATTATGTCTTTAATATGCTTAACAGCAAAGTAATACACAAATGAACAAAAGTTTAAATGAAAAAAAAGGTGAAAATGGTATGAAAACAAAAATGTTAATATAATGTTTAAATAGTAGTTGGTAACTGTTTCTGCTCTTGGAATAGCACACCCTTCTGAATTTACTGCTTATTGTATTGTAAAAACGATGAATGTTACTAATTTCCTTTTATAATAAGCATTACTTGCAAAAATACTTAGAATTTGATTAAAAATAGCATCTCTGCCTAATATCACTGTAACTGACCTAAGCATATACATGTCACATGAAAGAATTGGATTGTTAGTGAAGAGAGTTAATAGAACACAGTTGATAGAACTCTTAGATTAGCTATAACAGTATTATTATTTTAAGTAATATACTGTATCAATAAGAAATTTGCTAATATAAAATACTTTACTGAGATTTTTCTCTAACACTCAAAGGTGATCTTCCAGACTTAAGTATTCTGAGCATTTCCTTTTAAAACACTTAATATAAAATGGCATTACTTGATAAAATACTTGTTATATTTAAAAATGGTGGGAAGGATTCACACCATACAACAGGGCCCATGTGGGTTTACTGAGGGGAAGGGAAATAAGGGGCAAAGAAGCGGGCAGAGATTGGTCCCTGGGGACAAGAGCGAAGGAAGAGAAAGAAAAGAGATGGGTGGTGGGTAAGGCCCGCCTTTTATAAGGAAATGTAGTGAATGTGCACAGGGTGTGCTCTTAATGGCTGCAGCTGAGGATATATCCTGTCAGAACCCTAAGGGTAGACCAGTACAGATGCCTGAATGCTAACAATATAATTTTCTCTTCATCTTGGTAATTGAACTCTTTCAGAATCATTTATTGAAAAATTAAATATTTACCTACTAACTGTAACTGAAAGTGAAAGGGCTAACTCATTAAAATCAGGAATGTTGCTCAGCAAAGACACTTTTAAGAGAGTAAAAATAGGAAGGATAATGGAAATATGTATGTGCAGTATATGTATCATAGGACTTATATCCAGGGCATGCTAGGTATACTTGCAAATAAATGAGGACAAGACAGATAAACTAATGTTTACAGAGAGGACTAACAGGTATATGTGGTAATATTTTGTTTGTACTCTAACAAATAAAATTTGCCTGAAGATCAGAGGACAAAGCCAGCCACTAGATTAAACAAGCTAGGCAGTGGTGGTGCATACCTTTAATCCTAGCACTTGGGAAGCAGAAGCAGAGATCATCTGGATCTCTGTGAGTTCAAGGCCACCCTAGACTGAATGAGATTAATCCTGTCTAAAAGAGAAACAGAGCCAGGCAGTGGTGGCACACACCTTTAATCCCAGCATTTGAGATCTCATGCCTTTGCTACCAGTATTTGGGAAGCACATTTGCCATTAATCCCAGCACTATGAAGATTGAGACAGGAAGTGATATGACTGGGTGGAGAAAGGCATATAAGATGGGAGGACACAGGAATTCAAGCCCTGTCATCAAAACACTGAACAATCCAATTAAAAAATGGGCTAAAGAGCTAAACAGAGAATTCACAAAATAAGAATCACAAATGGCTGAAAGACATTTAAAGAAATGCTCAACATCCTTACTCATCAGAGAAATGCAAATCAAAACAACTCTGAGATGCCACCTTACACCTGTCAGAATGGCTACGATCAAAAACACTAATGACAGTCAATGTTGGAAAGGATGTGGAACAAAGGGAACACTCCTCCACTGTTGGTGGAAATGCAAGCTTATACAACCACTGTGGAAATCAGTATGGCGGTTTCTCAGAAAATTAGGAATTGAACTACCTCAAGACCCAGCCATACCACTCTTGGGCATATACCCAAGGAATGCTCAATCATACCACAAAGATACATGCTCAACTATGTTCATAGCAGCACTATTTGTAATAGCCAGAACCTGGAAACAACCTAGATGCCCATCAACTGAAGAACGGATTAAGAAAATGTGGTACATATACACATTGGAGTACTACTCAGCAGAGAAAAACAACGACAGCATGAAATTTGCAGGCAAATGGATGGAACGAGAAAAAAATCATCCTGAGTGAGGTAACCCAAACCCAAAAGGACAAACATGGTATGTACTCACTCATAAGTGGATTCTAGATATAAAGTAAAGAACAATCAGACTGCAACCCACAGAACCATGGAGGCTATATATATATATAGCATGGGGGACCCTAAGATGACTATGGCTTATAATAAGTTTTGCTTTTACTCAGTTACTGAGCAAGCCTCAATGAAACATTTCACTATTAAGATAAGAATTTATACTATATCAAGCTAATAACAGAAAAATAAATAAACAAATTAATTAAAAAAGAAAAAAAGAAAAATTTGAACTATTAAAAAAACAAACATATTTTGCTAAAGTAAAAAGGGTAGAAAAAAAAGGAAGATGGGAGGAGACAGGAATTCAAGCCCTTTAGGCTGAGAACTCAGGGGCATTCAGTCAGGGGATTCATGGAGACAAGATCTTCCACTTTTGGCTGAGGAGTTGGTGAGGTGAGAAGTAGCTGCAGCTTGTTTTCTTATCTTTCAGCATTTACCTCAATATCTGGCTCTAGGCTTTTATTATAAGACCAATTAGGATTTGTGTTACAGGTATATAATAAATGAAGATATGCCAATGGCCAAGAAGAATATATACAATGATACTCAACCGGCTTACTCACTACTGTTATAATGTAAAGCAAACTAAAATTCTCAGAAAAGGTTTAAGAGAATGCCAATTGCTCTATTCACCTGGGAAAATTCAGATTCTAGTAAGTAAAATTTATTTGTGTGGAATATTCCTTTACATTGTATGAATATATGTCACTGTGACTGGTTTAATAAACAAGCTGACTGGCCAACAGCTGAACAGGATAAAGTTAGGTGGGAAAGCCAAAGTGAAAATGATGGGAAGAAGAAGGGCAGAATCAGAGGAGTCACAAGCTGACAGAGCAAGATGGGCACATCGTACTGAGAAAAGGTACCAAGCCACATGGCGAAGCATAGATAAGAAATATGGGTTAATTTAAAATGTAAGACTTAGCTGGTAACAAGCCTGAGCTATTGGCTGAGCACTTGTAATTAACATAAGCCTCAGTGTATTTTTTTAGCACCAGTAATATTTAAGAAATTTTAATAAGATACAACATATTACTTTATCCAATTACCAAATACTTAAGACACAATGCTGAGTATTCTGTAATCATAAAGCCACAGTGTCCATCTTCTCTGCTACTAATCAGGAAATCTTTGTTTGTTTGTTTGTTTGTTTTATAATTTAATTCAATTCTACATCTCAGTGTATTTATTTGGGAGCATCTGTTAGGAAAGAAAAATTCTGCTGACACATTTGCATATTCTCTAATTTAGTATTTCTGGGTCTTATTTATTCTGTTTACTAGGTGCAAATCTAATGGGAATGCACATATGTACATCAATAGACATGTAGACTATTTATGGTTAGATTATTCACAACAGCATATAGTTCAAAACACCTTAAGTGTTTTCCAACAATAAAATGGATAATCAAACTGTTCTATACTAATGAAAAGATAGCACTCATTCAGTGGATATAAAGTCCAAAAGGATAAAGATAATTCATGGTGTTGACTTGAGAACAGTAAATCCTTTCGGATGAGGTAAGGAGCAGTAACTAGTAATGGGGTACAGAAAGCTTTCACTCATGCTGATAATGATCTACTTCTTTTATTATTGTTATTTATTTTTCTTTTCATACATGCTCAGTATATTGTCCCTCAATTCCCAATAATCTCCTTTCTTGCCTTCCCCCTTCCTGGAAATATCCAGGAGTACATAGCTAGGTCATATGAAAGTTTTATCTTCATTTTTTTATAAAACCCCACACTAACTTAAGTGGCTGCTTTAGTTTACATCTCCATTCCCACCAACAATTCATAGACATTTCCATTTGTTCATATCCTTGTTAAAATGTGTTACTGTTTTCTTGCAAGGTTTATTTTAAAAAAAATTAGGAGTGTGTAGGCATGCACACTCGTACATGTGTAGAGCATACATATGTGATGGTGCCTGTCAATGAACAACTTTCAGGACATAGTTCTCTTGTTGTACCATGTTGAGGCTTTTGCAGAGTATTGCAGTCAGCCAACTACCTTCTGGTCAATTCTCCTGAGTCTGTGTGCTCAGGAGAATTGAGTGCTGAGAATAAATTTGCACCACCACATCAGGCTTTTTAAAGTCAAGCTTCATTAGAAAGTATCTTTCCCTACTGAGCCATCCACTGGCCCCATTACTTAGCTTAATAACTGCCATTCTGATGGTTATTTGCCTTGATTTCTGTCTTAGCATGTTTGTTCTTGGTATGTAGGAAGGCTACCATGCTAATTTGGTAATCTTACTCTACTAATCATGTTTATCAGTACTAAGAGTTTTCTGGTGGAGTCTTAGGAACTCATATACATAATAATACCATCTGCAAATGAAGATACTTGCAATTTTTTCCTTTCCTATTTATATCCCTTTATTTCATTAACATTTTCCCTCCTTCTAATACAAATCTGTTGAATCCTGTTGGTGAACCTTCTATTCCAGTTATACTTTCAACTTCAGTAGTGAATTTGATTTTTTCAAACTAAAAATATTTTTTTAAACTGATATCCTTTAGGAGATCAAACACATAATTATTTAAAAACTCTCTTCTCCAATGGCCCTCACTTACACTTGGACATCAATCTTCTCCATTTAGACATTTGGGTTTGAGAACATGGAATCTTGTAACTTAAAGCAGCAACCACTGGTTTTCAAACATTTGGCCTTAGCGTGGGAGTTATGTCATCAGCTCTATTCTTCTTAGACTTTTTGCCCTAGATTGATGGATTTACTTCTCTGTCTTTCACTATCTAGTTTGCAGATTGTATGCCATGTGAATTACTGAACTTCATTATCATGAGTCCCTTCTCAAAAGAAATCTCCTTTTATGTACCTGTGTATCTCCTATTGCTTCTGTATCTCTTTGAGAATTCGGACTCACATACCATTTGAGATGTGATCATAAGAATTTGATTTTTTTAACACTATTTCCTATTGTTTTCTTCTGAATATATTTAGATAAGCTGCCATAGGCAGTTTCATTTTCCTACTCTTTACCCTGTGTTTGTGCCACATTGTCCCATTCTATCAATGTATAATCCTTTTTGTTGAAAACTACATAGTTCATATAATACACTGAAGCAACTATGGATATTGATTCTACTTCCCCATCTCCAAGGCTTCTTGTGGTTATTCCTTGTTTGCTTATTGAATTCACTAGGCAAATTCAGTAAAGTTTACTTCTACTTATGGTAAAGTTTCTGATATCTAACTCGTTTAAGGGTGTGGGGTTCAGCTGCGGGATGTACACAGGTCAACATGGGAAAACTGGTAGAGTTGCCTTTATTTCTTGTCTTTATATAACCTCTCTGTTTAGCTATTTGTCTACCCCTCACTCGTCAATGTGGGTTTTTGTTCCGACTCCATGGGGATTCTTTTTAGTCACTTCTACTTAGGTTCTTTCTGGTAAGCTGGCTGGTTTAATTTCTTGTTCTTAATAAAGTAAAAATCAACATCCTCTTGTTTGATTACCACCCAAACCACCATTGTTTCAGAGATTATGCTTAGACTTGATTTTTCCCACATACAAGATATCAGTTCCTTGTAAAGGCCTTTGGAGCAAGCTGTAGTTAAGGACTGCTTCTCTGTCTAGACAGACCCCTTTCTTCTGTCCAAAATACTAAGTAGGGACAGTAGTTCTTTGTCTTCTATGCTAACCTTTAGTACCTTCATGCTCTTGCCCTGTGAAAAAGCTGTTTTAGGTGTGATTGGAGTCACAGAATTCTAGCATTACTCTATCTAAACCAGGGCTCTTATCCTATGAGTGAGGAATACATGGAGGAAGGGAAACTTTTTTTTATTATCACACTGATCAGATATTTAGCCTCCACAAGATGGAGTTGAAGACACAAGAAACGATGGAAGAATGTCTTAGAGAAATAAATAACCTTTAAATGGAGAGAACTCCCCATACTCTAGGTCACACCTTCCCAGAGAAAAGTGTCCATTAGACTAAATCAGAGTGAATGAAGGATTAAGCTGTAGTTCAAGTGTTACAGAGTCTGTTTTACTTTATATATAGTTTCTTTACATGAATATATTTATTATTTTGCAATAAACTCAATGCAATAAGTATATAATTGAAATAATCCTTTTTAAATAATTTATATCAATTATGATTGTGTTCTGAGGAATGAATAGTTTGAGAGTTCCTCATGTTGCATTTGCTTAAAAAAATTTACTAATAATTCATTTTTAAATTATTTTGTACTTCTATTATATTAAAATAAAAATAGAATATAAATTAGAGAAAAAAAATCTGTGCATATACATAAAATATTGAGAGATATATGCCACTTATTGTGGGAAGCAATAATAGATGACTAAAAACATCTATAAAAGAAATTGCAAAGAACTATGAGAAAAGTTAAATAGCTTTACTAACAGACAAATTACATTTCTAAATGTAAACTTGTTGACATAAAGATTTTTGTTTCTCAAATTGTATATAAATTTAAAGTATGGTTATATAAATTTCAGGTTAAGTATTAAAAAATATTTTTAGGTATTTACAAATATTCAGGTAATTATAAAAAATAGAGAAACCACATATATACCTTTCACCTAGTATAATTTGTATAACTCTAAGAGATAATTACAAACAAAAGTAAGTAATGATATACTCTTCCAACCTTATTTAGACCACACTGATTTTTATATGTGTGTTTACTTCTATATTAGATTGGTGTAATCACAACAAAAGTCAAGATATGTAAGAGTTACATAAAAAATATTTGTCATGCTATTTTAAAAATGGTTTTAAAAACAATTATGTGTTTGTATGTATCTGTGAGAGGTTATATGCATAAGAATGCAAATGTCTGGTGAGGTCAGAAGAGGCTACTGAGTTCCATGGAGCTGTAGGTAAAAATGGTTGCAAGCAGTCCAATGTGGGTGTTGGGAAACAAACATGGGTCTTCTGCAAGACCAATTCATGCTCTTAACCACTTATCCATCTCTCCAGGCATTTGTGCTATACATTTACATACATAGCAACCTTTGTTCCTATTTCTATCTCCAAGACTAGACTTGTCATTTTAAGGATTTCAAACATAATCTTTGAAACCAGGCATTTCCGCACCACCCATTCAGCTTGATCTTAAAATCAATTCATTTGTAGTTCATTATTTCTACATTGGATATGTCAATATTATTTCACAATGTGAATATAAAAACCCTTTATTTAGTTATTCACCTATTAAAGAGCATTTACTTTCCTGTTTTGGGCTTTTGCAAAGAAAGCCCAGGAATAATCACATATAATTTATGCATGAGCATAGGGTTTTATTCCTTGGAATGAATACTAAATAAATAATGTAACATGATAGGTCAGAGCATAATGACTTTGTAAGGAAATAATCCATACTTTAAAGAGTAGCTCCACAATTCTACATTCTAACAATGTCTGAGTGTCTGGTTTATCTACATCCTCTCCAGTAGGAAGTGCTATCATTTTATGACGTTCATTTCCCAAGTGTGTAATGAAACTGCATTGTTATTTTGATTTGTGTTCACTTAACAGCTAATGAAATTCAACAACTTTTCATGTGTTTGTAATTACATCTATTGTCTTAAAATATCTTTCTATGTCTTTTGACCATTTTCTAAATATTTTGTTAATTCAGAGTGTAAGAGTTTCTTTATTCTGGTTAAATCCCTTTACTAAGATGTGGTTTACAAATAATTTCTTTATAGGTGCATCCTATCTTTGCATTGTCTCACAAGTTCTTTGTAGAAAAGAATTTAATTGTGGGTGCTTATCAATATAGAAGAATTTCATTGTGTGGATACTTTGGGTGCTGAGTCCAAGAACACTCCATTTAGACCTAGGTGTTAATAGCCTGGATGACACTTTTTATAGGCATATTTTTAACTCAATTGTATATTTTGAGTTCATTTTGTTGTAAAGTTTAAAGTTAGAGTAAAGGTTATGTTTTACATTGCTGGCTATGGTTATCCAATGATGCCTTCTCTTTTTAATTTTTAAAAATTATTATACAAAGTATTAGGTTTCATCATAGTATTTTTAACCATTGTTGTTGTTGATCCTTCTCTCTAAATATGCTACCCTATCCCTCTGACTCCTTGTATCCTTCTACCTCTAGGAGCTTCATTTCCATTTTTATGTCCTATGTATCCTATTGCCCCTCCCACTACCTCCACCTTTTTTTCCTTCTCATGGTTCTCTAATTTCATGCAAATATCACTTATTATTAAAAACACATTTTAAAAATTTTTATTAGTGCTTGTACGCGTGCGTGCGTGCGTGCGTGCGTGCGTGTGGGGGGGGGGGGGCAACTGACATCAGGCTGGGAATTGAACTCAGGTCCTCTGCAAGAGCATCAAGCATTCTGAAGTGCGACGTCATTTCTCCAAGCTCCAAACACTTGGCTGAATTTGATGCATCAATCATTAAGATCATAGTTATTAGTTTTAGTTTATAGATTAAAAGTATAGTTTTATTAGTTTTGGTCTAGTATACATCAAATAAATCTCAGTTTGTCATATATATTACAAATGAAGCTCATTAAAAAATGAACTGAACATAGTGTAAGTTTCTTCGTGGATTCTCTATTCTACTCGTTGATCTACATGTCTAGTTTTTTTAACTTTGTAATTTTGAATACTGTACTTACAGTTTAAAAAGTAAAGTTAGTTAGCTCAATTAATTTTTCCCAAAGGTTCTATCAGTTTGCATATAATTTTACAACAAATTCATATAATTTTAAAAACTTATTAAAAATTCAAAAGGAAATATGTAAAAATTATAGGTTAAAATTTTTAGAAAATTAACATTACTATGTTGAATCTTTCCATCCCTGGATGTGGTATATCTTTCCAATTTTTATATGTATTTATTTTTATTTAATGTGACTGAGTGTTTTGCCTGCATGTATGACTGTGTACAATGTGCTTTACTGTTGTACACAGAGGCCAGAAGAGACATCAGATTCTCTGCAACTGAAGCTACAGATTATAAATGATAGAACCACCACATGAATGCTGGGAACTGAATCTGGGTCCTCTGTAAGAACCATATGTGCTGTTAATGATTGAGTCATCCCTCCTGCCCCTATTATCTCTCTATTTCTTTAAATAAGTTACGTATTTAGCATTTTGTGGTTTTCAGCATATGTGTAATCTTTTTGTTTGTTTTCAAGACATAGTCTCTCTGTACAGCCTTGGCTGGCCTAGAACTTGCGTCTGTAGACCAGGGTGCCCCCCACCCCCGTCCGAGTGCTGGGATTAAAGGCATACAATCTTAAGTAAATATCTAGCCATTTTATTTTCTCTGGAGAAATTGTATGTTGTGCTGCTTTAAATATCAGATTTCAACATTTGTTGTTGGAAGTGCATGCAAGATAATTTCTTTTTTCCTCTGGTATTGTATTTCACAAATGAACTAAAATTACTTCTTAGTACACTTTTATATATACACAGTCGAGTAATATGCAAACAGGGATTGCTTTTCTTTTTAATTTGTAATATGTCAGGTTTTTAACTCTTTTTCTTGCCTTACCATGCTATTGAGAGTTTCTGGTATTGAACTGAATAAAGACAGTAAGAGATGAAATGACTATTTTATTCCTAGCCATAGGGTAAAAAAATCATCCTTTCACTATCAAATGTTACCTAGAGTCTTGTGGTTTGTCTTCTTCCTCGTTTTCTCTCTGTACTCTCTTAATAGGAAAAGAAATTCATCTTTATTCCTACTTTGCAGAGAATTCTCATCATGAAAGGGTCTGGGATTACATCAAATACCCTTTCTTCAAAAAATCTGTGAATAAATTTTGTCAGTTTTAGGCTTGCTTATATGGCAGATTATACAATTATTATTTTCTAAAGCTAGTTTAGCATATTTCAAATCTTAACTGGTCAAGATGTATAAATATTTTCATACACTGTATGCTTTCATTAATAATCTTTTATTAACAAATTTAAGTTAATGAGAGATAGGAGTGGTCTGCTACTTTCTTTGTTTTAACTTTGTTTCTGTGGTTTATGTATCAGGAGTATACCAGTTACGTAAAATGGAATGAGAAATATTTTCTCTTGCTATCTCTCTGATATGATTTGAGGGTGTTTCCAATGGGTTCATGTGTTGGAGGCTTGCTCCTCAGTATGGTGATTTGGAGATGGTGATGTGAACATTAAAGATGTAGGGTACTGGGGATAATCATCAGGTAATACAATGTGTTGACCATAGAAGGGATTAAAGTAATTCTACAGGGATTAGATTGGTCATGGGCACTAGAAAAAAAATGTGAGGGTGTTCAAGGTAGAGTGAGACCAGTACCAGGCAGAGGGGAGCAGGAGGTTTCAACAGCGATAAATATGCCCTGAAAATTAGAGATGACCATGGTTAAGATGAAAGGATTTAAATGCCAGCCTGAAAATAGGGGATTTTAGTTGGCAATTAGGAACATGAAACTTCTAAATAATATCTAGTTCCATTTGAAGAACTTGAATTAAAAAAAAAAAAAACAAAAAAAGGTGAAAAAGCAGATAGAATATATAGAATGCTTAAGAAAATAGAAACACTTTGAAATAGTTATTAATCAGAGAAAATGTCATTTATATCATCTTTCAAAAATATTCTGAAAGTCATTTATTATGGCTTTGCAACTGAACAAATGGTCCTCCATAATTACTCAGACACTCTGGGAATCCAGAAGACAGAGAAACCTGATTAAAGAGTAGCCTACCACTCTCTGTAACAGTAAGCACTACCATGCTCACTATGATTCTGTTTCTTTACATTAAAAATGTGTATGAGCAAGCAAGACTCCTCAATGGGTGAGGATACTTGCCATCAACCCTGCCAGTCTGAGTTCAATCTCTGAGCCCATATGGTAGAAGAGGAGAACTGACTCTGGCAAGTTGTCCTCTGATCTCCACACGTGCATTGTGGCATACACATACACATACAAAATAAACAAATATATATTGTATATGCCCATCATGTACATGCAGAAAATAAATCACTTATATATTACTGAAGCAACTTATTATTTCAATTACATTTTTTTACTCTTCAAACTATTAGACTGAATGATTTAGTGACATCTCCCTACATTATAAAAATAGTACATGTGAAATGCAGATTACTAACTAAAAATTAAGTAAATAAAATCTATAAGCTGTTCTTTCACATACTTTGGATATCTCCCCTTTTGTACTATTTAAAAATATATGCTCGATTTGCAAAAGTTGTATGTTTTACAAAGAAGTCAACATAATTTTAAATGCCATATTTTAAAAATACAATTCAAGTAGAAAACACAGTGTGAACAAACAGGAGAGGGAGAGAAATCAAAGAGTTGAGTGAGGAACAGCAGTCCTGGAACCCAGAAGGGAATTAATGCAAGGAGCACAATAATAAACCACAATAAGCCAGTTTGGAGCAAACAGCATCTTAAAAGCTGCAAACCATTTGCAGGAAAAAAAAAAGAAATCAAACGTGCTCACGCACCATGATTCTTCAAGCTTGGTACCCTTTGTGAATTATTTTGTGCTACATCTGGCTGTTCTGCTTTGCACACAAGAAGCGTAGCTGGAAAAGAAGTACCACTGCTGGACTATAAGGCACAACAAACAGAATCAAAAGGTATTCTCTCTCTATCCAATTGGAGGGAAGAAATTAGTGGTTTGAATGAGAACTAAAGTCTGATAAGAACATGCCAGGTGTGCCAAGTCAGGAAGTCCAACTAAAACAACTGGCTGTGGACTAAGCAGATTTCAAGGTAATGTACAAATGTTTCATAGAATGGAAATTCACTCTGAGCGATTGTAATAGTCTTCCCAGAGTACTGAGAACTTGCAAGGAAACCTTTACCTTGTACTGTTATGAAACAGACTACCACAATGGCAGAAATAGATGAGAAACCTTCTATGTAAAAAAAGACACCAGTGCTGAAGATTAAAGTTTTACACAAGCTGATCTTGGTAAAAGAAAAAGGAAGCTGAACACGAAGGTTAGAGAGATTGAACCTTTGTCCAAAAAGGGATTCTATCTTGCCTTTGTGGATACAGACGCTTGGACAGCTTTAGTTTCTGTCAAAGCATACAAGAAAGGCTGCTCCATTATTGGGAACTTAGCTCTTTTTCCAGATTCAGTGACTGGTCCCTTTTCCATTTGTAATGTTTTATATCTGTAGCTTTCAGGTTTATACTTTCTATTTGGATTTTTTTGAAATTTTCTCACTTTCACAAGATATCCCATTTGTTGTGAACAGGATTCATATACATGTATTGGAGCATTTTTAGGATAGTTTAAATTTTCTTTACAATTTTTTTTATTATTTATTAAAAATAATGCTGTATAATTTTCCCTCTTTCTCTCTTCCCTCTAACCCCTTACATGTTTTTCCCACTTCCTCTCAAATTTATAGGTTTTTAAATTGTCAAGTATGTATGTATAAATGAATAAATATATAAATACAACTTGCTGAATGTACACAGTATTGCCTGTATGTATATGCTTTTGGGGCTGAGCACTTGGTACCAGACAATCAATTAGGGTGCTCATCCCTGCAGAAGATCAATTCTCCCTCTCTCAGTAGGTGCTAGTTATCTATAGCTCTTCATTTAAGAATGGGGTTTGGTGAGACTCTCCCCATCCACATTGGCATGTTGACTAGTAACATTGTTCATGTTTTATTTAGGCAGAGATACTGTTGAGATTTCATGAGTGGTTTTCCTGTCATATCTAGCAGACACAATCTTAAAATTCTTAATAGATAATCTCAGCATTTGATATACTTTTCGATCTGGTGTCTGATGACTATTTCTTGGCTCTTGGTATGAAAAGAGATCATACACTCAGCATTTGAGGGTTCATGAGAATACTGTATTTTAGTAAATACCTCCAATGTTATGAATGGAACAGCTTGAGGATCACATGGAGATATGTGTTCAATATCTTGTTAGGTACACCAATATCACTCTGGCAAAAGAGAAGCACTAATTCATACTGGCAAGTAGAGGTTCACTTTCCTTGTTGGACCCAAAAAAGTCTTGCCTGGTAAAAGTGGGTATCACCTTATTTCACTGTATTTCACTGTTGATCTTAAATAGGGGCAGATGCTGAGACCAAGAATAGGGAAAGAAAATGGTTAAGTGACACTGTATGGTGTCTTCAGCCTTGTTGATATGGCAGAGGAGTGACGGCTTGACCTTTAAACTAGGTAAGATAACAATGACTAGCTTCACCTTGCACTGTCTTATTCAGACATACTATCCCTGGATGGGTGTCTTGGATGGGACGGCTGTGGACAGAAATGGAGGGATGAAGATGGAAGATGAAATCTCTACTTGGCTCTGCTAACCTCTTTAAAGGTTAACTAACTGACTTTTTTGATTGATGTTTACTGAAAATTAAGTGAAGAGTGCTGAACTGGTTTTCATATTCTTAGGCAACTCTGATCATTTTCTCCCAGCCAGACAATAGGCTTATGTGCGAGAATCCATACAAGCCTTTTTTCTGTGTCTGTTAGTTATTCCAGGTTGAAGGCTTCTTTAACACCCTGTCCAGAATATACTGAAGACCAGAATATATGGAAGATAAGTCAAAACAGGGAATTAATGGCTATGTCATTTCTTATATCCTGTTGTACTTAGATCATTTGCTCTTCTCTTTCCAATTTTTTGAGGTTTTCTATTTTTCCATATTTTCTACCAATCTTTAGATTCCTGCTAAAAGGAAGACTTTGGAGGACTTAGGTTACTTCATTTTTGCTGGTTTTAGAAGTGTTTTCAGCAACAATACTTTTGAAAACTGACAAATTTATTGTAATATAGTCTGGAGCAATTAATTCATAAGCAATATATGAAGTAAATAATGGTTTTTGATGTTTAAACATAATGAATATATTACAACTGACAAAATTGAGTTAGGTTTCATTAATTGACATTTTAAGACTAAAAATATGCAATAAAATATGTATATTTATTTGTACATGGTACGTTACAAGTAGCATATCAAACTTAAGCTACATCATATACTTTTGATAATTTCAGATTACTTGACACTCAGCTGGATGGTGGTCACGCATGACTTTAATCCTAGCATCAAGGAGGCAGAGGAAGGTGGATCTCTGTGAATTCAAGGCCAGCCCTGTCACATAGAGAAAGTTCCAGAACAGCCAGGGCTATTACTCAGAGAAAGCAGTTATCAAAAAACGAAAGAAAACAACAACAACAAAAAGTTTTAAGAGTTATTCCACCAACACATTTGAAAACATTTTTATGCCTCAATGCTCAACTCCATTCAGTTACATGTCATATGCTTTAAGGAATCTCCTAATACAATTCATAATTCTAAAATCAGACAAAACAAAATAAAACCTTCAGAAAAATTTAAAACCCCTTACAAGAAGAGTCAACTTTTCTGTAAATTAGTTAAATACAAATCTATTGCTTCTAGTGCATATCTGCTCTAGGATATGTCTTTAGCCCACTTAATGTTATTGCCTAATAGAACTTTACATGTTGATTCTATTTACTAGCATGATCTCAACTAACTGCGGATGATTACATATTCTAATGTCAATCATAGGGTTCTTCTCTCTGCTTGATCTAGGCTGACTTATCTGATGAATCCTAATATTCTTGAAATTCCTTTTTTTTTTTTTTTTTTGGCTTTTTGAGATAGGGTTTCTCTGTGTTAATGGTACTGGCTGTCCTGGAACTCACTTTGAAGACCGGGATGGTCTAAAACTCACAGAGATCCTCCTGCTTCTGCCTCCCGGGTTCTGGGATTAAAGGCCTGCAACCATTACACACAGCTAAATTTGTCTTTTCTTTTCCTTGAGAGACTCAGATCTTGTTATACAGTCTGGTTGCTTAGAATATGATGTGTAGACCATGCTGGCCCCAAAATTGTGATGGTCCTTTTGACTCTTAATTGCCAACTGCTGGGATTACAAGCTTGCTTCAATCACCATATCTGTTTTATGTGGTGCTAGAGATTGGATTCAGAGTTTTGTGCATGTAAGCAAGCACGCTCCAAACTGAGCTACATCCCGGCCCCTCTTTTTCTTTTTAATGCTAGAACAAATGTATAGCATTATTTCCTGGAGAGAGCATATTGTATAAGAGGTGACATATTGAAACTAATAGTTTCTCACATAATAATGAGTTTAAATTACTTAAAATTAATAAGGAAATTAAAGATTAATTACAAAATTTTCAACTTATTGAAGTTGATATTGAAAAGTTCAATCAAATTAAGCATTATAGATTGAGACTTTTATATATCAACCACAAGACTAGTAAAGACTTACAGGGACAGGAATATTAAAATGATAATCCATTATATATACTAATGCTTACACAAACTATGTCTTACATTTTCAATAAATCACATGGGAAGGTTTTTAAAAATATATTTTACTTAACTTTTCCCCCAGAACTGTATTGCAAACAGTAGATAAAACTTGATGGTGATTCTGTAATATGCATGTATTTTTAACTTGAGTAGAGTAATTAGGAGTTTAATAATATCTTAACATACCAATAGATTCAATGACATTTAAGAGGGAACAATTTTCCCCTCAGCTCCTAAATAAAATGCTAAGCCTCGGTAGGCATGAAAATTTCATACTATACCTTGATTTCTTCTATTTCATCTGGTACTATCTTGTATGCTGATATAGTCCCACCCAACCTGAAATTAGGAGAAGAAAATATTCTTAAAACCAGCAACCGTGTTAAAAACATATGAATGATATATGCCATTTGCATTAGAGTGCCACCAGAAATCTCCCAAGACCTACCTACCTCAGTAGCCATGGGGAAAAACATTTTGTTGCATTTTCCCATTTCTTAGTTTAGAAGAGACAGACAACAAATGACTACCCAAAGAGGAAACATTACATTGGATTTTTATTCTGAATTAAACTTCCATTATTGATGGTTTTAATAATGCTGAAGCTGTCACATTTATTGCTGGATTCTGTCACAACATATATCAAGAACCAAGAGCAAACCTATTTTTATTTGCTTAATTAATAGACTTGATTTCTTGAAATAGTGTTTCTGAAAATTGAACACAAAGTAAAGTTAACATATCCTGCTCTAAGCACATTTCCTAGTTTCCCAATAATTAGCATATTATACTTGTGTGGTGTAATTGTCACAACTAATAAATCAATATTGATTTTGCTTAATTTTTTTAAAAACAAAGAGTCTAAGAGATGAATGTGTCTAGCACTAGCAGAGATCCACGGCTAGGCCCCGGGTGGAGCTCCGGGAGTCCAATTAGTGAGAAAGAGGAAGGTTTATATGAGCGAGAATTGTTGAGACCAAGGTTGAATAAAGCACAGGAACAAATAGCCAAATGAATGGAAACACATGAACTATGAACCAATGGCTGAGGGGCCCCCAACTGGATCAGGCCCTCTGAATGGGTGAGACAGTTGATTGGCTTGATCTGTTTGGGAGGACATGTAAAACTGAATTGTATTGTAAAATAAAACTAAAAAAAAAAACAGAGTCTAAGAGATGAAAGTGTCTATCTAGCACTATCAAAGAGAAAGAGAAAACCAACTGTGAGTTATAGTTTTAGCACTAATATTTTAATTTAAATAATTTCAAAGCAGAAAGCTTTAAAGACATCATTATAAAAAAAGATTTTACAGTTTTTTTCTTTTTAACAATTCTTTATACTTAAAGCAGTCATTAAAATTAACACGTGCAACAATTGTTACATAAATGGGATAGAGTACAGAAACAGTTCTAATTTGTTATAAAAAAATTCAAAGATGCTATAGTGAAAATGGTTGATAAGGAAAGAAAAATACAAAGTTTCAATGCTATGATCAACCTAAATCCTATTTATAGAAACAATTCATTTTTCTCATGATTACTCTTAAAAAGCATCTTAAGATACCTCAATCTGCTCCAATAAAGATGGAGGAAGGTAACTTTCCAGTTAAGTATTTATCTAACTTCAAACAAATGGAATGGTTTTGACCATTAAGAAGGTGAGGCAAGCCAGATATGACATGGCTGTTACAGTTTGGTCTACAAAGTAAGTTTCCAGGACACTCAGGGCAGTTACACATAGAAACCCTGTCTCAAAAAACCAAAAATATTCAAAAACAAACACACACACAAAAAAAAACTAACAAAACAAACAAAAAAAAGAAAGGAGAATGGAAATAGAGTGTAAATGCTGGAGGAAAATATTCAGTACATAGATAGAAGCTATTCAGAAAATGTAAGGAAGCAACTAATAACTTATTGGGGGGGGGGTTAAGAATAAACTTATTTCAAACTACCCTTATTTTCCACCTACTTCCTGAATACAACCAAAAATAGTGCTTTTGACCTCTGAACTAACTTCTGAAAATGGTATTTCCATCTCCATGGCATAATTAAACACAGATACATTCTAAATACCCTTAGTTTTAAGATGTTATCAGTATCAGTTTCTTTACCAGGCCTTAGGTCACAAAATGACTTACTCCAGATTTTATTACATAAACTCTCCATCTTACTGATGAAGAAAGAATAAATGCTGAAATAAGTATATAAAAAGTATTGCCGGGCGGTGGTGGCGCACGCCTTTAATCCCAGCACTCGGGAGGCAGAGGCAGGCGGATCTCTGTGAGTTCGAGGCCAGCCTGGGCTACCAAGTGAGTTCCAGGAAAGGCGCAAAGCTACACAGAGAAACCCTGTCTCGAAAAACCAAAAAAAAAAAAAAAAAAAAGTATTATACATTGACACTCAAACTGATAACAATACCTTCAATGCTACAAGTAGTACAGAAGTCTCCCTTATCCAGAGTACTCAGAACTACAAGTATTTCATATCTCCTATTTCTGGATTTTGTGATATTCCATATCCATAACTTAGAGATGAGACCCAATTCTAAATAACCATTATTATTAAAGGTACATTTATGTATTTATGATGATGTGCGTCACCATGGGCCAAGGGACATAAAGTGGTCAAAAGACAACTTGCCAGTGTCACTTTTATCCTTCTACTATGCAGGTTCCAAGGTGAAACTTGGGTTGTCAGGCTTGGTGGCAGATACCTTCACCTGCTGTGTCATCTAATTGGCCCTGTGTTTTACACACACACCTCTTGGGTAATTGTTTAACCTATTTTTGTTGTGCCTGCAAGAAGTCATGTAGAATTTTCACTTAAGGCATCTTGTTGATGTTCAAAAGATTTCAGATTTTATAGCATGTCAGGTCTCAGGATTTCAGATTAGAGATGCTCAACTTGTATTCAAATATGTGCAAATCATTGTATCAGAGTTTAAATTCATTTTATCATTTAATTCTTAGAATTTACAGGAGCAACTATGAAAAGTGTGAAAATTTTCACAACCTTTTACTGGAGCATTAACTCCATATAAAATAATGGGCTTCATCATGACATTGTCATACATTTACATTTATTTATGTATGTATACATATTACACACACACACACACACACACACACACACACACACACATATATATATATATATATATATATATATGTATATATTAGGTTTCATTGTGAAATTGTCATCCATTACTACACTTAGCTGAGCCACTAGCTACTGTGCCCCCATTCCCTGGGTTCACTTCCTATTTGCAAAAAGCCCTTCTATTTTCATGCCTTATTGCTTTATTCTGTATGGCAGCAAACATACAATACTTGTCTTTTTAAATTTGGCTTGTTTTTTCAAACATGATCTCCAGTTTAACCCACGTTCTTTCAAATGACATAATTCTGTTGTTCTTTATGGATGAACAATATTCCATTATTTGTACATTTTCTATTCTAGAAAATGCAGCATTTTCTATTCATTTATCTACTGAATGTCATCTACACAGGTTCAATGACTTAACTACTGTGAATAGTGCAGCAACAAATGTGTTATCTCCATCATATGTTGCCTATGATTCCTTTGGGTACATAACCAGTGTGTTAGGGTTTCTATTCCTGTGAAGAGACATCATGGCCATGGCAACTCTTATAAAGAAAAAACATTTAATTGAGGATGTTTATCATCATGGCAGAACATGGTGGTGTGCAGGCACACATGGTACTAGAGAAGGAGCTGAAAGTCCTACATCTTGATCTGCAGGTAACAGGAAGTGAACTGAACCAGGCATACCTTGAGCATAGGAGACCTCAAAGCCCATCCCCACAGTGACACACTTTCTCCAACAAGGGCACACTTACATCAACAAGGCTGCACCTCCTAACAATACCACTCACTAAAAGCTTATGGAGGCCAATTACATTTATACTACCATACCCAGTTAAACCAGTTAAATCACAAGGCTTCACTAGTACACAATCAACCCACACTATTGAAGTGCTCCGTTTCCTGCACCTTTTCTAACTGTGGTTTCTTTTTAGAGAGCTTCATGAATGTAATTTGAACATATTCATCTCTACCTCTTCCCAACTTTTCTGACAGGCACCCTTTCCACACTTCACTCATGTTCCAAAAATTGTGAGTTTTTTTCTCTCTACCTTCCCTCCTATCAAGATCTAAATGATTGCCACTCTAACCAGGTCAATATGAAACACCAAGATAACTTTTGTTTGGTTTTTGGTTTTTTTGAAAAAGGGTCTCACATTGGCCTTGAATTTTGTCAATCTTCTTGTGTCAGATGAGATTACAAACTTGAGCCACCAAAGTCTGATTCTCCTTCTAGTTTTGGTTTGCATTTCTTTGATGGCAAGATACTGAACATTTTTTAATGTATTTATTCATATTTGTACTCTTCTGAGACTACAGTCTTCTGTTCATTTGCCCACGTATTGACTGGAGGATTTGTTCTTTTGCTCTTTGATTTTTGAGATCATTATATACTTTGAAGAATAATCCCCAGTTAGATGACAAGTTGACAATATTTTCTCCCATACTGTAGGATGTTTCTTACTCTGGCTATTCTCTCCTATATTGTATAGAAGCTTGGTGACTTGATTTGATACCATATGTCAATTCTGGAATAAAAATTTGTCAAAGGACTCATAACTATATTAACAGCTGGAATTAAAAATTTAGTTCAAAAACTATTGAAGGGATCATAAAACCCATATGGAAACTTAAAAGATACAGAACAGTCAAACAATCCTGAAAAAATATTTGGGAGTTGTACTTTGTTTTTTCTGAAACTAGAGTAATCAAGACAATGTGATCCTGTTATTTCTCCTCACCCTGTCTCAAATATAGTTCTAATTTCCATGAATTTACCTATTTCACTGAGCAGAATGTGTTCAAGGTTCATATAGTATAGCAGTATGTAGCAGAATTTTATTTTGCTTTTATGGCTGAATTTTATTGCATTTATGTCTAAATCACACTTGTTTATTCTTCTGAAAATAATGGCTGGATGATATTGTAAAGAACAGAAGAATTCAAGTTTCTATTTAAGTCATTCCTTCTAAATGTTTTGGGAAGATTACTTGGCTAGAATTGTTTGATCATTCTATGATGAGAGGCAGGTCAATCCAAGGATTTTCCTGAGACCCTGATGTATGGAAAAGGAATGTAGTTTCATGTCTAAAACCAGGAACATGCTTGGCAAAGCCAGTAATAGCTTGGTCAGGGAGGAAACCCCTACAACACATACAAAGACCTAATATATGGGAAAAAGAACATATGCTTGGCAAGGTCAGAAATGGCTTGTGGCCAGGGCCTTGGGAGAACTGGGACTTCAGATCCTGAGAGGTCAACTCTTTCCCCCTAAAGGGCCATGGCTATCAGCCCCAAGACCACTCAGTCTGTGATGCCTTTACGATAACCCATGTTCTCTTTGTGTAACTTTGCTTGATAAGCTTCCTGCTGGATTTCATCCCACTGTATGATAGCTTTCTGCTGATTCTGTCTCATTTCCCCCTGAAAACTATGTATTATAAATGTTGTACTTTATAAACTTGCTTGGTATAAGCCATCAGCTTGTTCAAGAACTCTTGATTCCAAACTATGCTGTCTTGTTACTATTTTCTCATCTCTGGTCTACCCTTTTAGTAACCTATTACTGAAGAGCTAGATTTAATTAAAACGATTTTTCAGTAAGATAAGATACAACTTTTTTCATACAGAACCAAAGAAGTTATTATATGGCCTAAAAATTATTACTTTTTATATAAATCATTCAGGATTATAATCTGACTCATATTTAAACCTAAAACAATCAAAGGTTTGATACTGGTTCTAACTCAAGGTTGATATGAAATATAAAATTTTAAACTTAAAAAAAAAAAAAAGCTGACAGTCATCAGCTCTAAAGGTTAACTGTAAACAATGTCGCTCTCCTTTGCATCCGGCTCCTCTGTCAACAGCCAGGGGTTAACTTTTACGCCACTTGCCCCTTATAGCCAATAACTGCTAGGATGAAAGTTAACTTTTAATAGTTGTTTCTATGTGACTCCTAGCATGCATCCCATGCCTGATGCTTTTCCTCTTTACTATAAAAAGGGGGCCAGAACCTGCCTCCATTGCCATAGCCTCAGAAATCCCTAACAGTGGCTGTAGTCTCAGATAGCTGATAAGGTTTTGTACCCCTTGGTGATTTTTTATTTTTTTTCTTTGTATTTTTCTGGAATAAAGTTTGCTTCTTATAGCGATATATTGTATACCCTAGCAAACTTACCTGAAGATAGGAGGCCAGAGCTAGCCAGTAAATTAGACATAGAGGTCAGGCAGTGATGGCACACACCTTTAATCCTATCATTCGGGAGGCAGAGATCCATCTGGATCTCTATGAGTTCAAGGCCACAACAAGCTACATGAGAGAAACAGATCCAGGAAGTGGTGGAACACATCTTTAATGCTAGCACTTGAGATCTTATGCTTTTGCTTAGGAAGCACACACAACTTTAATCCCAGGAAGTGATGTCTGGGCACAGAAAGGTATATAAGGTGTGAGGAAACAGGAACTCATCTCTCTTAAGGTCGAGGATTTTATAGAGGTAAGAACATCACTGGCTTCTTCTGTTTCTCTACTTTCACCTCAATATTTGGCTCTGGGTTTTATTTATTTATTTATTAATAAGACCTTTAAAGATTGTTGTTACATTTGGCACCCAACGTTTGTGGCAGGAATTCATGAAAAAGCCGCTTGTTTATGGTCTTGCAGTCCCCAGCTCAGGCCCGACCTGTATGCAACCGATTGTGGTGGTGCATGCTGAAGGAGACAGAGGCAGGAGAATCCCGAGTTCGAGGCTAACCTGGGAGGCTTGCTGAGGAGGAGCTGTGGCCAGGGCTGGGTCGGGCCACAAATGGTGTTGGCAGGACCATGGAGGTGATGGCGGCTGCTCCAAGTTGCTGGCTGCTTCTAATTGTATTGGTGGCAGCAGAGATGCTGCTACCAGGGACAAAGGGTTAACCATTACTTGTTTAGATAACAATTGCCAGAACCATCATGTTACAAGAAAGCATTGGCAAAGGTCAGTTTGGAGAAGTTTGGCAAGGCAAGTGGTGGGGAGAAGAAGTTGCTGTGAAGATATTCTGTTCTAGGGAAGAACGTTCATGGTTCTAAGAGGCAGAGACTTATCAGACTGTGCTGTTACACCATGAAAACATCCTAGGATTTATAGCAGCAGACAAAAAAGACGATGGCACATGGACTCAGCTGTGGCTGGTGTCAGATAACCATTAGCATGGATCCCTTTTAGATTACTTGAATAGATAACACTGTTACAGTGAAAGGGATGATCAAACTCGCTGTCCAAGGGGAGCAGTAGTGACCATCTTCACATGGAGATTGCTGGTACCCAAGGACAGCCATATATTGCTCACAGAGATTTGAAATCAAAGAATATCTTGGTGAAGAAGAATGGAAGCTGTTGTATTGCAAACTTGGGACTGGTTGAGACACGATTCTGCCACAGATACAATTGATATTGCCCCAAGCCACAGAGTAGGCACTAAAAATTTTCTGCAGTGAACCATGACCACACCTAACAGTGACTTTGAAGTCTCTAAGAACATGATGGGGCCCCACAATAATGATTCCATACAGACAATGATAATACCACTAAGCTGTCAAGCACCACCCAAAGATCAGCTTTGGACTACAAACTGCTCAGGACAATTTCGAGATGACTAGCTGAGATGATCCAGCCTCACAGACTACATGAGCAAGGACTTGAGACAAGCCCTGCACTTTCCCATTATTGGACAACAAATGATACAGCTACCTCTCCCAGAACTTGACAAATAACCCTAAAATTTTGTGTTTTCAGGACCCCCCTAAAGATGCTGTCACCCCCGGACAGCAGGGAGTAAATGTAAGAACAGGACACCCACATTCCCAAGAGGTGGGGTGGGTGGTTTTTGGTCATTCAATGGGTTATGGATAATTGTCATTGTTTAGGATGGTTGGCTACAAGTTATTAATTGTTAACGATCAGGAAAAAGCTAAACAAAGGAGATTAGATTCAGGGTTCTTGTTTTGTTTTTTTGTTTTTTTTTAAAGGGGGTGGATTATTGAATCTATTCTGAAAAAAAGATATAGAAATAATAGGATAAAAGGGTAGATTATTGAATCTACTCAGAAAAGAAAAAGAGAGGATATGGATATGGAAAGATAAAAAAGTAGATTATTGAATCTACTTTTAGAAAGCAACTACAAGTTTTTTTTTTTTTTTTTTTTTTTTTTTTTTTTTTTTGGTTTTTTCGAGACAGGGTTTCTCTGCGTAGCTTTGCGCCTTTCCTGGAGCTCACTTGGTAGCCCAGGCTGGCCTCGAACTCACAGAGATCCGCCTGGCTCTGCCTCCCGAGTGCTGGGATTAAAGGCGTGCGCCACCACTGCCCGGCAGCAACTACAAGTTTTAAATAGTTTACATTGGATTAGATTTTTGTATATTATATACAAATTTGAGAATGATTTTGTTAGAAAATACCATACATATATTTCTAATCTTATTCATGGTATTTTACCTATACAGTTTATTTAATAATGTAATGCAAATTGCTAGTCCTTGAAAGTTATTATTACCAACTAATTAGGATATAAAGAAATGAAAGTTAGTAGTTAGTCATTACAATCAAACTTGTAGTCATGTTAGGTATGTTTTCGTGGTCAAATAGATACATATTTTGGATAGACAGGTCATCTTCAAACACTTCAGAGATCTATAGAATATAGCATTTAAGATGTTTCAATAACAGATTTTTTCTTTTTTATGATAATGACACATGCCTGCTCTTGTCAGTACCAATCTACTTCAAAGAAAATGATGAGCATTGAAGAAACTCCATATGGAGTTTACTTTCTTTGTGGCAAAAGTTTGCCAGTGAGCAAGAAAATGCCCTTACATCAACTGCTGATAAGTATGCTGTCCAAAATGGACAAGCACAACACAAAAGGACTGCTGATCCTTGCCAAGACAAGGTAGTAAGGTCCTTTAGAAAATCTAGCTTCACAGACGAGTTTGTCAGATATGCTAGGCCTGTAGGCCAAAAATAGATGCCCGAATGTTGCAGAGAAATTGTGGGTGACTGTCCAGGCAGCCAGCTGTTTCTGTCATTTGTCACAATTTTTTGGAAGTCACTTGTTTGCATTTCCTGCTTTCTCAATTAATATTATTTCCTTCTTAGGTCTTTGAGGGACTTGAAGATTTGATAGTTATAGTTTTCCTTGTTACTCAATGAAGAGGTGTAAAGTGTATAAGATTGAAAGACTTAAAAAATATTTTTGATTGGTGATACAAGTTAGGATAAAACGTGAATTAGGTACAACACTTTGGACTCACTGAAATAGGATAAATAATGGAGTATTTTCTCTGAATCTGTCAAATGTTAATGGACTGGACATTGCTAAGGTAATTCTTGACTGTATATATATTGTATATACTTACTGTGCTTATTGTATATAGTTTTTCTTATATTAGTTATAACCTTCCTTTATTATTTTAGACAAAAAAGGGTAAATGTGGTGATGCCTGTCTCTTCTCTATGCTGAAGCAGTCCTTTGTCCCTTCAGTGACAAATATCCTTACCCCCTCCCTTCTCCCTTGTCCTCTATCTCTTGTCTTTGTCTCTTATTCCCTACCCTTTGTCTCTCTGGAGCAAATCTCTGTGCTGAGAACTTGGCCTTGGAATGTCTTGCGCCCACACAGGTCCATTCAAAAACAAACAACTGCAGGAAAGTAGAAAGAAAAAAGAACCCAGATCTAAAAACAATTAAGGGACATAACAGAGGCTGGGGGATTCGCTCCATCACTTCACAACTGCCTAGCAACTTCAAGGCTCTGAGTTTACACAATAACAATTAAAAAAAAAAAAATAGAGGAAGAATTTCAGGTGAGGAAAAAAATGGTAATAAGTCAAATATAAACAATGCCTAACAAGGCAATCCTAAAACCATGGGCTCAGGAAATGGGTCAGGTGGTACAGTGATTACCTAGCAACTATAAAGCCATAAGTTTAATCTGTAGGCAGGAAGCCCTGGGTTTGATCCCTAGACTCAATGAACATACTGTATAAAGCACAGCTATACTTCCATTATTCATGAATTCATCTTAAGTTAGAATTCAAGACTGGTCTGGTATACATGATATTCAGGAAGACAAAACAAAACAGGGAAGCTTGGGAAATTTTGAATATTTATTGGATATCTGATGATATTAAGAAAATATGAGATTAGCAAAATGGCATAGCAGATAAAGGTCTTTTGTGGAAGTCTAGAAATTGAGTTCTATCTTCAGAACCCTTATAAAGATAAAAGGACAGAATTGACTGCACAAAATTGTCAACTTTGACCTCTACAGCACACCACGGTAAGCACATACACATGCATTATGTGTACACACACACACACACACACACACACAAATTGTAGGACGAGAGAATGTCTGATGGAATAGAAACTTTTGCCTACATACAACATAAATAAATATAAAATGCTAATTTTAAGTATACAATGCTAATGTATACTTGTCTAGAAAACAAAGGTGATTCCAACTTTTACACTGAAATGTCTGTGAATAAAATTGCATGGTGCTACATATGTGCTAGAAAATAATCTGGAGGCATATTTGAAAAGCATGAGAACTGCCCAAGAATTATGAATTGTTAAAGTTGTGAATCTGACACAGGGACTTAATACTATTATCTCTTTTATATATGTTTGAAGTTTTGCATTAGTTTTAAATGGTAAAAATAAATTAGGTACAGAGAATAGGACTTCCTGTGTTAACAGGTGAATCCCTTCAGAATTGGAACATTTTGTTGTTTCTTTACTTAAATCCAATGGATATTATGCCTTAAACACTGTTTTAAAAAAAGTCAGTTTGATCACAATCTCATACTGGGAGAGAAATTTTGTGGCCTAGTAACAATTACAGGGATAACAGATTATTTCATAGCCTTAATCTTGGAGTTAAATACTTATTCATGCTGAATAGCTCTATAAAATCAATAATGAAAACAGACTTCCTGTTGGTTTAACAAACAACTATCTTGTTTATCCACAGTTACCTATGATATGAAAAATTAGACCCAAACTGAATTTGTCTTAAAACATTTTTCTACAAAATAGATACATTTGTATCTGATACCTATTTATTCAACCTTAAAATTCAGAAGCTTAAAACAAATATAACATTATTTATCTTAAACTTGTGGACTGGTTGAAAAAAATCTGCTCTTGGCTAGAGTTGTTAGACCCAAAATTAATCTGTAAGTCCCAAAGACCAGGTAGCTTCCTGGGATTCTGGGAGTTGTAGTTCTTGAAAAAGTAACACCCACCCAAGGACCAAACAATTTACTGGAATTCTGGGAAGTATAGTTCTTGGAAAATAACAACAAACCCTCATGGGAAAGCACTGTGGCCTATGGGTTTTGTCCATATAAGCTGTGCCAACATGTGTCTGGAGGCCACACAACTGGAATGTTTTCAGGTTATGGTCCTGACCAAATTCCATCTTGGTTACTACTTAAAATTTTAATAAAAGCTTGCTTAAATTTGGCCAAAATCATGGAACTGGTTTTTCTGGTAAATTTTAGGATTAACAGACTGAATTGGATTCACTCACCAATACCAAGCTAATTAGAGTATTGCTATACACAGATGGGGCTCTACTGGAACCTCTTCCAGGTGTTTTTCAACCTACTCCTAAGGCTAATGAACTGACAAAATATATCCTGTTTGTAAGACAGATCTGTAAGACAGCTAATAGATGCTTGTTCTATTAGTAAAATCAGTTTAGGTGACGAAATCCAAAATCAAAAGACAAGGAAAAGCATTTTAACAAGAGGCTCTTGAAAATTTACATCAAAGCACTTTTTTTATTTTTTTGGTTTTTCGAGTCAGGGTTTCTCTGTGTAGCTTTGTGCCTTTCCTGGAGCTCACTTGGTAGCCCAGGCTGGCCTCGAACTCACAGAGATCCGCCTGGCTCTGCCTCCCGAGTGCTGGGATTAAAGGCGTGCGCCACCAACGCCCGGCTCAAAGCACTTTAATGGGAATGACTGAACACAGAGAACTAAAATAGAATCTATCAAACGGTTTAATAATTTGAAAAAAAATTCCTGTTGGTGTATCTTCTATTGGTTTATCAAGTTTTGATGCTACCAATTCTCATTTTCATATCCTTTCCTTTAAAAAAAAAACTACTTCTGCTTCATTTAAAGGATTCTTACCTAGATTAATATATTAGTTTCCCTCCTCTATTAGTTTCAATTCTTTCTAGCCATTATTTATCTTGTTATCAGAGTAAAATTCCAAAATTGGGATATTTTGCTAGTTATCTTTTTAATCATGTTGATAGTAACCCATTAACTTTACAAATACACAGATTAATCTCTCGCTAGAGATATGTTTATGAATCTCAATTTCTAGCAAAATTAAATTATTCTCAGAAAACAAATGACTTGAGTGTGTTCATACACTTAGGAAATGGTAAGAAGTGATTTACATGTAGATCTCGGTTTGCTCCAAAACAGGCTCTTAACATTTATTCAGCATTGTTTTTCAATATATGGGCAAGACAGAGCTGTAACATTTAGTTAATTAAAAGGGCATCTGGCACTGGATTAAAAAATACTGGGTAATAAAGGACAGGTCTATCATCCATGATAAATGCTGGAAAAATGGTAAAATAATTATAATGATCAAAATTTTTAATATTCATATGACAGAATCTAAAATACTTTTCATCATGTAAAATCTGAACATTCCCACTCCAGTTTAAAGAGTCATGCCAACTGTTTTCTCTTTCAGCAAACCTCCTGTCCATAGAAATCCTCAGGTGTATGTGGTGGTATTGTGTACCCTTAAACTTATCTGGGGTCAAAGAACAGACAGCCACTAGATACAGAGGCTAGAAAATGGTGGCACTCACACCTTTAATCCTAGCATTCCAGAGGCAGAAATCCATGTGTTCAAGGGTACAGACAGGCATGGTGACTCATCACGCCTTTAATCCTAGAAAGCAAGCTTTTAATCCCAGGGAGTGGTGGTAGAAGGCAGAAAGGTATATAAGGCGTGAGGACCAGAAACTAGAAGCATTTGGCTGGTTAAGCATTTGGCTGGTTAAGCTTTCAGGCTTTTGAGAAGCAGTTCAGCTGAGATATGAGGACACAGAGGCTTCCAGTCTGAGGAAACAAGATCAGCTGAGAAGTTGGCCAGGTGAGGCTAGCTGTGGCTTGTTCTGTCTCTCTGACCATCCAGCATTTCACCCCAATAACTGGCCCCAGGTTTCATTTTATTAATAAGACTCTCTAAGATTCCTGCTACAGGTGTACTTAGGTACTCTTCTATACCTCACTGCACTTTATACATACCTGTTTTCCCACACAGTGAATTTTGGTTATTTATATACTATTAATGAAGGTATATAAAACAATTGATAGAGTTATAAAGTTTGAGTTTTCATCTGCAGTTATACATTACCAAGACAGAATTTCATAAAACGAGCTCTCACTCAATAACAAATTCTAGCTTTCCAGGACTATAGTCACCTCAAATCATAGGTATTGTGATTAGCCCTGAGTAACCAGATTAATTTTTACTGCAAGCCTTCCAAACAAATCAAAACTAGACAAAACCATTAAAGTTTACTTAGGTTTTTATAAACAGGGCCTGGCCACAAGGATGCATCTGCCAGGTATATTCTAGTCTCAAGGAAGTTATTTCATACTAACTAATAAATGAATAGTTTCTTTTTATGCACATTGTGGGAATCCCACTGATGCTGCTTATGCCTGGTACCAACCTTGTCTAAGTATACAATAAATTGCATTTTTGTACGATCCTAGATCTGTTGTCTCTCCTTGTATCTTAGGGCACCTTGGAGAAGATCATAATCTTGAACTAGCTTGGTTTCAAACACTGAACAAAACAAATTTAGATTAGTACTTGATAAGGATGTAACACAAATAACGTCCATAATCTGACATGTTCCCTTTGAAAAAAAATTAAAGGTTCATAATGGAAGAAAATAAGAAGCCAGTTGAGTAACTTAAAACAAAAGAAAAGTAAAAAATAAAAAACAATGCAAATGAGAAGGTGATACCTTCTGTGTGTGTGTGTGTGTGTGTGTGTGTGTGTGTGTGTGTGTGTGTGCGCGTGTGTTTTGAGACAGGGTTTCTCTGTATAGTTTTGGTGCCTGTCCTGGATCTCACTCTGTAGACCAGGCTTGCCTGGAACTCACAGAGATCTGCCTGGCCCTGCCTCCCAGAGTGCTGGGATTAAAGGTGTGTGCTACCACTGCCCGGCAGGAGATAATACTTCAAAGCACAAGTTTCTGAAACTCCTCAAGGTTTCAGTCATTCTCTGTCATTGTGGGGGAAATTGCTCCCCAGAGCAATTAAAGGATCTTACGTCTATGGCTAAAAACAAACAAACAAATAAATAAATAAAACAAACCATACTGGATGATAAAACAGCTTTAGCAGAAAAAACAAAAATTTCAGGATAAAGCATAAAGCAAATATTATAAAGATTAGATTCAAACAAGAAAGACCTCTTGATGGGAAGAGTTCATCAAACAGCATGACCATTCAGTCTAAACTAACTTGTAAGACTAACAAATGCTTTTAATTTGATCAGATATAACTTGCCAAAAGGGAAACTTCCCAAAGTTAGGGCTGGGGAAGGGTTTTGTTTTTGTCTTTCCAGGAGAATGAAGGTTCCAATTAAGGAATCTGAAGACCACTGGACAAATGAGACATCTGAAGAAAAAGGACGAATACAGAGAAAATGTCCCAAGAAAAAGAGTCCATTGGCCTAATAGTTTATCACATTTCCAACAGGATAAAATTTCATAAATCTTCCCAAATGTTTGTTTTTGCTGTTCTCCACAGGTACATAATGCAAATGGTCTTTTTGTGGTCCCAGTTCAATTAAAAATTAAAGCTGGCTTTGGAGTTGGGGTGTTGTTCTCTCCTCCTCTAAACCTAAGCATGCTTGTTAAAAGGAAAATCCCAAATCTCCTGTCTCATGTTAGAAGAGCCACCTGATAAGGGACAGAAGAAAAACCAAAACTAAGGGACTATTCTATTGGCATTAATTTCATAATCCTTTGGTTTTATTTTGACTCTTTAAAACTTTTCATAAGGTATAAATATCTCAAAATCTATAAAATTAACATATATATTAAACCTTTGTCATGATATTAATAATGGACATATAGAGTACTAATTCTTAAAAAAAAAAAAAAAAAAAAAAAAAAAAAGGCTTCATCTAGCTTCCTGTATATGATTTCGGGTTGAGTCTCTATCAGATAACTAGGAACTAGGAATTAAGTTTTCATACTCTGGAGGTACATAACAAATTATGGTCCTTAAAACTCTTTGAGATCTGCTGCATATGACACTTAAAATATTTAAACTTTCTACAGTGAACCATGACCATGTTTAACAGAAACACTTAAAGTCTCCAAAAGGAGAATAGGGCCCCACAATGATGATTCAACTGGGACTATGGTAATGACACTAATCTGACAAACGCCACCCAAAGATAAGCTTTGGACTGCAAACTCCTCAGGACAATTTCAAGGTGGATAGCTAAGATGGTCCAGCCTCACAGACTACTCTAGCCAGGACTAAAGCCCTGAACTTTCCCATTACACAGACTGGAAAACAAATGATACAGCTAGCTCTCCCAGGACTTGACAATTATCCCATTTTTTTCAGGGTCCCCTAAAGATGCCATCACCCTCAGACAGCAGGAAGTAATTTTAAGAATATGATGCCTTCATTCCCAAGAGGTGGAGTGGGCAGTTTTTGGTTGTTCAGTGGGTTATAGATATTTGTCATCGTTTAGGGGGGTTGGTTACAAGTTGTAATTGGTAATGGTTGGGAAGAAAGCTGAACAAAGATTAGATTCAGGGATCTCATTGTGAAAAGAAAAAGGGGGGGATACGGGAATGATAGGATAAAAGGGTAGATTATTGAATCAACTTTTGACCAAAAAAGCAACTACTAGTCTTAAATATTTATATTGGTATAGATTTTTATATATTGGTACAAATTTGAAGTTATTTTTCTTAAACTGTATATATGTTTCTACTCTTGTTTAAGGTATTTTCATATTGATACAAATTTAAGGTTATTTTGGTTTGAACATGCTATATATGTTTCTACTCTTGTTCAAGGTATTGTACATATACAGCTCAATTAACAATGTAATGTAAATTTCTAGTCCTTTCAAGTTATTATTACAAACTATTCAGGAAAATAAAGAAATGTGGGTTAGTAGTTAGTCACCTATTACAATCAAACTTGTAGCCATTTTAGGTACATTTTCAAGGCCAAACAGATATATTTTAGATAGGTGGTCTTCAAACACTTCAGAGATCTACAGAATACGGCATTTAAGGTTTTTTTTATTTTTTATTTTTATTAAGGTTTTTTTGTTTGTTTGTTTGAATGACAATGTGACATGTCTGCTCCTGGCAACACTAATCTACTTCAGAAAAGATGATGGGCATCAAAGAAACTCCATATGGAGTTTACTTTCTTTACGGCAAAAGTTAGCCACTAAGCAAGAAACTGCCCTTACTTTGACTGCTGACAGTATGCTGTCCAAACTGGACAAGCAGGAAACAAAAGAAAGTGATTGCGCAGCTTTGCCAAGACAAGGTGGGAGAGTCCTTCAAAAATCCTGCTTCACTGAAATGTCTGTGAGATATTCTAGGCCTGTAGGCTGAAGATGGATGCCCCAAAGCTCCAGAGGAACCTTTGGTGACTGTTCAAGCAGACAGCTGTTTCTGTCATTTCTTGGTTTTCGAAGTTGTCTGCTCTGCACTTCCTGTTTACTCAGGTAATATTATATCCTTTTCAGGTCTCTGATGGAGCTGAAGACTACAAAGTTATAATTATAGCTTTCCTTGTTAACAAATTCAGAAAAGAAACTCGCAAAAGAGGTGTAAAGTGTATAAGGTTGAGAGACATAAATTGATAGATTTGGATTGGTAATACAAGTTAAAACAGAAAGTGAATTAGGTGTAATACTTTGGACTCACCAAGATAGAATAGATAATGGAGTATTTTCTCTGAATTTGTGAAGTGCTATGGATGAGACATTGTTAATGTAATATCTGGCTGTATATATTTGTATATACTTATTGTATATAGTTTTTTTCTATGTTAGTGAAAACATTTGCTTTTTATTTAGACAAAAAGGAGGGAATGTTGTATGACATTTTGTTTGTGTTCTGACAAATAAAGCTTGTTTGGAGTCAGAGGGCAGAGCTAGCCACTAGTTAACCATACAGGTCTGGAGGTTTATACAGAGAGAAGATAGTAAGTGATAAAATGGAGCAGAGAGAGGATCTAGTGCCCTTTTGGACAGAGGAATGGAAGAGGTAGGAAGGTAATAGCAGCTGCTCCCAGTTCTCTGATCTTTCAGACTTTTATTCCAATATTTGACTCCTGATTTTTTTATTGACAAGATTAACTAGATTTACACATCACACCAATGTACATGAAATCAAAATATGTAAGTTATTAAAAAAAATTGATAGCCAACTCCAAAAACAAAGCATAGAAAGTTCTAGTTGTGTGTTGGGGGCAGGCTCTAGCTGTTGTAGCACAGGTAAGACTTGATTTGTGATCCCTGTGATCCTGTCTCTCCATTCCTCACAACTATTGACATTACAGATATGCACCACCATACCTGGCAGTGACATCTGAGATAATTTTAAATGATTAATACATGCTAGTAATACAATC